>NC_134129.1:19626666-19973333 GCF_040939455.1 Microcebus murinus | reverse complement strand
CTCAATAAAAAGGGGCAGAGACCTCACAGAGCTCCTAGTCTAGCGGCAGAGAAAGAGGCATGTTGGCTTTTAAAGCTCCTATGGAAAGAGCTACACTAGTGTGGCCAGTTATATTCGATTGATTCCTGAATATGGATCACATTCATTTCCTTTTTGCCCCTATATAGTTAAAGTCTTGTTGCCTTGACAGGTAGATCGGGGTGGGCAAATTCAAGCCCGTGGGCTGGCCAATTGTTTCCATGAACACAGCCCTGTGGAACACAGCCGGCCCTATTCATTTCCCGGTGGTCTGTGACTACTTACACACCACAAAGGCAGAGTGGGGTGGCTGAAAACCAGACTATGGTCTGCAAGCCTGAAATATTTATTATCTGCCCCCCGTGAGAAAAGTTTGTAGATCCCTGATTTAAACTGAAATATGGCAATATCCTTTAATGTGAGTTTCTCACTTCCTCTCCTCCGTCCAATCCTTCCTACACATCCCCGCTAGATGCATAACTCAAAAGCTGCTACCATCCTTTATTCCTTTCTTCAGTGAGTCATGGTGCACTTAGGTATAAAAAGTCATTCTGTGAGTGCCTTTGAATATATAACAGCCATGGTCATAATTTTTTAACAGCTCTCGACTGCCTTATGAATTAAATATGAATTTCCATTTTGGTATTCAAAAGTCTCCATTATATGATCAAGACCTAACTGTTTAGGCTTATCTCCAATTATAGCTTAGTGGAGGAGCTCCAGCAAATTGACCCTCTTCCTTTTTTTTTTTTTTTTTTTTGTAATTTCTCACCTCTGTGCCTTTATTCCTTAGGCCAATGTCTACCAGAAAACTCCTCCTTATTCTGCCCCTATCTTTGCAGTTTCAGTGATACCCATCTGTACTTCTGGGATAATATTAGCTTCTAAAAACAGGTAAACTCTAAAGCTTGAATGACTTAACAGAGTAAAGATGTGTTTCTTGTCCACATAACCATTCGATGCAAGTATTCTTGCTCAGGGGTGGGAGGTGCGGTGGTGACTGTGGTCGTCTGCTTCTCAGAGTCGTTCCAGAGTACCATTTCCAACACACGTCCTTCAAGTCAACCTCAGCATCCATGCCCAGCCAGAATCTGGGGAAGAGGTGGTGGAGAAGGGAGATAACTTCTTCATCCCCTGAGCCAGAGAAGTCACACACATTGCTTCTGTCTGCGTTTCACTGGTGAGAAATGCCATCTGGCCCCACGTAATTTCAAGACGGGGTTGGAGAAGTATGGTCCCTGACTAAGCACCTACTCCCTAACTGCAACTCTACATGATGGGCAGGGAGCATGAATCTCTGGTGGGAAGTTAGTGGTCTCTATCAAACCATCTTATGTGGCACATCTCATACCACTTTCCCGATCAGGTAAGCTCTGGTCCTCCATTCCATCTTTACAATACTTTAAAAAAAAAAAATCTATTAGGTTCCAACATGGTCAATCAGGTATTTAACATATTGTGTTTTTTTCAACTTGATTTCTTTTATTTTACTTTTCTGAAAATAGCATTTATTAAGCTTAGATTACTTACAATAGCCTTTCTGTCTACTGTGGAGATGAGCAAAAAAACCCTTGCATTGTATTTCATTCTGAATTTGTTGTGCAGGAAATAATTTTCATGATCAAGGGATCAGAATTTTCCCTGCCCACTCACTACCAAGATGGATGTTTGGATGTTGCAGGGGATGGATTTAGTGAATGTTTTCTAAGAGACAACATCCCTGGAGGGAAGGTGACATTCACTGACAGTCCCTCCTACAAATACGTGACAATCTTAGAATGTGTATGACTATATAAGTCTCTGTTACTTGTCGAATTTTGTCTCCCTAAACAAGGTTATCCTGAAGTCCTCACCCCCAGTGCCCCCAGAATGTGATCTTATTTGGAAATAGAGTACTAACAGAAGTAATAAAATTAAAATGAAGTCATTAGGGTGGGTCTTGATCCTATATGACTGGCACCATTATAAAAAAGAGAAATCCAGACATTGAGACGGACACAGACAGAGGGAAGATGGTTTGAAGACACACAGGGAGAATGATATGTAAAGATGGAGCAGGGACTGGAGTTATACTGCCACAAGTCAAGAAACATCTGGGTCTAGCACAAGCTGGAAGAGGCAATAAAGGGTATTTCCCCTACAGGTTTTAGAGGGAGGATGGCCTGGCTGACAGCTTGACTTTGGACTTATAAGCCATCGGAAACATAAGACGATACATTTCTGTTGTTCGAAGCCACACTGTTGTGTACTCTGTTACAGCAGCCCCAGGAAACTAATACACTTTCTGGGGGTTTCATCGATTAGTTTTCTACTGAGTCATTTCTCTCTCTAGCGCTCTCATAACTTCTTTAAACATTGGCTTTTACGTGGGCAGTGCCGATACGGACCCAGGTTATCAGTGAACATACTGCCAGATAAAGACTTCTCCAGGAATAACTTGGACCCAGTATCTATGATTCCAACAGCCTCACTATCTAGTCCAGGGGTCCATAAACATTTCAATCAACGTCTTTGGCTTTGTGGGCCATATGGTCCCTGTCACAGTTAATCAACTCTGCCATTACAAGGCAATGCAGCCAGACAGTGTTGTAAATGAGTGTGCATGGCTGTATTCCAACAGAACTCTATTTACAAAAAGAAGTAGTGGGCTATAGTTTACTAACTGCTGATTTATTCTGACAATATTGGGAACATTTTATATGTGGTGTTTAGGAATGTCTCAGCGGAGTCATAGTCAAGGACAGCTTATCATTTCTTCAGTCGGCAGCTGTAGATGCTTGGATGCAACCGTTTAACCACTGATTTCAGAGAGATCAAATGATGGAGTATATGTAGTTGCATTTGGTCAAATCCACCTGCCGTGTTAGAAACGTCACCCAGCGAGCAGTTTCTTAGATTGTGCGCCAGTATTCTATTCTCACGATCTGTGCAGAAGCATAATTTAGAACCTCATAAAAACAGCATTTAGAAGTATCCATCAAACAGTATATAATCTTGATACAAACGTATTAAACTGGAGAGTCTAAGAGTCAGAGTTGATTACTTCTTTCCCTTCAACCCTTAAGATACAATCCATCCACAAGTCCTGTCTGTCACTTTTATTCTTAAAATGCACCTCGAATATTGATGTGTCCTGGGATTCCAGTGCCTACACCCTTCATCCAGATAATCATCCTCTTTCTTCTGACGAAAGGCAGAGTCCTGTTGTCACTCTACCTGACAACTCTTCTGCACAAAGCAGCTAGCGATCCTCTTAAAGCCTTCATCATACAATGCCACTACCCCACTTACTACTTATTATTGGCTTCTCGTTGTCTTTAAAATGAAATCCAAACTCCTTACCACCGCACACTGATGATCTCCACCCTCCCTGTGTCAGTTTGCCATGGCTGCCTTAACAACACGTGCTACAGACCGGGTGGATTAAGCAGCAGAAACGTCTTTTCTCACAGTTCTGGAGCTAGAAGTCTGAGATCAAGGACTTGGGCCAGGTTGTTTTCTTCTGAGGCCTCTCTCCTTGGCTCGTAGGCCACCTACTTCTCGTGTCCTCACGTGGTCTCCTCTCTGTGCCTGTCCTAATCTCCTCTTATTTTAAGGACACTGGTCACAGTGGGTTAGGGCCCACCCACATGACCTCAGTTTACCTCTTTAAAGACCCTACCTGCAAATATAGTCCTATTCTGAGGTGCCAGGGCTCGAATGTTACCGTATGAAAATGAACTTATAATAGACACTCCTTCTCACTCAACACATGCAAATGATACGGCTTCCTGTTTGTTCCTCTAAAGCACTTTTCTCCTGCTCCAGAGATTTCTCTTGCTTTCCCTCCAGCTCCGGTGCTTTTCTGCTCTTCCCATGCCCGGCTTTTCCCCTTTATTTCTCACTCGCTTTGCCATTTCCTCAGAGGGTTCTTTCCTGGCCAACCAATCTACAGCACCATTATCCCCCACTATTTTCTCATCACAAGCTAGCTCAGCTTGTTTATTGTCTGTTTCCCTCCTTAAAATGTATTTGTTTCACTCATTGATTGCTTCAGTCCCTCTGTGCGTAGTACAGTGACCATGAATCAAAGGGCCTCAATAAACAACTGGCGAATGAATGAATGATCGTTCCTTGTGCTTTATATAAAGTAGGAATGTTTTTCAAATAAATCATCGAATATTTTCTAACTGCTTTTCAGTTTTTTTGGATTAAAAACACACAGACTCTCAAGCCAGACTTCCTGGGTTGAAATCCCACCATCCACATTTCACAGCTCTGAACTTAGAACAAGTCGAATGACCACTTTGTTATTCAATTTCCACATCTACAAAATGGAGGTAACCTCTATACCCATGGTATTGGATTATTGTCACGATTAAATAAGTTGTATATAAAGTATGTAGAACTACACTTAGCACACAATAAACGCTGCATAAATATTTGATGTTACTATTATTTAGGGCATACGAGGTGCAGTAATAGTTGCTATGGTTGATGGAAAGAGATGAACACCATTTTTTCTTCCCACGATAACTTTAGTAGATAGCTAAAGAAACTATATAAGTTAAGTTATTCATATAAAATTCAATTGACCAGTTTAGAGCAAACGAGATAATACAAGTATAAAATATTTGGAGTTATAATCAGGACAAAAATGAAGATAGTCAACATCATTATGCATCATATGGTTATTCCCAAGCCAACAGTGCTGCCTAGTACTCCCTTCACCATCTTATCACAGCTTATGAAGCTGTGTTACAAGAAGGATTATTGACGGAGTATTTTACTGGAGATTACACGTTAAATCCCGAACTATTTCTAAAAAATATCCTTTGGTGACGTAAAGAGACAGAGTGACCTGCAGAGACATACAGCAGTATACAGCATGGCTCGGGGCCTCTCGGTCGGCACCTCAAAATTTTAGGACCACGATGCCACTTATTCCCTTACGTGTTCTTTCTCCTGGAGGAATTCTTGAGCCAGACTACTAATTCAGCTTCGCCACTAAAACCTCTTAACAATCAGAGCTTGCCTCCAGGATTTAGAGATCTCATTAGAACACGCCATTTCCAAAAGCTACCAACTGGGAATATCCAGACTCTCAGGCATAATGGGTGGAAAAACAGGGTGATTTCCGAGCCCATCTGGTCACCTGTGCTAGACGGTTCCAAGCAAATACCCTGAAAAAATTGATTTTTGCTTGCGAAGCTACACACCCGGTCCCAGATTCTCTGTGTTTGTTTAGTGTTCCTCCGCTGGGCAGCAGAGATGCTAAGTGGCAACGGCAAACTCAGACATGCACACCGAGGTAATTACTTTGGATTCCAAACACCTGCGCCAAGAGTGGGCTGCTATTCAGCAGTCCCAGGTACCCTCCGGCTGCCATGTGACTTGCTTCTCATGTAGCCTCCGCAGAGATCACATGTCCCACCCTTTCCTCCCCATGCAGGCTCCACCTCTGATTTCCAGGTCTTTCTATAATTGCTTCGATCGATGCTGCAACACATTAAGTGGATATTTATGGAAAATCAATTCAGAACGCTATAATTAGCAAGCACTGTAAGCCTGGAGATGCTGATCCAAAGCACTCAACTCCAGGAAGGGATCTGTCTATCATAAAACCTGTATAAAATTACCTATGACGTTTACCAGTCCTGACTTGGTTGATACCTCACCTTGGGTTTTTGTTTATTTGCTTAAGGTAGTACACATCGTGGCCTTCATCTTATTATTATTATTTTTTTTTAAAAAAACTGAAAACTAAATCTATATTTCGGCAAAATAGAAAGTTATCTTTGAATATGGAGTCCAAGCATTTTCAGCACTATGTTAGAAATACTGGGAAATCCAGGTTTACATCTCACTTGCGAAATAATTTTAAAGCTTTTCATATCTCAAGAGAGGCATACTACAAAAAAATACACTATCGATTTAATTTCCATTCCTTATGAAAAAATTTCTCCGGAATGAATAAGTCGAGATATCTCTTTCTCTCTCTCTTTCTTTCTCTCCCCTCCTCCTTCACTTCTTTCCTCCCCATAATGGAATAGCAAGTTGTTACCAATTCAGGTTTATTGTAGGTAGTGACTCTAGAAATGAAATCAAAGTGGCTGCTCTAAAAGTCAGGAGCTAAAATGGAAACCTCTTCAGCAGCTTTGAGTGTTTATATAATGGAATGAACACCTTGAAATTGGACACTACTGTCACTGTCCCAAGCTTTTATATGTATACATACATACATACATATATAGGAATGATTTGGGCAGGAGGGGTGCTTGTTAATATGCAAATTTATAGGCCCCCACAGTAGAAATTCTGATTTGACAGGTCTGGATAAAACCTATTTTTTGAGAACACCTAGATGAGTCTTACGTGATCCACAAATAAAATTTTCAGAAACAATTTCTAGACCAAAAGCCTCTCTTATATTGTTCAAGCATTCATACGGCTCTCTCTTAATGGTTAACTTCTCAAGATCTTCTCTTTATTCTTCCCACAGCCAAATTCTCACCCTTCCTTTACTAATGATTGAAGTGGTTGAAGCAGCTGTCAAGAAAACTCAGCAGCAGAGCAGAGACCCCAACTCACCCTTCTGCCTCTCTCTCCCATCTGTCACTCTGCTCCCTTATAGACCCAATCTGCTTGCTTAGATAACTCAGTGAATTCTGATTGCTAATAGGCTGTAAGAGCCACCGGCATGCCTCAGTTTCCCAGGTCCCTGCGCGGCTAGAGAAATAAGCGAGCCAGCACGTTCTGCTCCAAGGACGAAAGAAAAACAATTCAGCAGTGTTCACACCTCCATAATAGAAGAATCAACCTTACATTAGTTTTACTCTCCGAAATATGATGACAAAAAGAAATAGATCGAGCTATTACAATGCTAGCTTAACAGAAATAATAAAAAAAACAAACTTTAGGATGGTGGTTTCCTTTGGGGAAAGGGAAATCCAACTATAGCTTGTATGTTTTATTTCTAAAGTTGAGATGTAAGTATGCTACGTTATTTATGCCTATTTTAATTATATATGTATAAATAAAATGATATTAGGGGCTTATTATCTGGAAACATGGAACTAAATGATGAAGTGAACACATGAATAATTAGAAAATGGTTGCTTTTGAGGAGCTAAAGTCAGAGTAGAAAAGTAGAAGAAGATATAGGAAATTCTTTTTTTTAACAAAATTTATAGTACTAGTTGGCCTTTTAAACTATATAATGCATTATTCAATACATGTAAAATTTAAATACAATTTTCAAAAATATTAACTTAGCTAAGTTTTCATTTTTTTGGTTTGGGGTTTTTAATTTTGTTTTGTTTTGTTTTGTTTTGTTGTTTTGTATGAGTGAGCTACTTAGTTTAGGAGCTCACTTTATGAAACTCTTTTTAGAGAAAGAGTAAAACATAATGTGTGTTTTCCTTACTGTTCATTTTAGTCATTATCTTTGTGCTAGTCTGGTCTTGGTTATTTTGTGAGCTTTTCGGCTTGTTTGAATATTTTCTGCCCTTTCAGTATCTTCCAAAGCCTCCAAGTATTTTATTAAAGATCGATTCTTTTACTATTTTTGTCTCTCATTTAAATTCAGAGAGCTCCTGTCTCTGTGAATCTAATAATCAAAAATATAATTTGTTATTTTTCAAGTAGCTTCCTAATTCATCTCAGTGTTGTACGGTGTTCCAGTTCCACTGGATTTGCTTACCACTTCAGCAATCTGTGCAGCATGTGAATCTGTCAATCTCTGATTTCATTAAGATTAAATTTGCTTTAATGCAGCAAATACGGTTGCCTCCAGGTTCACATACAATTGAACTGAAGGATGGAAACCAGGTTGTAGTCGTAGAGAACTGCTAGGCACACCATGTCACTCTGTCCTTGTTTTGTACATAAATTCTATAACTTGAGGTTATCAACATTTAGATTAAGAATACAATTTGCCACAAGAATTCTATTATTCTCCGAAGAACGAAAGGCATACATTATATGTAGACCCTGTGAACTGTAACTATTTTTTCCCTAGGAAACAGAGTTTCTTTAAAATCACACATTATTGACATAGACACAATGTGGAACACCTCAATCAAGAAATAGTCTGTGCATATTCTGAGATTCTGAGATTTCTGAGATTTCAAAGACTTTCCTGTTTACTGATAATACTGAGTATTTCCCACAAGCTGCATGACCTTGAGAAAACTGCTTGACCTCTGTGCTTCAGTTTTGTCTTCTGTAAAAAGAGGTTTATAATGCTGTCAAATATTACAAGATCACAAAAATTTAATAATGAGAGGTTACAGTTATGCACAGTACTTACCTAATGTGTCAGGCGCTGTTTCAAGCCTCTTGTACGTAATACTTAATCCTGAGAGTCGATACTCTTACAAGGGTCTGAGTTTTATAAATTAGGAAATGTTAATGGTGGGCAAGCTGACATACAACGGTGTCTACAACAGACATGGTTCCCACTCTTAGGGGGCTCATACAGGAGACCAACGATTAAAATCAAGTGTGGTCAGTGTTTGGTGATGGGGGGATGGCGGGAGACACCAGTGGGCTCCGATTCACTCTGGAAGAGAAGTGAATGAAGGGAAACGCCTCAGGACACATGGTGCAGTCAACGCTGAGGTCCCTGTGTTCTGAAGGCAACAGTTCTGAAGACGACAGCAAGGATGGTCCCTTTAGGGACCCGCTGGCAGATGGCTATTGAAAGAGAGTTGAAGAAAGGCTTTTCAGGATGAATAGAGGGAAAGCAGGAGCTAGTTTTCCTCTAGTTAATTAGCATTAGTAAGTATAACTGGACATGGAAAAATCAGCAGAGGGGACTCGATCCCCGGCCAGGGGCAGACAGCAGGGTACAACCAGGTTCACTGTGTCTCTCTGCCGTGACTCTCAGTGAGAGGGCAGAACAGGAAGTCACTCCTGTTTGCCCATCCTCCTGCTCCCCACCAGTCAATGAACATAGAAGAGACCACCCTACGCCAGGGCCCGCTGGGAAACAGCAAGGAATATCACAGGGAAGGTCCCTGCCCACAGGGACTTTACAGCCCTATGCGAACCGAACAAAAGTAAAGCCTTTACTACTGGAATCATCACTCTTACACATGGGAATCAATTTGTAAGTAATAGTCTAAAGAACGCAGACAGACCTAGGCTCAGTTCAAATTGAACGTTTCCTTTAATGACAGGATTGGCAGAGGTGAACTCAGCCTGGAACCATGGTGTAAAGAATGAATAGGATATATGAAGAATCACTAGGCAGAAGGTGAAGTTTGCTTCCACTAACAGCTTCTTAATCTAACAGCAAATCAAGATCATAAAGTCATTAAATCAAAACATGAGGAATTAACATTAACCACTGTTGAGTGATAATGATGATGCACTGCTAATAAATAAAAATAAACACTTAAAACATGCCATCCAGTGTGCTGAGTTTTTTTTTTTTAATAGGCAATATTTAATTCAACCCTCAAAACCTTTCATACATGATTATCTTGAGAGTTAGAAGGGTTAAGTGACCAGTCCAAGGTCATTCAGCAAGGAAGACATTTACATTCTTATTAGTCATGATAATTGTGGGATATAATTAAGACTAGGATAGATATATATGTACATGAATCTATATAGAGGAGGGGGGGTGGGGATTGGTGTGAAATCCAGTCTCTAAGCAGAGAACAGACAAAGTAGCCTCCAGTCTACCAATAATATTGTTTTATTTTAATACTTGTGGCCAAGTTATTTTAAATAGTACACAGAATTTAAAAGAGATATGATGTTGGCCAGGTGCGGTGGCTCACGCCTGTAATCCTAGCACTCTGGGAGGCCGAGGCGGGCGGATTGTTTAAGGTCAGGAGTTCGACCTGAGCAAGAGCGAGACCCTGTCTCTACTATAAATATAAAGAAATTAATTGGAAGATGAAAAAAAATAGAAAAAACTAGCTGGATATGGTGGCACATGCCTGTAGTCCCAGCTACTTGGGAGGCTGAGGCAGCAGGATTGCTTGAGCCCAGGAGTTGGAGGTTGCTGTGAGCTAGGCTGGTGCCACGGCACTCACTCTAGCCTGGGCAACAAAGTGAGACTCTGTCTCAAAAAAAAAAAAAAAAAAAAAAAAAGAGAGATATAATGTCATACATCACACATTTTGCAATTATATGGCATACCTATGTGTTTATTCAGAGAGTGTTGTCTCAGTCCTTCCCAAAAGATATCACCATGCCCATTCCACGATGTCTTTTCGCACACAGCTTCTGTCTTGATGACAGTAAATCCCTGAATCAGTCAAGGTCATGGCCAGACGCAGGGCACTCAAAGATGTTGATTGAGTAGATGCTAATGAATTGACTATCAGCAAAGGGTAAGCAGGGATAAAGGGACCCCGGCAAAAGATGCTGAATCTCCACAGGGCTTGTAATAGAAGAATCCCTTCTGCCACCAGATCAGAAGGGCAAGAGGAAAGCAGTTACACTGACCTGGAGAAGGTGACCTGAAACTGAGGGGAAGGCCACCCAGCATGGGCTCTGGCCAAAGATGCAGGAACTCAGGTACTGCCCACCTGCAGCCATAAGACAGGGAGCCAGGGGAATGGACATCACTCTCCCATGCCCCCAATATCCCTCAGCACCTCTCACTGCTTGAACCCTCCCACATGGGTGAGTAAAATTATTAATTCGGGGAACAGTACCAGGAAGACCAATCTGGACCTAGACGCTAGCAACAGTCTCCAACTCGGACAGACCAGTAATAGAGCAAGTGTTTGGGTCTCCATCTGCCTAATGCACCTATCCTTTCGACTGGGTTTGTAACTTAGGAGAAGAAGAGGGAATGATCTTATGACTATACTCTAAAGAGAAGTCCAGAAGCAACTATTTGAAGCATGAAATCATGTAAGAAATTTCTCCTGATTCTTTCTCCAAGAGCATATGCACATTTTGCGAGAATTCTAATCTGCCCAGTTGCTTTGAGCAGGCGCATCACAGAAGGAGCAGGATGACTCCGTTAAATGCATCTCAGGTGTCAGAGAAGAGGAGAGCTGCTGAGAGATCAAGCAGACGCCAGGGAAACAGCTGAGGTCCGAATTTCACAGCTTCCATTCGTGTGCACGTTAACGCCCGAATCTGTTAATCACTCCTTCCCCAAACAAACTATCAAAAAACTAGAAGTAAAAACAAAACATGAACTTCCCGATGTCTTCCACTGCCCTCAGATGAAGTCTGAAATCTCTGACAGGATTATCTGTCCCTTTCTTCTCTCCTGGATCCATTTTGTGCCTCAATCTCCATGCTCTCCAATACCTCAAACCCAATATTCTCCCTCCTGCTACAGGGCCTTTGTATGTGCTATTCTTTCTCCTTGGAGTGTTCTCCTCACCCTTCTTTTCTTAGGTTATTAAATATGGAATGTCCAATTTCCTTAAGTATCGAGTCTGACAGTCGGTAGTATCTCTGACATTTCACTGTGACACTTTTTATTGTAAAGGTACATCCTCATTTTTTCAAACACATGTTTTGGCTTGTGATTATCTTTAAAAAAATTTTTTTTGAGCAATTTTTGTGAAACCATGGATAAGTCATAAATTCATGTTATTTTTGAATAGGAGTTTTGTCGTGGAACCAATGCAACACAGACAGCCTGAAATATCAACAAAGTGTTTGGGAAGGATGTGGCTAATGAACACATAGTACACCCCGATGGTTTGTTTGAGGAGTCCCATTCTGGTGATTTTAATCTTGAAAAATGAGCCACGTGGGCAAACTTAGGCCAAGGTGGGTAATTATGAGCTTAAAGCTGTAGTGGAAGCGAATCCATCTCAACCTTACGCATGAATCAGCAGCAAGGTTTGACATTACTACTCCAATAATATTGGACCACTTTGAAACAAATGGGCAAGGCAAAGAAGCTGGATAGATGGGCTCCTTATGACTTGAGTGAGAGTTAGAAATTATCTCGAAGCTTGCCTTTCTTTGCTGTCACAACATAAAGGGTGGACCATTTCTAGACCATACTGTTACATGTGATGAAAAATGGATTCTTTTTGACAATTGCAAGCATTCGGCACAATGGTTGTATAAAGCTGAAGTGTCAAAACACAGTCCAAAACCAAATATTCATAAAAAAAAAAAAAACAACTAATGACGTCTGTTTGATGGTCTAGTGCTGATATTATCCATTACGGCTTCATGAAACCTGGTCAGTTGATTACAGTGGATGATGTCTACTGCAAACCAGTTGGATACAATGATGAGGATGCTTGTAATTAAGCAGTGGAGTGAGACTGGTCAATAGAGACAGGTCAATCCATTTGCAAGACAATACTTGACCACCTATCACACAAACAACGCTGCTCAAACTACAGAAACTGGACTTGGAAACTTTCTGTCACCCATGGTATCCACCAGACCTTGCACCAACTGACTACCACTCTTCCAGGCTTTGGACCACTTCTTGCAAGGAGAAATATTCAGTTCTCAACAAGCTGTGGAAAGTGCCTTTCACGATTTCATCACTACTCACTCTCCAGGTTTCTTCGCTGCTGGCATAATAAGCAAGCAACCATTAAGATGGCAAAACTGTGTCAACGGTTTTACAGACACACTTTGATTGATTTTGCTGCTCCTTGTTTCAGATATAATAAAGTTTTGACTTGAAATCAGACGTTTCATATTTAATGCCCTAATAGCTAACTGCTACTTAATAATTGCTATTTTAGCTTCAGCTTCCCTTCCTTGGGGAAGCTTCCTTGACCACCTGGCTTTAGGCTATGGGCGGTGTTATATGCTCTCCTGGGTCCAACTCTCTCACTCACTCTCCCTCTTTCTCTCTCTCCCCCTCCTCTCAATCTAGAATGTAGCTTTATAAAGGTAGAAACCATGTATAATTTTGCTAATCTTCTATGTACAACAGAGTTTACCAGAATCTTAATAATTTTCTGTTGAATTAATGAATAAAAAGAATGCAAATTAATGACAAAAATATTATCACCGAAGTGTTAACATACCATAATATATCATATAGATGCAAAAATACTGACCACATAGATTTTCTTTTTTTTTTTTTTTTTGAGACAGAGTCTTGCTTTGTTGCCCAGGCTCGAGTGAGTGCCGCGGCATGACTACATAGATTTTATGGGTATTAGGATATAGGATCCTAGTATATCTCAAGAAAATCTTGTATTAAAAAATAAATTGATCTGCACATTAGATTTTAATAGTTTATTTTCTTGTTCTCAAGAAAAAAAATATTTCATTCTAGTAGCCTTAAATTTTTTTAAAAAAATCATCTCTTTTTATACAATAAAGTTATTCCTTTACTATTCATATAATTATTCTATTTTTGACCTACGGAATTCATGTATATAGTAGCATTATTATATATTATTTCAACTATCAAGATACTCCAGTAAATTTTCTAAAATTATAAATTATTCCCCAAATAAATGCTGTGTATCCAACAATCTTATAAAAGTCTTTTTTTTATAAAATAAAATCATAAGATATTGGGAAGCAGAATAGTAGAAGCAGATTGCTATGCAGGAAAAAAAACCAAAAACAAATAAAACAAACCCAGAGCACCTGGGTTCTAATGCATTCCACAAATGGCTAATCAGATGCAGGGGTAAATTTAAATAACCTGAACACCTGAACGGATGAGATTAATGATGCCCACTCTGTCTCTTCACCAAGGGAGGATTACATAAAATAAAATATAGTCTCATCTCTTGGTAAAGTCCAAAGCATGATTCAAAGCTAAGATAATTGTAATCTATCTCTAAGCTGTAAAATTTCAGAGAGGATTTTTTTTTTTTTTTTTTTTTGAGACAGAGTCTCGCTTTGTTGCCCAGGTTAGAGTGAGTGTCATGGCGTCAGCCTAGCTCACAGCAACCTCCAACTCCTGGGCTCAAGTGATCCTCCTGCCTCAGCCTCCCGAGTAGCTGGGACTACAGACATGCGCCACCATGTCCGGCTAATTTTTTGTATATATATTTTTAGTTGGTCGATTAGTTTCTATTTATATTTTTATTTATTTATTTTTTTGAGACAGAATCTCCCTTTGTTGCCCAGGCTAGAGTGAGTGCCGTGGCATCAGCCTAGCTCACAGCAGCAACCTCAAACTCCTGGTCTCAAGCGATCCTCCTGCCTCAGCCTCCCAGGTAGCTGGGACTACAGCCATGCGTCACCATGCCCGGCTAATTTGTCTATATATATTAGTGGGCCAATTAATTTCTTTCTATTTATAGTAGAGACGGGGTCTCGCTCTTGCACAGGCTGGTTTCGAACTCCTGACCTCAAGCAATCTGCCCGTCTCGGCCTCCCAGAGTGCTAGGATTTATGGGCGTGAGCCACCGCGCCCGGCCTCAGAGAGGATTTTGATGTTGTAGATTCTGGAGATACATACTATACTGTTTCAAAACAGGGAAATGTTAGGGCTAAGAACACAGCCTCTGAAGCCAGACTGCTGGTTGCCAATTCCAGTTTGCCCAGTGTTGCTGGCCTGGTGACCTCAGGCAAGAAACTTACCCCCTGTGAGCCTACGTTTCCTCAGCAGTAACATGCAGACAATAATAACACAGATCTCATAGTGCTATCAAGAAAATTGAATAGGGTAACATAAGGAGAGTCCAAAGACCATAGGAAGCATCAATTAAGGGTTAACAATTATTCACAGAATGGTTAGAATTCCAGGTCTGATATATCGGTCCTCCTACTGCATGGTAGCAGTTTATTAAGTTGTTCACTGCATGATTCTGTAGCTTTTAGCGGAGAAAAGCAAAAACAAAGAAAGCTCTATTTGACTCTTCAGGAGTATTTTATCAAAGAGAATATAACTCTGCGATAAGAATTTAATTAAAAGACATGCATCATTTTTCATTTATTGCTCATATCTATCATCTTTTTGTCTCACCTTTACTGCGGTTTTCTCTTCCCCTGCAATGAGACACGTGCCTAGTTCTTTTGCTTAGCTTGCAACTTCATCTTTGGGACCAGGCCTCCACATTTTCAAAGTGGTTTGGCTTCTCACCTTAATACCTGGTTTCTCTTGGTGTTGGGGGAACCTCACTTCAAGATTTGCTAAACGGTCTCCCACATTTCATGCTGATTCCCTCCCTATATGCATTTAGTAGTAAAGAAATTCGAGATGCAACCTAATTCTGACTCCTGCAGAAATCATCAGAATTTTGCATGGTGCCATTTGTCAGGACTCCGCTGCCAGTCCCCATTAGGAGAAGCAGATTCACTTTGAAGCCCATTTGAATCAATTTGTAAAACTGCTTGAGGTACTAACAGATGATTTACTGAAATTGAGATATAACCATCGCCTTCCTGGCAGCCACAAATGGTGCTCCTCTATCAAAACAGCAATCTAGTGAGTTTTGCATGATTTGTTTTTAAGAGACCCTCGGACTTCATTGTTCATACTTGTTTGGATCATCCTGGCAGCTCCTTTCTCTGTTCTCTTACTTTGTAGAGATCAAAGGGGGTTTTGAGAGTCGGTGGTTGCCAGAGGCTTGCTGAGCAGCACCACCACACACACTTTCATCACCGCCTTTCATTGCTCCAGGCATTTTTAATGCACGTCTTTAACTCCACCCGTGAACCAGAAATGTTATCGGCCGCAGGATTTTATTCTTGTTTGTGTTCATGAATGATTTCTTGGTGCTCTCAAGGGCTGTGATGGTAATCCAGTATCTACACGAACTCAGAGCCAGACCCATCCTTACAACGACTTTTAAAGTGCTTCTAATACATCTCTAATCATTAGAGAAATGCAAATCAAAACCACAATGAGGTATCGCCTAACCCCAGTGAGACTGGCCTCTATCAAAAAATCCCAAAACAACAAATGCTGGCGTGGATGTGGAGAGACAGGAACACTCTTACACTGCTGGTGGGACTGCAAATTAGTGTAACCTCTATGGAAAAGAATTTGGAGATACACCCCAAAGAGCTAAAAATAGAAATACCATTTGATCTAGCAAACCCACTACTAGGCATCTACACAAAAGAGCAAAAGATATTCTATAATAAAGACATCTGGGCTGGGCGCGGTGGCTCACGCCTATAATCCCAACACTCTGGGAGGCTGAGGTGGGTGGATTGCTCGAGGTCAGGAGTTCAAAACCAGCCTGAGCAAGAGCAAGACCCCCATTTCTACTATAAATAGAAAGAAATTAATTGGCCAACTAATATATATAGAAAAAATTAGCCGGGCATGGTGGCGCATGCCTGTAGTCCCAGCTACTCGGGAGGCTGAGGCAGGAGGATCGCTTGAGCCCAGGAGTTTGAGATTGCTGTGAGCGAGGCTGACGCCACGGCACTCACTCTAGCCTGGGCAACAAAGCGAGACTCTGTCTCAAAAAAATAAAAAAAAATAAAGACATCTGCACCCGAATGTTTATGGCAGCACAATTCACTATTGCAACGATGTGGAAACAACCCAAGTGCCCGTCAATTCATGAGTGGATTATTAAAATTTGGTATATGTATACAATGGACTATTACTCAGTTATAAGAAATGACAGTGATCTAGCACCTCTTATTTTTCCTGGATAGAGCGTGAGCCCACCCTCCGAAGTGAGGTACCACAAGATTGGAAGAGCAGGCTCCACATGTCCTCGCCACCAAACGGGCACTGACTGATCAACACTGTGGGGCTCCCTCGGTAGTAATACTCTCCAGGGATCAGGGGATTGGGGGTCGGGTAAACTCACAATTAATGGACGCGGTTAGCGTTGTAGAGGGGAAGGGCATGCCTCTAATCCTCGCTTGGGTGAAGCAAAGTCATAAAATGTAATCAAAATGTTTGCACCCTCATAATATCCTGGAATTAAACATAAATAAATAAGTTAATTAATTAAAAAGAAGTTGTTACAGTTCTAAAGATCAGCTGGCCATGGTCATACCAATGTCTTTAGGGAAGGGCAGAGTCTACATAGCACCAGTGGCTATTGTTCAACTGCATAAAATAAACTGCAGTCTCTGTTACCCAATCTGTCAGAAGGCATCCAGAGGAAGACGTGCAGCAAGGTGTTTACCTTTTATTCCCTCCTCCGAGATTTCAGGCAGAAACACAATCTGTCTAGAGACCATATCCCCACTTCATTTTTGTATCAATATAACTGCCTCCATGCCAACTCTTTTCACTCTCTGTTTCAAAGCCCTGTGTCACACCTGTCCTCATTTTTGCCAGCTTCTAAATCCCTAACCTATCATTCGACTACTTTCTGCTAGACTAGCTTGCAAGCACTGGTTATAAGTTTTGCATGCGTTTTTCTCTCTTAATCTATATAAAAAAAAAGAAAACTATACCACATTTATAACACCGTTGCACGTCTTAAAAGTTTGAAAATATGAATGGCTATAGAGAGTTGCCGGGAGATTTATTTTGCAAAATGTTATAATTCTAAAAGAAAAATAGGAGGCTCTTCGAGAGACAATGTGAAATCAAAAAATAAAATTACAAACACATACGATCTATTGAGCATATATCTGGTGAGATACACAAAAGATTACAGACACGCACACACAGTCTTTAATTAAATGAGTACAAATTAATTAAATGTGAACAACACAGATGAGCAAACATACCCGCGCATAAATATACATAGACACACACACACACACACACACACACACACACACACTCATGTAGTCTTCAGAAAAATCCTCTGTGATTATATCCATTTCACAAAAAAAAAAAAAAAAAGGAAAATGCAGCATAGAACAACGAAGTAACTTCCAAAGGTCAAACAGCTAAATAAATGGCAGAATCAGGTTTGGACCCAAGTGGTCTGGTTCCAGAACACATTCAAGAAATTCTTAAGGAGTACACACTATATATGCTGAGCAGCATACAAAGATGAACATTGTTTATGAAATCTTTTCTATTTTTAAAAATCTACCTCCATATAAAGTCAAACTTATAAAGTCAAATTTGACTTTATAAAGTCAAATTTGACTTTATAAAGTCAAATAAATATCTTGTATAGTATCTAATCCTCGAAGTATCTAGTTCTCTAGTTCAGTGAAGTAGACTACAATCACAGGTCATGGCCGCCAAGGGGCTTACCTTTGGAACAGCAGGCAGAGTTAACCTGTCCCTAGTAAAAGCATACAGGCCCAGACAGTCCAGCCCACATAAAGCAACCTGATAATGCACACAGTTTCTGAGTTACACAAAGGACTGGGCACAAGACACCTGCCTGCTCTTTAAGCCTGTAATGAAAGCACTTCCATGATCTCATAGGAAGGCTTCTACCTAAGGGGATATTACGGTTATTCTCTAAATCGGTCAGTGCCGTGGCAGAATGCCACGACTTTCATGATCAGTGTGCAGAAAATGGAAAGTAAAAAGCTTATTTCCGCAGGAAGCAAAACCTGTATTTATGCAATGACAATAAGGGCTTACTAACCGCAAGGTATCATTTTAAATGTTTTAACTGTATCATATTATTGAATTCTCATGTCAGTCCTATGTGATAGGAACAATTATTTCCCCCATTTTTCATATGAGGATACCAAAGTGAAGAGGAGTTACATAACTTGTCCGAAGTCACCTGTATGAGTGAAAAATAGAGCTATTTTAGAGAAAGCAAATATATGAAATTGGTTGAACCATGGAGACAGCCACAGGGAAATGAAGAAACAAAGGAGATGGAAAGGAACAGGCAATTTTATAGTCGAGAGAAGCAACTTCCTTTGTTTGTAGGTCCTAGTAAAGTTAAAAAGGGAGAGATGCTGAAGAGGCAATTGAATTTTTTTATTGTCATAAATTCAAACTCATGTGTTCTTGCCCATGTGTTCTCACAAGGTTATCCTGTTGCTACCTCAATCAAGTATGCTTAAAAGTTCTATATTTACAGGATAATTTCGGTGTTAATAAAAAATTGCAAACTTACAGTATACTACAGCGCCTGAGTTTGAAATCGCAAGATGAATACTGCCCATTAATTCCTTTACTTCTGTGACTGTCAGCGTGACTCTTGCAGAGATAATTCCCGAAGTGTAAATGCAGTGGTCTTCACACAGGTGAGGCCTGGACAGGTGGCCCCTCTGGACTCCCAGTCATCGGTCCTTTCACCTGGGATGGGCAAGACTCTGACCCAAGTGTTTTAAGAAAGCATTTGGTCTTCACAACCTTCTCATTTAGTAGGCTGGGCCAAATGTGACTCGGAAATGTTTATGGACCCGACTAAGGACAATCACCTTGCGAGTGACAGTTCTGGGGTTGAAACCTCAGTCTGCCTAGTTCCAAGGCCACAGAGATGCCTGGCCAGTAAACAGCAAAAAGCACAGGGGGGAGAAGGAGGATGACTGGTGGTAAAGACATGTGTGCCCTTACCCCATTTCGGCCCTCTGAATATGTCCTCACAGGTTACGCTCGCTTGCTATCCAATGCCAGCCTCCAAAAGCACAGCTTTCTGCTGCATGCTTCTACTCCCGAAGGGTCCACACTCTCCTCCAGCCACACACCGATGGACTTGGGAAGATGCCTCCACCTCACTCCCCTTTCATCACCCACGTTCTGCCTGTTCCCCAGCTAGGGTGGATGGATCACATACTAGATGCCCACGCAAAATCCAGGCAAACTCATGCCACAGATCTGTCAAATTTGGGCGTCCTGTGTTTTTATGGGCTGAACCTGGCAGCCCCACTGCCAGGAGACATTAAGCTTTTCAAAATGCACACATTTGGTTATCCGTGCCTTTGTCCTTCACTACGCTAAACAGTTTCAACCTTCCTTTTTTCTTAGGCTTCGTCTCCACGTTCAAACACAGCATGTTTGAATTTTTTAATCTACTTTTCTCGTAATTATGAAATTCAGCTGTGTTTTGGGGTCAAGAAGCAACACCCCCAAAGTGTGGCACTTTGGCATGCTGAGCACTCTGAACTAACGGACGCCAGAAAGCCTCAGAAGCAGCCTCAAGAACCAAGGCATTCTCTGACCTTCTCCTGCCCTCCTGACTTTCACCTCTTATTTTACCCCCAAAGCGGGTCATAGAAACCAGAATTCCTCTTCCCAAGGCTGGGCATGAAAACTAGAATCTCCTTTCCCCAGCGCCACCCATAACACTAAACTATTCCTCTACCTTTCCTTCTGTCTGTCTAGGAGCTGGCCACAAAGAAATCATCTGACCTACCCTGTCTGACTGGTAGGTCATGAGATCCTCCTCCCAGAGGGGTCCTGCCCCGTACCCAGAAGGAAAGAATGCCACACAGAAGAGGCCAAGAAGAATCTAACTGGCAGGCCTTGCTTGGTTTCCCCACCTCAGTCTACCAGCATTAGACTGTACCCTTTTTGTCCACCCATATGATATTTCTGCACAGCTGTCCATTTCTCATCAAACCTAAGCATAAAAATGTATAATTTCCCCTGTATCTTTGGAGCTTCATTTTGCAGGCTCCTGTGTCATATAAAACTTTGATTAAATAAAGTTGTTATGCTTTTCTCTTGTCAATCTGTCTTTTGGTAGAGGAGCTGTGACCTTATGATGAATAAGGAAAGGGATTTCTGTCCTTAAAACTGCAGAAAACATTTTTAGCTTATAAATTTGTGGATTTTTTTTTAGTTTTTCTTACAGTAAAATAAACATACTCAACCTTTTTTCTCTCTTTCCTTCAGCAATTCTCTAACATAGCATAAAAAACGGTGCAAATTTTTGGATTTGTGATTTTCAGAACTCTGCAAAACATGTCCCAAAGGAAAATTATAGGTAATATAATGAAAATAGCCAGCTTTTTTTCCTGGGTTAGGAGAGGAAATAGGGAGACTGGAAATGAATCTAATAGTCCTCAGCATGTTTTAAAATATATAAAATATTAGTGCCAGTACAATGAGACTGAAAAAAAAATTGCAGAATGTACCTTACTCAATAGAGACTAAGATTGGCATCTCTCTCTCTCTCTCTCTCTCTCTCTCTCTCTCTCTCTCTCTCTCTCTATCTTTATGTTTGGAAGCCTCAGAAAATTATCTGACAGAAAAAAACAACCTCTTGCACTTAGCTATTATAATACTATACATAGTGTTTGGGTTAACATACATATATGTTATAGCATTTATTGCAAATATTAATGGTACGTACATTTTTATTTAATTTTGTTTGGATAAAAACATTTTTAAGATACAAGTAGGAAAAAAGATAAGAATTTTCTCATAATCCAATGAAGTGATACAGGACACTATCAGGAAAATAATATTAGGAGTGTAGTCTAATCAGTGTTAAAATGTCAATATTCCAATAATCACAAGCCAGCAGTAAATTCAACTTCATTAGTATTTTTTTTTCTTATCAACCAATAAATCAAGTACAAGACTGATTGCAGAAAAATCAGCTGACTCTTATGAAACATTCTGGAGTTGGATTTTCTAAAACTAAGATGCCTCCAGATAGAACAGAAAATGCTTGAAACAATTTGAATAATTTAAGAATTCAGAACATAATATATAACCTGTGAAATTCTCCCTATGCATTTCACATAGACTTCCAATACTTCAGCTTTCCACAGTTTCTTTAAAGAGTAATATCAAACACTAAAACAAACAAGCAAAAAACATAATCTCCTATTAGTGGCAGGGTTAGGAAAAAAATATGATGACTGACCCCCAAAATTGCTGAGCTGGAATTATGATAGATTCCAACATGTGAAGATACCTGTATAGTGTACTTATTTCTGTTACAAGGGAATTCCTGCAAATCTATTGTAATATTCCATTGGTTCAAACTGTCTAGAAATCCAACCCTAACCAATCCTCAAACTAAGCCAACCTCGAATGCTTTTTCATTCCTGGCAAATGATTCTATCTTTTGCTTAAAAAAAAATTTGAAGTCCATGGGTACGAACTTCTACTCTCCAAATAATCAAACTTATGTACGTTTTATCCATATATCTCTCCATCTCTAAAGATGAGGTGTCTCTCTTCTTGTTCCCAGTTACAATATTTCTTCCACGTATGGTTTTTAACCCACTGTTGTCCATTTCTTCCAGGGACATGCTCCATTGTGTGTTATCTAACTTTCTCCAGATTTTTATCTAAGAATAGCTTTCTTTCAGAAGAAAGATGCTTAATTTTCTCCCATTGTGAAAATCAAAAACCTTCCTTTGGCGTGGATTCACTTTCTAGGAACTGTTTTTCTCTTTCCCAATTTTTCCTATTTAGGCGTCCTTCAAGAGCTATCAAGCCCTTGATGCTTTTGATTTCTCATTTCACATTCGCTTTTAATCATTTGTTTTATTTCAGCCTCCATCCCCACGTCTTCCCCTGGAAATCCTCTGGCTAAAATCAACTATTAAGGACTGTGGCCAAGTCCAGTGGCCGCTCCTCGGTCCTTTTATATTTTCCGGTGGCCTCCCTGCTGTCTTCTGCTCCCAGGTTTTCCTTTTGTTCCCTGCTATCCCATTTAGATGACAGCTGCATCTTCTTGCTCTGTCTGCCCTTCAATAATGACATTCCACAGACTTTTGTCACAGGACCTTTGTTTTGCTTTGTTTTAACTGGACAGCTCCCGTTATTTGTAGCGTTATTTGCACGGTGGTCATTTTCAATTTACAGCCACAGGGTAGACATCTTGCAGGAATTCCAGAACAGAGCACACATCTGCCAACGGGTTGTCATCACCACCTGAGCCGCCCACAAATCACCGCAAGCAACCCGTCCAAAAGTCGCTATGTTATGCCTCCCCACGTCTCTGGCCCTTGCCTCCCTAAATCTGCTTTTTTTATTTCTGCATTCCTTATCTCTGTCTATGGTGTCAATTGTTCCAAAAGGAAAAGAATCATCTCGAAACAATTTTTAGTGATCCTTGTTCCCCCCATCCAATTAATCGTTCACTCCTAATAGTTTCAGTTTCTAATTATTTCTTTTCTTTTTTTTTTTTTTTTTTTTTTTTGAGACAGAGTCTCACTTTGTTGTCCAGGCTAGAGTGAGTGCCGTGGTGTCAGCCTAGCTCACAGCAACCTCAAACTCCTGGGCTCAAGCGATCCTCCTGCCTCAGCCTCCCGAGTAGCTGGGACTACAGGCATGCGCCACCATGCCCGGCTAATTTTATATATATATATCAGTTGGCCAATTAATTTCTTTCTATTTATAGTAGAGACGGGGTCTCGCTCTTGCTCAGGCTGGTTTTGAACTCCTGACCTTGAGCAATCCGCCCGCCTCGGCCTCCCAAGAGCTAGGATTACAGGCGTGAGCCACAGCGCCCGGCCTAATTATTTCTTAATTATTTTTTATTCCACTATCAGAACTGCTTTTGCCATTATTCATTTTTCCCCTAAAATCTCTTTACTGGTGGGCTGCTACAACAGTTTGTTTGTGTTTTTTTTTTTGACAGTAAGAACACTTAATATGAGATCTACCCTATTCCATTTTTAACTGTACAATACAGTATCGTTACTTATAAGCACAATAGAGCAGATCTCTATAACTTATTTATCTTGAATAACTGAAACTTTACGACCATTGGACAATCAACTCCCTCCACCTCCTGGCAACCATCATTCTACTTCCTGTTTCTGTGAGTTTGACTATTTTAGAAACTTCACGTAAGAGGAATCATGAGTATTTTTTCTGTAACAGACTCACTTGGCACAATGACCTCCAAGTTCATTCATGTTGTGGCTTACGGTAGGATTTCTTTAATTTTTAAGGCTGAATAATCTTCCTTTATATATGTATGTATACGCTTACACAAAACATATATATTTCACATTTTTTTCCATCCAATCATCCATCAGTGAACATTTAGGTTGTTTCCATATCTTGTTTCCATTATCTAAATAATGCTTCAATGAACAATGAGAGCTCTTTAAAAATGGAATTACCATACGATCTGGCAATCTCTCTTACAGTTACGTATCCAAAACAATTGAAATCAGGATTTTGCAGAGATAAAATAGTTTTAATTTTCATACGCTATTTCATTAAAATGAAATATTTTCATTTTAATGAAATGTAATATTTCATAACTACTTCATTAAAATAGTTTTAATTCTCAAAACCTTTAATGACTCATTACCCACCAGAATGAGTGCAATCTTTTTAGAAAGCACAACAATGGATTTCATGACATGCAATGTTATCAGATTTAGCAAATAAAATTATTGTTTGGGGACCACTTATATTAAAGCAATACTCATAATTTATCTAAAATTCAAATTTAATCAGGCATCCTGTATTTTTTATGGCAACCCCAACAATAATAGGGCACCTGTTTCTTGTCTAGGTTCCTCACTTCCCATAAAAATTCTACTTCCCACCTCTGTAAATTATTGTCCAACCGCCACCACCCCAAGAAAAGACAAAGGAAAACATGTTGGCCTATTGTACTCTCCTTCTAGACCTCTGGAACCCCATCCTCTCAGCCTACATAGGGTGTACTCCCTGCTCCCTGACAGGTGTGCACAGGGCTGCCCGGCTACACCTCATTCCTCAAATGCACCTGCAGTTAGGTGTGGCCATATGGCCAAACTGTCTCCGATAAAATGGGAGCAAATGTAATCCGCGCTATAATTGAGTCCTGTTTCACAAAAACCACAAAGAACGCCCTTCAACATCCTATGGGATGGTGACACAGGGAGGGACCTTAAATCCACACATGACTGATGACCAGGCTGCCATCAGCCTGGGTTCCTGAAAAACTACCTGGAAAAGAGCTGCCCCTCCCTCCTGAAGCACCCGCCCGAGACATTTGTGAACAAAAATAAATAAATGAATAAAAAATTAAAAAAAATGTCTGCGGTGTCTTGAGCCATTACATTCAGGGTTTAATGGATCTATTTGACTAACTTACTATCCTCCCTCATATTGAAGTTTCAGTTAGATAAATATTACCTATTATGGAAATATTACCTATTAAAATATTACCTATTATGACTTCTAAATTCTGGAGTACAGAAATATGTAAAAAGTGTAAATGAAGGAGGTTTAACGATTCTGAGGATTAAGAGCTGAAGCGAGAAAAGTAGGACTTTCATTAAATTTTATTGGGGGCATGAATTATAATATAAAAAATTTATATCCTCTTTATTTCTATAAACGAGGAAATATAGGTTAATGAATTTTTTCTCATGACTAAATATAGGTTTTTCTGACTTTCACCTTTGAAGGAAATTAGAATTTAACAAGTTACCATTAACAAGGGCTTTGAATAAAATCACTCAAAAAAATCAATCTCCTTCACAAGTCACTACGTTATAATACATATTTTTGAAATTAAAAATACTTTAAATATTTGAGACAAGCACATATTATACTCTACACCAAGCACTGATAATTTTTTTTTTTCTGTACAGAATCAGGTAAGAAATATTTCAGAATTTGTAGGCCACAAGGTCTCTGTTACAATTATTCTATTCTGCCGCTAAAATGCAAAAGCAGCCATAGATGACTTATAAACAAATGAGCATGGTTAAATTCCAATAAAATTTTATTTGCAAAAACATGCGGCAGACCAGCTGTATGCTGTCTGTATAAACACCACAGAAATTATAAGTACGTTAATATGTTGTCATATTCTCTGCCTCTCTTTCTCTCCTCCCTCCTCTCCTCCTTCCCTCTCTCCTTTCTTCCTTCCCTTCCTTTCTTTCCCTACGTGTACATGTGTCTGTAAATAACGTGAATTAACATTTTTGTTTTTTTTTAATTTACACAGACACTATCAACATTGTATGCAATCTTTTGAAGCCAGGTTTAATCACCCAACGTTGTACTTTGTTTTAAAAATGTAGCAGTGTGGCTACCACAAACATCTGTGTACACTTGCGAAAATGTATGTGTGTAAGATTTTACAGGTGCATGAGTAAGATTTATTTTTAGACTCTTAGAATTAGAAATGCTGAATATTTGCAGTATGTGCATCTCCAATCTTACTGCTGCCAAGTTGCTTTTCAAATGGATGTTATATTTTCACCGGAAATATCTTACGTTCTGTTTCCTCATATCTTGTCACACGTGGTGTTGTCCGAGTTAATAATGTTTCCTAATTTGATGAGAGTTCAATGAAATCCCATTGTTGTTTTACTACTAATTGCTTAAGCTTAGGGGGAGCTTATTATGTCAGGCAGTATTCTAAACAGCTAATATGTCCTAAGGCACTTAATCAGGTGATGCATGTATTATTTTCCTATCCGTTTACAGCCCAGGGAACAGAGACTCAAAGATGTGAAATAACGTTTCCAGGTTTGGGTCTTCCACACCCTCATCAATTGCTGGTAGGTAGACCAATGAAGTTAAACACCTTTCATATGTTACTATGCATTTGGATATTTTTTTCTTGAAGTATTTGTTCAAGACATTTGACCACTTTTCCATAGGATTTTTGTATTTTTTGGGGGAAATATTTTTATACATCTAAATACAAGTTATGTGCCATACATATGAATTGATAGCATCTCTTACTCTGCGGGTTATCTTTTTACACTTTTCTCATTTTCCTTAGATAATCAGAAGCTCTTATTTTAATGTGGTCAAATATTTATTTGTAATCTTTATTCTTTTATGATGAACACCTTTATCTGTGTCCTCTTTAAGAGATATTTGCTGATTTCAAGTAACAGAGGTGTTTTCTTATGTTTTCCACTAAAAGATTTCTTGTTTTCTTTTTACATCTAGATCTAGAATCCATCTACGATGGATTTTTGCATATGATATCAAGTAAGGGTTCAAAGTTATTTTTTATATGTATGTCCAACATTTTTAATGGGAAAAATTCTAGTTCAAATGACTTATTTTCCTGTAAAAAAAAACCTCTTAAGTAGTAAGATTGGATTATTGATGTAGGGACATGGAAAGGGTTGTGATAAAAAGGTTTATATTATGAAAACAGAGATCTAGGAAATACTTAAATTACTAAAATAGCACATCTGGAGATATAATTCAGTAATTCAGGTAACTTAGAACTTTTGAATAAAATGTAACAAAATTCTTTTAAATACATGAAGAGTGTGCAAGAAACAAAAAGAAAATCCTCAAGTTTTGGAAACAAGAGGGTGCAAAAACTATAACTATATTTAGACAGCTGAGGTTGCTGGTTACCTGAGAAAAGAATGGGGTGGTTGGAGACTAAGGGCTTTTTTTAGTCTTAGAAGCTTGAGTGGGTTTTAGCAGCCACAGAAGACCTGAAGAAAAGACATGGATTTTTCTTGAGTTGAAGTGTTGAAACCACAAAATCTCCATTAGCCAAGATAAGCTACAACATAGTGAAAGCATAGTTTAGGGAGGAAAAAAAAAAACAAAACAAAGCAAAAAACATTTACCATTTGTTTGTGCCTGGGCTCTGGGCATTACAGAAACAAAACAAACAAAAACTCAAACTTTACTCCTCAATAAGGCCTCTTCTTCCTTGAATCGCTCTTGCTTCATCTTGACCCTTCCTTGAATGACCCCTGCTTCCATCTCACATCCCTCTGACTGTCCCTCCTGCCTCCCTCATGTAAGGGGCCTTGGATCACCCAGATTATCCGGGACAGTCACCCTATATCATGACCCTTAATTTACTCACATCAGTAAAATCTCTTCTGTCAGGCAAGTTGATACATTCACAAGTGCAGGAGGCCATGAGCCAAAGAACGCAGGTGGCCTTGAGAAGCCGGAAAGGAGAGAGCGTGGAGCAGGCGGACAGCCCTCACAGCCCATTCTACACTTCTGACACCCAGAACCGTGAAGATATCAAATTTTATTGTTTTCAGACACTGAGTCTGTGGCACTTTGTTACAGAAGCAATAAAAAAAACCCAAAAAACTAATACATTCTATAAACCAAAAGTTTCTTTCTTCAGTATTCCCCAGTAGGGAATGCATTCACCAAAAGAGGGACTAGAACATTTATAACAACAGTATTTGTTTCTCTAGCTTTAAACCAATTGCCTATCAATGGCAGAATGAATAAACAAGTAAACCAGGGTAGATTCACACAATGGAATACTATGCAGCAATGAAAATGAGCCATCTACAAATACATGGAATAATACGGATGAGTGTCCCCAACATAATGTCAAGAGAAAGAGCTTCCTTCCAAAAAAAGTAAATATTGTATGATCTAATTTACATAGTTTTAAACAAAAATTATGGTTATAGAAAATATGAATAGTTGTAACTCCTGGAGACAGATGAGAGCCTAAAGGGAGCAAAGGAGGGGTATTCAGGTGATGTTAATGTTTGTTCTCAAATTTGGGTTATGGTTACATAAGAATGTTGAGTTAGTGAAACTTCATCAGTTTTATGTATATATTCTGTACTTCAGTAAAAAGTTCAAAAATATATGGTAACCTAATCTTCGATAAAGCAGACAAAAATATACATTGGGGAAAATAATCTATCTTCAATAAATGGTGCTGGGAAAACTGGATAGCTACATGCAGAAGAATGAATCTGGATCCCTACCTCTCACCTCTCACAAAAATCCACTAAAGATGGATAGCAGACTTAAACCTAAAGCATGAAACCTTAAGAATCCTAGAAGAAGATGTTGGGAAAACCCTTTCAGACATCGGCCTAGGCAAAGAATTTCTGAAGAAGACCCCCAAAGCAATCGCTGCAGCAACAAAAATAAACAAATGGGATCTGGTTAAATTAAAAAGTTTCTGCACAACCAAGGAAACTATTATTAGAGCAAATAGACAACCTACAGAATGGGAGAAAATACTTGCTCTCTACACCTCTGAAAAAGGTCTGATAACAAGAATCTATCTAGAACTCAAAAGAATGAACAAGAAAAAATCAAACAACCCCATCAAGAAATGGGCAATGGAAATGAACAGAAACTTTTCCATAGAAGACACAATAATGGCCAGCAAACAAACAAAAAAATGCTCAACATCTGTAATCGTTAGAGAAATGCAAATCAAAACCACAATGAGATATAACCTAACCCCAGTGAAATTGGACCGTATCAAAAAATCCCAAAACAACAGATGCTGGTGAGGATGTGGAGAGGCAGGAACACTCTTACACTGTTGGTGGGACTGCAAATTAGTGCAACCTTTGTGGAAAAGAATTTGGAGATACCTCAAACAGCTAAAAATAGAAATACCATTCGACCCTTCAATAGCATTGTTGGGCATCTACCCAAAAGAGCATAAGACATTCTATTATAAAGACATCTGCACCCGAATGTTTATGGCAGCACAATTCACCATTGCAAGGACGTGGAAACAACCCAAGTGCCTGTCAATTCATAAGTGGATTCTTAAAATTTTGCATGCGTTTACAATGGAATATAACTCAATTATAAGAAACGACAGTGAGCTAGCACTGCTTATATTATCCTGGATTAAGTTTAAGCCCATTATCCAAAGTGAGGCGACACCAGATCAGAAAAATGGGCTCCACGTGTACTCACCATCAAATTGGTACTGACTTATCATCATTATGGTGCACAAAGGGTGGTGGGGTTCACCAGGGATAAGGGAGTTTGGGGGGTAGACCCACATCTGAGGGATGTGGTGAGCATTGTGGAGGGGAAGGGCATACCTCTAACCCTTGCTAGGGAGAGGCAAAGATATAAAATGCAACCAAAATGTTTGTACTCTCAAATTTTCCTGAAAAAAAAAAAAAGCTCAAAAATAAATTTAAAAATGTGACCTAGACATTTCTTCTTATTGACAACAGAGAAAACTAAGATATTTGGAAAATTTAAAACGTTTTTAAAAATGAAAGTGATTTACAAAGTCGCTTGGGATAAATTCATCAAAAATATTAACCAAGCAAGG
Organism: Microcebus murinus; assembly: GCF_040939455.1. Lineage (NCBI taxonomy): Eukaryota > Metazoa > Chordata > Mammalia > Primates > Cheirogaleidae > Microcebus > Microcebus murinus. The sequence continues at coordinate 19,943,643 of NC_134129.1, read as the reverse complement.
TCTTTCTGAGGTCTTCTTTAAAAATTGAAACATTCTCCCAAGGCCTGAGGGCCTCGCCTGAGGCTGGAGCTGTCCCTAGAGCAACATTTCCAGGACGTGCATATTTAATTGAACGGTTAATTGAAACACGCATAGAACAACATCCCCCCCCCCAGGCTAACACGATGACAATGTGTTTCTTTCTAATTATTATTTCTCGTGTCCCTGTTGAGACTACAGCCTTAATATAGCCCTTTTAGTTACAGTCACTTCTAGTTAAACGTCTTTCGGTTTTTAGCAAGGCGTGTGCACTTTTGCTTAATAATAGGCACAGTGACATCATCAGTGCCAGCTGCTCTTTGCCCCGCTGGCCGTAGAAGAATGAGGAGGCAAGGTAGCCATAGTGCAGGCTGTAAAGACGAGTTCAGAATAATGGATGGGGCCTCTGCTTTTCTTCTTTGCCTCTGTGGAAAGAAAAAGCAACCCGCTGTCAGGATACAAGTCTTGATCCGCTGACCTGGATTCCTATTTCAGAGCCATGTACCTGGGCGAGCTGATGACAATCCATGAATGACTTCATATTCAACAGGAAGAAAGACACTTTACTAAGTGGTGGCTTCCTAGATTCCTTCCAGTTCATGAATCCCTTTCCACATAATATCGGTTAAACATAATATATTTTGGATTTTGCCTACTGTGCATGAAATGCTTGTTTTAGGAAACTGAGGGGGGGTACCACAAAATGAAGAAAAAAAGTTTCTGCACTCAGGGAAATAAGATATCTGAGAGGAAGGACAAATCGTGGCTCATCGACGCAAATTTGTCACTATGGCACTTCTCCAACTCATTTTGAAGTTTGAGATGTAAGGGAACATCTGAATATTCAGGATACGAGGGCTAGAACCGGGAGTTGAAGCACTGGCATTCGGTATGTTCGGAAAATATGTTCTATACTTAGACTGTGGTGATGGCTGCACAGCTCTGTCCATATACTAAAAATAAATAAATAAATTCTATTCTTTAAAAGAGTAAATTGTATGATATGTGGATTAAATTTCAATAAAGATGTTTAAAAAGGGGTTAACAAACTCATGTATCTAGAGAGAGGGGAGGTAAGAAGGACAGAAATAAACTACGTCTCACCTTAGAGCCCAGATAAAGTATTTGTGAGTGCCCACAATTTCTGGTTGTGTACCTGCTTGCATAGTTTCAAATGAAGGCGATTCTACTCCCTTCGTATCACATATGTGCTTATTATTAAACATCTTAAACTTTAACATGAGATAGACTGTTTTCCTTAAAATCCAAAGGTGATATTTAATACATTTTCCTGGATAACACCTCACCCCACTTTCTATTACTGATTCTATTCTTTCTTTAATCCATGTTGGTTATGAGGAAAGTATTTGATACCTATATTGACATATGAGTCAACTGTTTTAAAATGGAAGCTCTCTAGCTAGACTACTTGGGTTACAATCTAAAGCCACCACTTAAAAACTGCATGCTCTTGAGCAAGTTGCTTAACGTCTCTTAACCCTAACCCTAACCCTAACCCTAACCCTAACCCCTTTTTCATCTCTAAAATGGAAATAATAATGACTCCTTCCTACCTTGTAAGATTGGTGAGACATGCCTGACACATAGTAAGTGCTCATAATTGTGAACTGTTACTGTATCATTTGGAGACAATAATTTCTAAATACATGGCTTCCACAGTTTAATTAGCTGAGTTGGGAAACTTGCTTTGGAAGGCGAAGCAGCCCCAAATGGCAAAATCCCCAAATGGCAAAAGCATTTAAACTGCAGCTAAAGACTTCATTCTGGGTCTCAGGTTTTGCCTCCCAGAGTTTCCCCTTCCCTCCCAGGAGATTCTATAGTTTGGTTTTGTCTGTTTTCATCATTTGTTTGTTTTTGTGAGTTTCTTTCTTCCCAGTGATAATGCATAATCTTTTACATGCAAGTCAGAGGGAGAGAGGACAATTACATGTTTCTTTCTTGCACCATGAGGAAATAATGTATTCCTCAAATATAATCAGCAAGTTCCTATTACAAATCAAGTAAAACCTGCCACATTAACACTTTGAATATGACAAATAAAGCTTCTACTTCCCTATTCAGGTAGAAATGGCCATAAGATTATAGAAAGAGAAGTTCAATGGAACAGGAAGAAATTAGATTTATTTAGTTGATCCTCCTACATTTGAGTACCTAAATCATCCCCAAAATTAACTGTCGACTTTGTTCTCCAAAATCTTTTGAGATGGAAATGCGGTTTTCCTTGGCAACCTGTTCTAACTTCTTATCATCTGTATAGTCAAGTAGTTCTTTCTAAAGCAAGTACAGGAGTAAAACATTCAACCACACTTCTATTTCTGGTTCCTTCTCCACACCCGCTATTTTTCTTCCATAAAAGTTGCCTTAATTTTATCACCATCTTTGTGAAATGTTTAAAGCCATTAATGCAAGAAAATTTTTATGTGAGCCATGAAAGTCTCAGGTCCTTATGGATCTGTTCTTTGAGATATGTTGAGTTTTTCACGAGTTCTCTTACCCAAGAAACATCCTTAAATATTTATTCCAATTGGTGTGTATAACATTTCGAAAATATGATTATATGCTCAATTCTATATAATAGGCTTAAATATGACAGGGAGACTATTTCTACATATACTTCAGCTTTGCACAAGTCATTTAGGTGTTAAGAAGACAGGCGGGAAATGAAAACAATGAATTACTGACTAGCGTTTCAAACTCTAAGGTTAACCTGGTTGTAAGCAAAAGAAGAACATCGAATGGAAATAAATGCTTTTATGTTAAAATGTAAAAATAATTACTGAAGTAAACAAGAGAAGTGGTTAATAGAAAAAGCAAGTGGGGTCAAATCAGAAAATATCTTGAATATTTTCTAGAAAATATTCTGGGGTAGGAAATTAAGAAAATTATGGAAGCGATAAACCATAATTTATTCAGCATATGTGAACTGAGCATCTGCTGCATTCTGGGCACTGGAGATTCAGCATTGAGTAAAACAGGAAGAGTGTCTTGATGGTATTTACATTCCAGGCACAAAAGTGGATAAGAAAATGATAAACAAAGGTATGTAAACTGTGATGTCAGGTACTTGATAAACACTTTGAAGAAGAAATAAATCAGGGTAAGGGGACAGAGTGAAGAGAGATACCACTTAACACAGGTGATGAGGGAACATTGTTTGAGGCACCGCCATCTTAACAAAGGCATGAATAAAACGAGAGTCAAGCCATGCAAACATCTGCAAGGAGAGCATTTCAGCTCGGGGACCCCGAAGAGCAAAGAGCCTCAAATGTCATCACGTTTAGAACTTTCAAAACACAGCACAAAAAAAAGACCAGTGTGGCTGGAGTTAAGTGAATCAGGAGAAGAGCGATGGAAAATGAGTTATAAGAGCTAGCCAGGATCATACAGTCCATGACAAAAATTTAGGGTTAACTTCTAAGAGAGAAGGAAATCACTGGGATTTAGGAGCAGGTGAGTGGCATGATAAGGATTCTGTTTTCAAAAGCCTTACTCTCGTTGCTACGTGATTAAACAGATTTCAGTGATGTAAGACTGAAAGCAGGAAGACTAGCTGGAGCCTTTACTGAGTTGGTGCATGTAAGAGATGCAAGTCTATGATCTTGGCTGTGGGGACTACAAGTGGCATGATTCGACATGTCTCTAGAAGGTACAGCTAGTAGAATTTCTAATGGTTTGTGGAGGAGATCTAAGAGAACCAAAGGACAGGATTCAAGGGAGGCAGCAAGATTTTTGTCCCGAGCCACTAGTGAACTAACAGTGGTGTTCACTGAGTTGGGGAACAATGAAGGAGGAAGAGGTTTGGGAGGAAAAATAAAATGCTTGGCTTTGTTTAAAATCATGGGAAAGGATGAGGTCAACCTAGGAAGTTGATGTAAATAGAGGAAAAGAGGAATCAAAGCCTACTCTCAGAAAACATCAAGTAAACAATACAGTATTACAAACTTTAGTCACCATGACATCCATTAGATCCCCAGAACTTATTCACCCTATAACTGAAGGTTTGCACACTTTGACGGACATTTCTCCATTCCCCCCAACTCTCAACACCAGCAACCACCATTCATTACTCTCGGCTTCTATGAGTTTGACAATGGCAGTATTTTCTTCTTTTTATGGCTGAATATATTCCATTGTATAAAAGATAGTAATTATGTATGGTAATAAATGTGTTGGTTGATTTAATCATAGTAATAATTTCACAATGTATATGCATATCAAGTAATCACATGGTACATCTTGAAGATATACAATTTTTAGTGGTCCACTAAAAAATAAAATAAAAAAAAAAAGGAGAGAAGGAGTCTCAAAATTGAGCCCTGAGCTTTGGGGCACTTCAAAAATATCAATATTTTGAAGATGAGAAGGACCCAGTAACAGAGGCTGAGCCAGAGTAGTATTGAGATAGAAGTAGGGCAGCATAGTATCCTAGAAACCAAGGGAAAAAGTGCTTCGAGAAGAAGGAAATTAAAATGAGAGATGAGCATTTAAAAAAAGAGAATAATTCCATGAGCAAAATCTCTTAAAAAGCAATAAAAGGTAGAATTCAGATTAAAAATATATAAAGACATCATTTATTTAAAAGAAAATATACTTCTCCTATGGTAAGTCAGCTGTGCTTTAGGGTTAAAAAAAGCATTTTATTTCTTTAAACTAATGAAAAGTAGAGAATTTATTATTTTGTCTTTAATGAGAAAACATCCAGAAAGTGTGCATTAAATATTACCTGGATCACCTTTTTATCAATGTCTTGAGGTGGATAAAACAACCGTTATAGCTCTAAAACATTAATTTCTAAAATGGTTTTGCTCCTCATGTTGGGTTTTCAAAAAAATAATATTAATTAGCTGTCACTAAAGATAGTTGCACACAGGTAAAATGATGAAACATGGCCTGGAAATTTCCTCCCCATTGAAAGTATAACAGCTTGTTCAAAAATTAATATTCAGTATTCTCAAGGGTGTCTCTCGGGCTTCAAAGTGAGATTTTTCCGGTGGTGGTGTAATTTGTATGAAAACTTGAGCAAAGTGGAAGAGCTGGTATTATGAAGTTAGACATATGCTAAATTACCATAATAAAAGATAAGCTCAGGGCAGGGGGCTGCTTGCTATATGAGATCTTTGTGTAATTGTTCTCACTCTGCCCATGACAACTCTAAATTTCACTCTGACATGCTCTTTCTTCTGCCAGTGCAGCAATGGAAGGCATATGGTATTCCTACTTTTTATTTCTGTATTTTCATAATCTTTATCACATTTTAGGCATAACAATAAGTTGGAAAATCTACTTCTTTCTTGCTTCTACTAAACACGGGTTTCTGTGTTGAAAATCTAGGTAGATGAGGGAATTGATCTGTCTTATTTTTCAAAGAACACTAGCTACGCAATCCACGACAGTATTTCTGGATTATTTCGAAGAGAGCAAATGGAACGCCAATGTCGTCGTGACATAGAATCAATACTTAATGGAGCTGTGAGAAAATACCGATGTTTTGGGCTCTAACAATGGTTACTTCTTAATTGCTTGCTGTTGTGTTAAGCTGCTTAAACCCAGATATATAAACACTGCATTTTCATTGTCTATAGATGGACTGATGTTATTTATTTTTTTACTTTGTTGTTGGAAAGCATGGAGTCGTAAAAATAGAAGGAAAAGAAAGAGAGAGAAAAGAAGGAGAGGAAAGGAAAGGAAAGGAGAGGCGATAGGACAGTAGGGGTAGTAGAACAATACCCATTTTGGGAAAAATGCTTCAAAAATATGGAAAACAGTTATTAGGATTAATGATGCCTTGAAAAGCAACCCTAGTCAACACCCATTAAATGGCACATAAGGTCAAATCTGCCACAGAGATGGGAAGTATCATAGAAACATTTGCTAGTCAACACACTTGCTTCCGACATCCAATTGCTTCTGATAATTCAAATGTAGCTGTACTTTTTCCTTGCTAGAAACCCAAGGAATCCCAAGGAAAGCTCTGTGTCACCCCTGGTAATAAGATGCCAACTGGAATTTCTTTTCTTTGCCGGGAACTGTCTCCCATCTTCCACTGTTCCCCAGTGACTGGGACATACACCCATGTGACCGTGACTCAATAACTTTAATAATTCCAAGTCGGTTACCTCCTTTTGCTTAAGTTTTCTTGTCTGTCAAAGCCCCATAATATCAGCTTCTACTTCAAACAGTTACTTATGGAGATTAAGTTAATTAACGAGGGCAAGATGGTTTAAATTGTATCTGGCACATTTTAAGGACCCAATGAATATTAGTTATTAATCCTAAATAATGAAGAAGAACAGGCTACGTCCCACATACTTTATGTTCAAGATGGAGACTTATATTTTGGATATTATCTTTCTTTGATGGAATTGTTAAAAGTGTTATCTATCTGATATTTGGGCCAGAATTTAGGACTTTGCGTTTTTTGTAACTTCATCACTATCAAATGTAAATCACTTAACAGGGCCACTAGAATCGATGTATTTTCTCGTTTGCTTCCCATTAGGGCAGTTGTCTAACCTCATCAGAGTCTGCATTAAACTGTAAATTCCTACAAAGCAATATTACGCCCGTTCTTAGAAATTTTCATTGTATATTTAGTAAGTACATGCAGTCGGGTTTGGCAAATAGTTTGGGTAACGCTGTTGCAAAAAAAAATACAGGTGGTGCATTTCCCATAAAGAGAAACTGCTGAAAGCACAGATAGAGAGCTGGCAACCATTTTTCCCCAATAAGGTCACTTTACTTTGTGAGAAATGTGTTTATATACACGCTACTGATGCCTGTTTGTTCCGTATGATTTTCATGTCAAGATGATTACAACTTTCTCTTCACACTTGCACTCCCTTTCAATAAGAGAGTTCTTTGACATCTATTTATTCTCAGAACATCATTCCTTTTCCCCAATGTGCCTCACCCAAATATTTTCTCATTTCATCCCTACTTTCCTTTTCACATTTCAAGAGTATGAAAGTATTAGTAGTTATCCTACATGTTGACTACATGAATTATTAAATGAATTGTTAGGAAGGCGTAAACTTAGGAACAAAATCGAGGCCAAAAGCCATAAATAATGAATGACTATTAAAAAGTAAACCAATGCCATGTTTGCACTTATATTATTTAATTAAAATTTCTATTTATTATAATGTCATTGCCTGTCAGGAGAGATAACACACTTAAAAATCATTCCACTTAGGGTTCATACTCAATCAATACTTAACGCATAACGCCAGTCCTCCAGAAAGAATGTTCAACATAATGAATAGTAATCAATCATGATAGGGATATACTGAGTATGCCAGATAATTAATTTGCTAATAATTGTTTCATTGTGGGAGACACAACAGCATAATGATCTATAGGCTCAGAACTCAGATTTCTAGGGTTCAAATCCCAACGCCACAGTTTACTGAATCTGTGACCCTATTAATTCCTGCACCAAAAGAAGATCGTAAGACTACCTCTTTTTCAGGGAGTAGTTGTCAGTGTGAAATGAGAAGACGCACATTAATTCCAGCACATAGTAATGGCCCATCAATAAACACCCATAATATTAATATTAACATGGCTATACAGGGAGGTCGAGCCACAGGTAATTTCTGTTTTGTCTATTCTGTCAAATACTGTCAGTTTCACATGGTCCAATTCAATAAATACAGAGTGAATCTACAGGGACTTCAAAAGAAACCATACAAAAATTAACAACAGTAACATTTTTTTCCCATAGACCATTTGCAGAAAGACAAATGATGAATGAATCAGCCAAACTAAAAACAAATAAAAAAAAACAATCAAAGAAAACCATAATTCTAGGATATAATGGGTCAGCATAGATCTGTCCAACCATTCACACATACTCAAAATTCTCAAATATTATACAATGCCAGTTCATTATGAAGCACTTACTTCATGAATTTGATGAACTGTAAATCATCATATGTCTAAAATATGCATAGAATGAAGTCGGAAGTATATCCCTAATAAATTTTATCTACTTTCCAAAATGGTCTCACACAAGGATTAGATTGGCCAGGCATCTTACTACAAAGCAAAAAATATGACAGGGCAAATTCAACATATTAGTTAAGCCAAATAATCTGGATATGTATAAAATGATAAAAATGATAAATAATCCAAAATGCTATGATGATACTGTACTTTATAATTACCTTTTCAATATGAGCATATGTCAATGGATTCTGATAAGTTAGGTTTGTTAAAAGCCACACTTAGCAACAAACATAGATTGCTGTCATCCAAAAATTTCTATTTCTTTGAATAAATCTTACTGTAATTTGAAATCATGCAAATACTCCACAGTATAAAAAGAAAGTCCTAGTAAGTTTACTTTTCTAAATTTAATAAGATTATAATACTCTACCTGATTTATCTCAGTACTTCCACTCCCTGTAACCCTAACTTTAACTCCAGGAGTTATTTTAATAAAATTGAATATTTGGCCAAAATTTAGAGAATGTAACAGATATTATAATATTGGGTTTAAATAGAGAGATACCACAGGCTTAATCAATCATTTCAAATTCCTGATTCTCTAACTTTGATTAATTTAGGGAGACCACCTTCTAGCCGTAGGAAAGATGAAGAATGCGGTATTATTCTCTGGAATGATGACATGTGTTTTACAGAGACATCTATTCATCTCTTTTTCAAGAGTAATCAAATTAATTTAATATTTTCACTAATTTTTAATCACCATAATAACTATCTAAACACTTGCAGTTTTTCCCTGAGCCAATAAAGTTTGAAGCTTCTCCACATCAGATATAATGCTAATCCTCAGATTATTCTCACGTTGTGTCTTAGTTTTTGTGAGCCAGTCTTCTGATAGTCACAGTATTTCTACCATATTGAATTATCAAATCATACTATCTTTGAGTACCTGAACTTAATTATATTATATTAATATTTATATAGCAATTCCTTGGATTATGTCAGGTATTTGACTGAAAATTACTTGTGTCATTCATGGTGAGTTTAAAGTCTGAAGTGGGAAGCATATCCCTAATAAATTTTGTCTACTTTCCAAAATGGTCTCACGCAAGGATTAGATTGGCCAGGCATCTTGCTACAGAGCAAAAAATATATACTCTTTTGCCTCCTGAAGGAAGTTTAACCAATTCGGAGATTGGAATGTAGTACACTGTAGTCCATTAATGCTTATTTATCATTCATACTGATTAAGGTGATATATATATATATATATGTATATATATATATATAGCTGTAAAGACATTCTTATTACCCAAAATAAAAATGGGGCTTTTAGGAAGTGAAGTGACTTTCTAAGAAAATACGTCTCAATGACAAGGATGCCCACTTTCCCCACTTCTCTATTCAACATAGTACTTACTGGAAGTCCAAGCCAGAGCAATTATGGCAGAGGAAGAAACAGAGGGCACCCATAATGAAAAAGAGGAGTTCAAACTATCCCTGTTTGCCAACGATGTGATCTTATATCTAGAAAACCCTAAAGACATCTCTTAAAGTAAGTGTAGTGTGGTGAAAACCATCTGGACAGTGAGGGAATAATACAAGTACACTGTCTATAGACAATTTAAAAACAATAATAAAAGCATATAAAAATGAGTCTTTTTATTGCTTTATTCCCATGCATGGGTAATTCAAAATAATATTCAAGATAAGACACTCCTCCCTGAAAACACTTTTTGTTCAACTAAGTTCTAAACAAATGCTACAGCCACCACCAAGTTTTAGCAATTATATGTGAGCTTTAAAGTAGCACGTTTATGTTACATATCCTTTAATAAATGTATCATTCTACAGGGAAATTAATTTAGAGAGTTTTCAATTATACAGCTGGCCTCTGACACATGTAGATGCACCTGTATACATTCCTTTTGAGAACATTTTCCTAAGAATTCAGAATTGTTCAAATTTGCTTAAGACATACTTTTTGGCTTTGTCCCCTGGGGTAATATATATTACTTAAACAGTAGATTCAAAATAAATAATAATAATGGTACAATTCTTAAAATAAAGAAACCAATCTTAAATTCTATCATTCTATGTGACTACTTGGCATATTCGTTTGCATTGTAAAATTTTCAAAAACAGTAAAACAATGAGAATGATAACTGCAAGGTGTAATATTTTTTATTTGGTAAGTGCAAGTTTTATTTCATACATTAACTATTTTAATGAATTTGAATGAAGTTTGAATGTAATGTTCTTTCAAAAATTTAGTTGTTTTAAAATGGAAGAATTAATCAGAAAAAAATATTATTGATTATTTCACGATACTTACTGAACATAATCAAGAGATAATAAATATATGTCTTGATTTCTTCCTTGCACATATTAAACTATGCACGGTTCCAGTGTCAGAGATACTTGCTTCCAGCAAATTTTCCTGGACCCTACTCTGAACAAACCGCTGTGTACACTGATTACATATTGGGGCTTGACTGATAATAGTTTTCTGTGGGCCTTTTGCCCGACGATATTGAGACAGAGTTCCCAATTTGTACGTGCAGTGATTTACTGGTCCTGTTCCAGGCATAATGATGGAAAATGCTTTTCCACTATCGTTTAATTAGCCCGGCAATCCTAGTAGAAATTAGTCTTAAAAATGTACCAGCACAGAAAAGATTGAGAGCAGCTATAAAGAACTTTGCACCAAGACTGGACAACTTTAATGGTATAGCATTGGTATTAAGCACTATCAATAACAGGAGTAATCTTTTACCATAAAAGGGTTAGAACCCGAGGTCCCTCCCGCTTTCAAGGCTTGCATTCCCTGTATAATGAAGATGCTGGTCTCACACAATTTGAAATATTATTTCTAATTCTATGACTATTTTATTTCCAAATGGATGGCCTAAAAGATAGTGGCCCTGAGGATAAATATGTTGATAAATATTCTAGAATGAATGCAAAGCTATTCAAAAACAATAATGAAAAATCTGGCTTGGTTAACTACATATTAACGCTGGTCACATGGTAGTTTAATTCTTCCAAGTCCCACACAAAGTACAGACATAACCTTGTTTAATCATGCTTCCCTTTACTGCGCTTTGTAGATACTACGCTATTTTTGCAAACTGAAGATTCGTGGCAATTCCGCATGGAGCAAGACTGTCAGGTGCTATTTTTCTAAAAACGTGTGATCATTCCTTGTCTCTGTGTCACATTTAGGGAATCCTCGTGATATTTCAAACATTTTCATTCTTATATCTGTCATGGTGGTCTGTGATCAGCGGTCCCTGATGTTACTATTGTAATTACTTTGAGGTGGCACGAACTGTGCCCACAGGAGATGAGGAACTTAGTAAGCGTTGCATGTGTCCCGACTGCCCCTCCAAATGGCCCTTCCTCTACCTCCCTCCCTATCCTCAGGCCTCCCTATTCCCTGAGGCACAACAGCGTTGAAATTTAGCCTAATTAATAACCCTACAGTGGCCTCTAAGTGTTCAAGGGAGAGGAAGAGTCCTACATCACTTTAAATGAAACACTAGAATAATTAAGCATAGTGAGTGAGGAAGGCATGCCGAAAACCGAGGTAGGTTGAAAGCTAGGCCCATTACGCCGGTTAGCCAAGTTATGAATGTGAAGGAAATTAAAAGTGCTATTCCAGTGAACAAAGGATATAAGAAAGTGAAGCAGCCTTATTGTTGATACGGAGGACGTTTTAGTGGTCTGGATAGAAGATCAAACCAGCCACGACATTCCCTTAAGCCAAACCCTAGTCCACAGCAAAGCCCTAACGCTCTTCATTTTTTTTTATTCTTTTTTTTTTATTTTTATTTTTTTATTTTAGCATATTATGGGGGTACAAGTGTTAAGGTTACGTACATTGCCCATGTCCCCCTTCTCCCCTCGAGTCAGAGCTTCAAGCGTGTCCATCCCCCAAATGTTGCACATCTTACTCGTTGTGGTTGTATATACCCCTCCCCTCCACCCCCCTTCCACCCTCCCAACACCCGATAAATGTTATTCCTATATGTCCAACTTAGGTGCTGATCCGTTAATACCAATTTGCTGGTGAGTACATGTGGTGCTGGTTTTTCCATTCTTGAGATACTTCACTTAGTAGAATGGGTTCCAGCTCTATCCAGGAATACACAAGAGGTGCTAGATCACCACTGTTTCCTAAAGCTGAATAGTACTCCATGGTATATATATACCACATTTTATTAATCCACTCATGGATTGATGGGCACCTGGGTTGTTTCTACATCTTTGCAGTTGTGAATTGTGCTGCTATAAACATTCGAGTGCAGGTGTCTTTTTCACAGAATGAGTTTTAATCTTTTGGGTAGATGCCCAGTAGTGGGATTGCTGGATCCAATGGTAGATCCACTTGCATCGCTTTGAGGTAAATTAAGCCTGAGAGAGAAGAAAAATCGGAAGCTAGCAGAGGTGGGTGTGTGAGGTTTAGTCAAGGAACAGCCTCCCTGACATAAAAGTGCAAAATGAAGTGGCAAGTGGTGATGTAGAAGCCACGGCAAATTATTCAGAAGATCTAGTTAAAATAACTGATGAAGGTGGCCACATTAAACAGATTTCAATGTAGTTGAAACAGACTTACATTACATAATTACATTACATTACATTAGAGACTTACATCTTACTTACATAAGATGCCATCAAGGACTGCAGTCCCCAACCCCTGGGCTGCCAACTGACACCAGTCCGTGGCCTGTTAGGAGCTGGGCTGCACAGCCGGCAAGGGAGCGAAACTTCATCTGTATTTATAGCCACTCCCTATTGCTCCCATCACCGCCTGAGCTCTGTCTCCTGTCCCATCAGTCACTGTCTCCTATCACTCCCAGACGGGGCCGTCTAGTTGCAGGAAAACACGCTCAGGGCTCCAGCTGATTCTGCATTATGGTGAGTTGTATAATTATTCCATCATATATTACAATGTAATAACAGAAATAAAGTGCATTATAAATTTTAAAGTGTTTGAATCATTCTGAAACCCATCAACCCACCCCCAAACCCCCAGTCCACGGAAAAATTGTGTTCCATGAAACCTGGTCCCTGAAGCCAAAAAGGCTGGGTGGGGACCATTGATCTAGGACATTCATTGATAGAGAGAGGAGAAGCCAATGCCTGACTTCAATGCTTCAAAAGACAGGCTAAATCTCTTTTTAAGGGGCTCTTGCAGCTGGTGACTTTACGTTGAAACCAATGTTCATTTCCTATTAGAAAATCCTAGGGCCTTTTAGAATCATGCTAAATCTACTCTGCTTATGCTTTACAAATGGAACAACAAAGTCTGGATGACAGCAATATGTTTACAGCATGGTTTGCTGAATATTTTAAGCCCACTTAAGACCTGCTTCTCAGGAAGAAAAAAACAAAAGATTCTTTCCAAAACATTACTAGTCTGGAGATGTACAGGAGATTAATGTTGTTTTCCTGTCTGCCGATACAAAGTCTACTCTGCAGTCCGGGATCAAGGAGCAATTTGGACTTTCAAGTCTTATTATTTATGAACTACATTTCATGAGGCTACAGCTGCCAAAGATTATTGATTCCACTGATGGATCTGGGCAAAGTAAATTGAAATGATTCACCATTCTAGATGACATTAAGAACACTTGTGACTCCAGGAGGCTCAGGTGGGCAGATTGCTTGAGGTCAGGAGTTCGAAACCAGCCTGAGCAAGAGCGAGACCCCATCTCTACTATAAATAGAAATAAATTAATTGGCCAACTAATATGTATATAGAAAAAACTAGCCGGGCATGGTGGCGCATGCCTGTAGTCCCAGCTACTCAGGAGGCTGAGGCAGGAGGATGGCTTGAGCCCAGGAGTTTGAAGTTGCTGTGAGCTAGGCTGATGCCACGGCACTCTAGCCTGGGCAACAAAGCGAGACTCTGTCTCAGAAAAAAAAAAGAAGAAGAAGAAGAAGAACACTTGTGATTCATGGGAGGAGGTCAAAATATCAACATCAACAGGAATTTGGAAGTTGATTCCAATTGTCTTGGATGACTTTGAAGGGTCCAAAGACTTCACTGGACAAAGTAACAGCACACGTGGTGGAAACAGAAAAAGAGCTAGAATGAGAAGTGGAGGCTGAAAACAAGACCGAAGTGCTGCAATCTCATAACAAAAGTTGAATGGATGAGCAGTTGCTTCTTACATAATAGATGAGCAAAGAAAGTAATTTCTTGAGATGGAATCTACTCCCGGTGAAGATGCTGTGAACATTGTTGAAATGGCAACAGAGACTTTACACCATTACAGGGACTCGGCTGACAAATCAGCGGCAGGGTTTGAGAGGACTGACTCCAGTTTTGAAAGAAGGTCTACTACTGTGGGTCACACGCTATTAAACAGCCTCGCACGCTACGTACAAATCTTTTGTGAAAGGAAGAGTCAACCAATCCACCAAACTTCATTGTTTTTTGTTATTTTAAGAAATTGCCACAGTCACCCCAACCCTCAGCAAACACCACCCTGATTAGTCAGTCAGCAGCCATTAATATTAAGGCAAGACCCTCCACCAGCAAAAGGATTAAGACTTGGTGAAGGCTCATATGATCATTATAATTTTTTTTAGCAATAAAAAATTTTTTAAATTAAGGTACGTACATTTTTAGACATAATGCTATTGCACACTTCATGCATTGTGGCACAGTGTAAATGTCACTTACATACACTAGGAAAGCAAGCAATGTGTATGACTTGTTTTATTACAGCAGTCTGGAAACAAACCCATAATATCTCCAACGTATGCCCTCATCTAATCCCTTAAAAAATATCAAGCATATTTGGGATCATTTTATTTCATCTCATATAGCAAATGTCAATTTATCTGAAATTGTTGAGAAATTATAGTGACTAACAGTTTAGGTTGATGTCCTATGACAATTAAAGAAGAATTAACAATATTTAAAGAAGCAAAGCAGGATAAAATACCAAATATTGAAGCCATAGCGAATGAAACAGATACTTTCATATGCTTTAGAATTTCATAGTGATTTTAAGTCATTATTTTTGAAAAGTTGATAAATTATGGCTGTTTGAGTTTTCCAGCTGACCATACAAGTGAAAATACCTCTAAGAGAAGAGGTAACTGAAAGCAAATTAAACAAGATGTGTGTTTTTTATTAGGCAGTCACTATGTGTTGTGGTCTTTATAAGAAAAAAATTTATTTCTTTTGCCTTTATGTTCTTTAGTTTTCAGCAAAGTGAGAAATTAGAGACAAACTTTGGAGATCATACAAATCAAAAAGATGTACTCTATCAATTACATCTTTGCTTCTCAGGCACATAAATTCAAAAATAGTAATAAATTTTCAATGCCAGATTCATAATATTATCTTCAAGCTTTTATTTTTAACAAATCTGCAAGTCAACAATGATAGATTTGAATGTAAGAATGTACAAGCCAAATATCTAATATGAGGTGACAAATGTTTTTATCATACTAAAAGTAGAAGGTTTTTAATTTTTTTAATTATATGAATACCTGATTTACAGGGAACCTAAGAGATCAAAGTAATTCATAATAATTATTTTCTTTAAACTGAATAAATTTGAAAAAACTCTATAAGAACCTTGGAAAGAATAAAATACATTTCTGACTAAACTAAATGTAACATGTATATATCAAGAGACAAATCAATTTTAAAATCTTTATCTTAGGAAGGAGTGATTATTCTCTGTATCTAGTAAAGCAATAATGCCAGATGGTTAGAAATAACTGCTGCAGTGTACTAGGTCGGGTTTTTTTTTAAATTTCAAGGATGAAAGGTATTTGTAGTCTGAAAGATTTTTTATAGGACCCACTACAGAAAGAGATGCTTTTTCTTAGTCAACCATTCTCACAGCTAAATTTTATAATTTAAGAAATTTCGGCATTTTGTTATCTTGCAAAAATGAAATAATATTACAGTACTTAAAATATTTTATTTGAAATGTAAGACCAGAGAGCTAATATCTTTTTAAAAGTATGTATAACTATATACAGTGTATCTGAGTTTGCAGAACAATTCTTTTCTCATTGAATGAATGCTCCCTGAAATTTCTGTCAACTGATGGCTTTGCTTTCTTTTTCTCTGAAAAATCTAAAAAAAAAAATCAGAAAAAAACTTTCATAGATTTCCACACCATTCTACATTTACCCACCTATGAGTAACTGCAACCTGTATCATTTCTTTACCTGTTCAACAAAATTCCTTGAAAGAGATGTTTATATTTTCTGTTTCCAATTCCTCTCCTCCTATCTCTCTTAAACCCACTCAAACCTTCACCTCCACCACTCCACCACAATCGCTGTTGTCAAGATCAACAGGGATTTCCCTGCTGCCAAGTCCAATGGTCCTTTCTCAGTCCTCATCTGGTTTGACTTGTTAGTACAATTTGACACAGTTAATCTTTCCCATTCCTTGTTCCATGATTTTTTTCTAGATTTGAATACCACATTCTCCTGGCTTTCTGTCATCTCACAGGTCACTTCTTCTCAGGCTCCTTTGTAGATTCTGCTCTTTGTCCAAAAATCTCTTAATCCTCTAGTGCTGTCTAGCCTAATTGTTAGCCTCTTCTCATTTTTGTCCAGATTCACTCCATTGGTAAATGTAGGAAGTCTCATAACTTCTAATGTCAAGTATATTCCAACAACTTGCAAAATTTTATCTAAGTTCAGACTTCTTAACTCTACGCTCATATATCTGACTCTTAGACATCTCAAATCCAACACTTCTGAAATTGAATTCCTTATCTTCTCTTCCAAATCTTAGTGTTTCTCATTTTAATTGATGCCAACTCTTACACGTGCTCGGGCCAAAAACTTTGGAGTACTCTTTAAATGCTCTCTGTTACAATATCTGTCAGCAATTGCTGTTGGCTCTACCTTCAAAATGCATCCATAATTGAGTCCTTTTCACCATTTCCAACATTACTGCTTTGCTTCTCAATTATACAAATGCAATGGTCTAACGCATAAAAAGTTCTGTGTATATGGGCATGTAGATGAAGGAAGAGAAGTCATATCAGAGAAAAAGGCCAGTGAGAGATTCTTTCAGAGCTTTTAGGTAAGCTATCTGGGCGTACACTATCTGGGTGATGGGCTTACTTAAAACTTTGACTCAAGAAGTACAAAAGCAATCCATGTAACCAACACATTTGTTACCCCATAATATTCTGAAATTTTAAAAAAAAGTTAGAAATATGTGACTAAATGAAAAACGTTTGTATATGATAAATGATATCATAAATTTTAAAAAATACAATAGGAACTAGTAGATTGGAAAAAAATATATATATATAACTTCTATAGCAGATAAAAGGTCACTATCTGTCATATACATGGCTCACAGTATGATTTTAAAAACCTGCCTAATGCAGGGTAGCAGATCAAAATGCTCAATAAACAGAAGAAACATGAAAAAAAATTTTTTTTAAAGTAAGAGTTTGGATTTTATGCTACTGGGATAGGAAACTATTGGAGTACTTTACATAGAGAAGTGACATGATCTGATCTGTGTTTTAAGACAGATAACTTTGCTCCTGGAAGGAAAATGCATGGTATAGGGGTGAGGGTAATAAGAGAAGGATCAAATAGGAGGCACTGCAATGAACCAGAGAAAGATGACGATGAGAGTGGATACAGAGGGCAGATTCAGGATTAAGGTAGAGACCACAGGACTTGACTGACTCACTGATAGAAAGAGAAAGAAATTAATGTAACTACTGGGTTCTTAGCTTAAGCAACCTGGTAGATGGTAGTATTATTTACTAAGTTAGGGGAGATTTGTTTAATATAGTTTCAAAGCATTTTTAAGCATATAATGCAAAGAGTATTTATTTACTCTCTAATATTTAAATATTCTACAGATTTAAACTATTTCAACATGCATAAGCTCATGAAAATTGAAAATTTAGAAATTATTTTCAAAAACCTAATAGTGTTTCTCTGCTTTAAAATTAATTCCTTAACCATATCTTGGGGCATGTTGATAAATTACTTCCTCCAAGCTTAGAGTCATGGATCTGGAAGTGTTTATAATGTTTATCATTTCTCAAATATTTGGCTCACGTGTGTGCCAAAAATCCCAGAAAAAGGAAACTCACCTACCCCACTGACTCTAGCACCAAACTCAAGTTTTAAACCTATCCACTCATGAAAGCACTCTTCCTCATGTTGAGCCAAAGTCTACCTCCTTGGGTGTTTATCTAATAGTCCCGATTCTGCCCATCTGTGGTAAATAAATAGTGTCTAATCTAGGACAAACAGCATTTGTCACTTTTGGCACCACTTTTAATTCTTCAGCTCACAGCAGACATTACTAATTGATGTCTGTATCCTTTTCTTGCTGATCCAGCAGGCTTCCTAATCACACTCAACGGTGTTCCTGGCAGCCACTACAAATCAATAGAAGATAAAACTAATCCCTTCAAATGAAAGACACATTTATTGGATGCTTTTACTATGTTTTTGTGTTCATTCAAGGAATTCACAATCTGCACCTGTATGCAGATGATTATAAAACCACCACATAAATATTATGATAAGAGGAAGCACAGAATACTATGAAAGCACAGGAAAGGTGGGGGTGGGTGTGTCTGGACTAGGTTAAACAGGAGAATGAGGAGTTGCCTTCTTGCTTCCAGCCCTTCAGTTAAATAGTTATTATAGATCTCCCAAGTTTTTTCCAGGCCAAATGTCTTTAGTATGTTCAAGCTCATGTGCTAAAAAGGAAAATGTTAGCATATTGGGGAAGGATTTCTAATCCATGTCTACGTAAGAGGCACTTACTACTCGTACATAATTAGGACCAGAACATAGTTGAGAAATGACTGTACAGTTCTAATGTGAAAATATAAATCCAGAATTGTATACTCATCCAAGAGTTCCTTCTACAATCAACGGAGACACACTGGCAACTACACAAAAGATAGGTAATCAGCACATGGAAGCTTTTCTTTAGCAACATACATACATGCAAATTGACAATGAAATTGAGCCAATCAGGAAATTAATCAGAATAGCTCAACAATGGAAAGATAGTGATAAATAAAAAAATATATAATGGTGAGCACCAACCCCATTTAAATACAGAAATTAAGCAACTGCGAGTTCGGTAAAGTAATAATTTTCTCCTCTTTCCAGCAGAGAAGCAGTGGACACTCTGCAATAATAGAAACAGTCAAAAACATATTGATGCCAATTCTCTATAGTCATAGTCATTTTCTTAAATTTATAGGTAACTTTTTCTTTTCATGAAGAAACATTCATTTTAAGGTCAATGATGCCTTCAATTTTACTTCTGCTCCTTCTATTTCAGTTATACTAAAGTAAAAATTAAATCAATGTTTTCTATCTTTACATGAAAATGTATCATCCCATTTTCAAAAATCATTCCTCTGACTAAATTTTTCTCTTTCTTTATGCATTTATACTGGGAGTTGTATTTATGGAACATATGTCAGAGAAGGTCAGATTTTGAGTCTTGTTTGAATTTTTCTAATGAGTATATATACATTTTTCTACAAAGATAATAACCATAATTTTAAAAGGATGTAGTCTAAAAATCTATAATTTGAATTTTAGTCTTATTTATTGATTTTAGTCTTATTTATTCAAATATCTTCAGGATTCTCATCTCTAAAATAGAGATACTGTCTATCTCATAGGACAGTTGTGAGCTTTAAGCAAATTGATGCATGTGAAATGCTTTCTAAATTGCCAAGTGTTTTATATTAACATAATTTAATTCATTATTCACATAATATTATTATATGATTGTATTATAAAATATATATTATTAATATGATATTAATGTTATATGGGATATTGTACCTCATTAGCAATAAATTACCACAATATAGTAATACAATTACCTAAGCACAAGTAATCATAGAAAAAAGTATAAGAAAACTTAAATGCAAAGTTGGTAAAGTTGTTCTTAGAACAAGACAGATCCTACTTATCCATTATTAAAATATAATTAGATGGTGATGTATTTTTTCTCTTTAATGACTAGTTAAGAACTAAGTATATTGAGGGGAAAAAGAGTCCAGGAAGTATCAAGTAAGATTTAGTCTTCATTAATAATTCCTCACCTTGAAAGGGCCTATATTTTCCTAATCATTACAGGAGTTCTTATAGGATTAAATTCTATCTCAAAAATACCAGTAATTCCCCTAAAAGTTGTTTTAATTATAATTTCGAATTCTAAAGTGGTTCAACTAATTTCTGCTGTATGTTTACATAGGGACTTTGGGAGATGTTTTTCTGCTTCTTCTATGGTTGTTTGAAGTTCTTTTCAAACCTCCTTATAAATAAATCTCTATAAGATTTGTTGTAGATAAGGGCTTACACATAATTGTTGTAGATCATTAAGAGATGTTGATAAAAATACCCCAATAAAATATAAATAAATATTCAGCTAGTTACAAAAAAAAAAAAAAAACAGAATCTGAACAGATGGAAATCTTATATAAGCACAGGATTATTATGGAAAGTAACACCTCAATTTTTTCAATTTGATATTTTTCCATGCATATAACATGTAGTTTTCTTTTGAAAACTATTTTAAGTGGTTTCTTTTTTCTTCTTAGTTGATGACCTTTTCCTTTTCAGTCAGTTATCAAATATAATCAACCAAAATACTGAACTCAAATTGTTTCCAAAAAGAAACACTCAACTTGCTCAAATTTAAAACAAGACTTTTTAATCTCTCATACTTACCAGAGAATTTTAAACTTAGCTGCTGCCAAGATTCTGAACTCGGTTCCACATTTTGATTTATGTTGGATCTGGGCAAGCAATTGTAAGTAGCTACAGATTCAAGCCCAGAAGTAGTAAAGGTGTAATTCTCAGAAACAGCACACAGAGGACATAAAGAAATTGAATTTGTATAAGAAAATGTCAGAGAAAAACAAATTATATTTACTATTTCATAGGCTGGGTTTCCAGTCTTTGATTTTTTTTTCTAGGAATCTGGCAAGATAGGTTAGTTGATAGTATTTTAATCAATTGTTTGATGACATAAAGGAAATAAAAAACTCCAAGAACTTTTTTAACACTGGCCAAAAATAGAACAAGCTGTTAAAAATACTGGAGCATAGCTACTTGAAAATCATCTTAGCATTTTGGAGTTAGGGAAGGTCAAGCATGAAAACATTGCCAAATAGTCTGTGGAAAGCCAACCAAAAGGAGAATTCTTTATCATAAATGTGAAAAGAATTATTGCATTGAGAGTGAAAAAAATCCATTCATTCATTTGCTTAATAGTCTTCTTGGAAATTTTGTTTTATTAACACAAAGATTTAACATCTCTAACAGTAAAAATTTAAATGCTCTTCCGCTTAAAAATTTACAAAGGCTAGGAAAAGCGTGATGCTCATTGTTGGCAAGGGTTTAACAAAACCAACCAACACAAAATTATAACTGATGTCGTGGTATTGTGGAGCTAAATCATAGGAATGGTTTGACATATGCAAGTTCTATATAAATATACAAAAGGGAAATAGTAATAATGTTACTAATTTCAGGACATCCCTCCTCTTAGAGTATCTGGATCCCAGTTCCTGTGGTAATGCAGGAAAAAATGGAAGCCAGTCTGCCATGGAGAAACTGAGGCAATTTCCTAAGTCTCATTTGCCCACTGGTACCTAGGAGCCATCAAAGCATTCTTTAGATCAGCATATAAGAGAACATTCTGGCCAACGCTTTCATAAATCAAAACCACATTTTCTTATTGTAATAAAAAATATTTTTTTTAAAGAATATCTATTCTTTTTCTCATCAAGTTCAAAACCATTCCCTTATCACCCTGCAGCACCATACCAGCTGGTGAGATTATCTGGGTTTGATTTACAAAAGCACTGGCTCACTTTGACATAGAGTGCCTATTCGTGAATGTCGAAATAAAATTTCCTGATGAAGCCTGATTTTCTTCACAACTTGTCCCCGAAGGTTTTACCTGGATCCTCACCCAAGACCATCTTCAGCAGAATGGAAGAAGGCTGCCTCTCTTATAACACCCTAGCTGTTCATGTTGTGTACGGTTTTCAAACTTACATCTTTAGAGGCTGGGCTTGCTTTCTTAATTTAATATTATGTGGAGCCCAGTACACAGGACAGAGGAAAGCGGAGCTGATTTGTTAAAAGCGGAGTGAGAAACCAGCACCCTTCACGTCTAAAGTTCCACTTTCCTCTGGTAAAGTCCTGAAGCCCATCGGTTGAATCTTAAGGACGAGGAGAACGCAGTCAAAATACCAAACAACTGGGGAACAGGTAAGACAAAATGCTGTAAGTCAAGAGCAAATAAAAGGCTCCCAGAAACAGAAAAACTAGAGGGCTGTTAACACATCTGGTGACGGAGCCTTCCAGAACTAAGATGTTGGCAATGTTTGGTTTGGCCCTGGGCTCAACAGTTCTTAAATGTGAGCCCCAAGTGAGCACTCCTGGTATGCTTTGAAGTTGTCCTTATCATTTGACTGACTATTTCTGGGAAAGAGAAGGAAAGCTAAGAAAAAACTTAAAAATTTTAAATATTTCAAATAAACCTGTATTTTATTTGTACCTGAGTGTATGCATATTTCATTACATTTTGACCTAAGTAGTATCCACCATTTACTTTGATGTGTGTCAGACCATGCTGCTATAATAGAATCACACAGACAGGATAATTCAGAAAGAACAGAAATTTATGTCTCACAGTACTGGAAACTGGGAACTCCAAGATCAAGGTGCCAGCATCTTGTGGGAACTTTCTGCCGTGTCTTCGCATGTCAGATGGCAGAAGTGATGAATTCACTCCCCCAAGCCCTTTTCATAGCAGCATGCATGAATCTATTCATCAGAGCAGAGCCTTCGTGACCTAAACATCTCCGAAAAGGCTCCCAGATCTCCAGCACCGGGGATCAAGTTTCCGGCACGTGGATTTGGGTGGGACACATTCAGATCCCGTCGATATGCGACATTGCCAATTCCTTAAACATTAATTCGCTTTTAATAGTTTCTCCCTTTGTAAAATAGTTAGCCTAATCATTTGGTAGATAAATTAAAAATTCTAAGTGCCAGGATACTTGAAAGTACTCTACCCAATTCCCCTTAATTGCCTGGCCATTAATAATGGTTTTCCTTGGTTTAAATATTTCCAATTCTTATCTGTTCATATTTGTACTTAAAGCAATTTTGCAGCAGAACAAGGAATGCTAGTATTCTGTTAAGAAATGGCAGCACAGTGCAATGAGAGATCACAAATGCATTTTTTGAAATCTAGACATAACTACGTGAAAGATTTTAAAATTTCCTCTGCTGGGCAAGAAAGAGATAAGCTTTCCCTCACTTTTCTGATCTTGAGGCTAAGCCCAAATTCTCTTTCTTTCCATCCTAAACACGCTGAATTCCCTTCTAGCCACAATAGCCAATATAAGAAAAGGCTATGGGAATTCAGTCCCTGCCCCCCACAGAAGACTTGTGATTGACCTTGGAAATGACTTTCCCATAAAATTAATGAGATACAAAGTGTCAGTTTCAATAGTATCATAATAACAGTATCATGTGGGTTAATTAGACATTTGTGAGAGGAAATGGGGATCCAATAGTCATTTACAATGTTACCAAAATATGTTTTAAATTGACATTTTAATATATTAATGGCTTATATAACATTATAATTTACAAATCAGTTCTGATTTTTCATAAAAAAATAAGAATATCTCAGACATCAATATGATCTGTAGACTATTTTGCTGACCTTTAGTAAAAATCACGAGATTACCCTATTCCCCTGATAGCACAGAGATGAAGGAATGGTATCATGAGGGCTCCACTAATATTTGTTCCCTGAATTCTAGCAAAGACAATTCATGCAGACAAGCTGGATGAGCATTTGTTTCTTTTTTATAATCTTTAGTTTCTGTGATTTTCTGAAAAAGTATTCTTGAATATTTCCCAGAGTGACAACCTAAAATCAAGAGATACAAACTACCTCTGATAAACTTCAAGGAAAACAACAGCCCAAAGATTATTCTATCCTCAGGGTCTCAGAGTCCATGTTATCTGAGATATAATCTGAAATACTACTTTAGAAAATAGAAAATGGTCCCTTTCCATTTTCTATCAGTGAAGACATATTATATAATAAATTTTCCTTATTAATACTCCATATTTTAAAGAGTATATTTAATGCCACAGAAGCAGAGTGCTTTCACATATATCCTTGGCATATCTATGTGCCAAGTACTGGATTGATATTATAAAAATCCACATAAAACCTTCAGTGATTAAGACACTAACATACATAAAACATGCCACCAATGCAAAGTACTAAGTTGAAAAAAAAAAAAAGATTTAAAATAGGAAAGAAAAAGGCATGCCATAAAAATAGATAAGCCCAATAAACGGAACAAATTAAATCAAAATGGACTGGAATAGTATTTATAACAAATGTAAAAATAAAACAGCCATCTAAAATTTTGATGTACTTTGCAAATTAAATTACATTTTGGACTTTTTTAATGCAAAAATATCACCGTTTTTTAAAACATAACGTGGTTCCCTATGTCTAAGATGCATAGTTTTCACATTTAAATAGACACCTACAGTTGACGAAGAGTTATGACATCGTTTTTTCTGGTAAACTATTAATTAAATAGCATCAGAATCAATGAAATATAATATACGTGCATATGTTCCATTCTTAAGGCAAACACTAATTTACTACTACCTTGTACTTTATAACATCTTTGAAAAATAATTTCCCTATGGCTATACCATAGGGGCATCTTGAGTAGAGACTGTGATTATTAATTATTTATAAGTAGAACACTATATATCGTATTCTCCTAAGGCAAAGCTTTCCAAGATCCAGAATAGAGATTACGATACTTAGATTCTTTGTAGTCCATGGGAATAAGTTTGTCTTACATATGTAAAACATTGGAAATGTCCACTTTTCCCAAGTGAATTTGAGACTTCCTTGAACACAACACTGGTGTGAAGCCTTTCTAACACCCGTGAGTAATTCCATGTAGCAGACGTTTAGGAGTCTCCGTGGAAATTTTGACCTCTTATAATTAGAGGCCGGCCCTTGCTTTTAAAGCACACAGTAGATTTAATACCTTTTTTCATTGTACATATTACAGTTTGTGTGCCCACTTTTGAGCCTGCCATTAGACCATGAACTCACCGGAGTCAGGAATCAGCTTAGTTGTCTCTTTACCCCCACAAGCATCATAGTGTCTGATGCGGAGTTTGTCAGGACTCAAAAGAACAAGTGCAGAATGAGAGTTATAATGGAAAATATATGCCACGAGAGGATGCTGCAGGAATAAATAAAGAACACTGGATCGATCTAAAGATCTAAAGATTTTCTTTTTCTCTCTGTGCTCAGATGGGGATTTATAGTAGTCTTTCCAGTTCTTCTGAGGCTGAAGACACCTTCCTTTCACATAAGCGGTCTATCAGGCTTCTTATGCTTTGGAATTAGAAGAGGTTGAGGTTCAGTTACACACACCACCTAGAACAGATCCAGATTTCTGCAGGGAAATAGCAAGGTCTCTGGTTTTTCCTCACTGAGCTCCTCCACACTAATAACCTAATCCCACCCCTTTATTTATTGTATAATAAAATAAACTAAGATGAATTGGGGGGAAGGGAAGAAAAAGCATCCCCCCCTCCACCACTGACTTTGTCTACATTTTTTGTTTTAGCAGCAATGAGGTATAAATAATATTAAAACCTCCTCAGGGGAAGAGCTGACAGCTCCCCAGAAACAATAAAAAATAGCTCCCCAGAGAACATCCCTAAAACTTCCTTCCTGGTAGTTATCTTGACAATCTCAATATGAAACACACCCCCTCAACTGACTGAACTTTTTAAAAAGTATTGAGGATAGCTGTCAGTTTAAAGTTCACGCCCACTGGCTCTGTATCCAAGTGACAAAAATGCTACCATCTTAAAAATAGGTGACAACATTTCTGGTCTGAATAATCCTCACTAGATGAAGAACAACAGAACATAGCATAGAAATTACACGTGAAATACTTGTTAAATGATAATAAATAAAATAACGAATGAATGAACAAAACTTTAAAACAACCCATTCACATCCTATAAATGGATAATCTACAAAGGTGAAAACATGGCAAAATATAAACAATTGTAAAAAAAATTCCAAATTCATTGGCAATAAAATCTAACTAATTTACTTATTATTCTAAGCCTCTTTAAAAATTCCCATGTAACTAGGTTAGAAACATAAATATTGCTAAAATTTACTTTTAAGAACATTACTTAGGTATCATTTATCCCAGTTATAGAAGCTAATACATACTTTTCTGTTTTTTACAAATTTGCAAAAAAGCATAAAAGAACCACTGCTAAAAGACATATATAAATTCTTATCTGTTTGCAAGTGTCCTCTCTGCCTCATTTTTCAAAGGAACACTCTTCCTATTTCTCTTTAGATCATGTACATGCCGTTATGTTTTTGATGCCCACCTACCAAGTCTTTTTTCATGTAGCAACATTCTCACATGCTGAAACTCCGAGGTATTTTCACAAAAATCTTAAGATAAAACAACCATTGTGGTTCCTTTTGCCTTACATAAAAATTTACTGCCTTATATGATTTTTAAAAAATAACTGACTCTTGTCTATTTTTCATAAGTAATGGAAATTTAGAGCTGTCTAAAATGACCTGTAGAAGTGTAGAATAATGCATTATTTTAAATTAAACTTGTGTGCCCACTTATAAGTAAAATAGAATAAATTATAGCCCTCCAAAAGTCTGATATTTATCAGAGATATAGCTTCTTTTGTAGTTTCCGAATCATGATTTGTACTGCTAGTTATATAAGATAATAATAAACATAAAGCACTGTCCACAGAGGATCTAATTACAATCGCTATAAGAAAAAAAAAAAGATTATACTCATGTATTTTATGAGAAAATTATTCTTTGTATTGCCATCTCTTTTTAAATGAAAACTTCTTTGAAATATTCTATTTAGGGATTGAAGAAAAGAATAATCAGCTTTGCAATCTGATTGCAACAAGGAAAAACACTATCATATGCACTAACTAGAAAAATAAACTATTGTGGTATGTTTTTAAACGCTCAATTCAAACTAATCCTACACAAGTAGCATTATCAACAAGGACTCTTAAATGTTTTAAAATTTTCTTAAATAGAGAAACAAAAAGCACAAATTCTTTAAATTAGCATGTTGTTAGCAAAAAGAACATTGTGCTTCAATATCTCACCTGTGTGATAAACAAAACTTCAGGTTACAAATCAATAATGTAACATGTATGGAGTTATGTTGATAAAACTTCACATAACACTCAGCCGTCCACCAGATACAGGAATTTTGACTCTATAAACATCTCGAGTGAACACCTACTTCCCTAGATTCATAAGAATCCATTTTCCCCTATCAAAGCTTTTTTATTTTTACTAAGCCCAAGAAGAATAAAGCAAAAATGAGGAACGGTCAGTAAGTGGTACACAGATCTTTCTAGGTGACACAAGGATTGAAATGTCTGACTCAGACAACATGCTCGATAAATATCTGTTGATCACATGAAAAAACATTCAATCAGGACAAGAAGCAGAATTGTTTATGTAAAATAGAAGGTCTCCATTTAAAAAAAAAATTAGTTTTCCTACTCTTCCTACTATTGGAAGCATCATTTGAGTCAACAAACTCCTGTGCTGCCAACTCCTGATGCAAAGTCATTGATTATTCCCAGCTTGGTGATAATTTAAAAAACAATAAGGGATAATAAATGTAGTCACATCAACAACTGGTTGAAATGAACCTCAGTGAATAGGAGATTTAACAGGAAGAAAAAAATGAAGTTTATGTGTTAGGGCCTAGACAGATCTCAGAGCTCATGAATGTCTTCTCTTTATTTCATTTCTCCTTTAAAAATGGTTACCTATCATTAAAGATGAACAATTGTAGAAATCATTAACAACGACTACCACACTTACAAGAACTTCTAGACTTTACTCCCTTGAAGATCTTGAGCCTCCTATTCAGAAGTTTCATATAAATCTACTCACTATAATAAACTATGATTAAAAGTAATATAATGCCATTGACATCCTTTTGTTCTGTTGTGTTAAATGTCCCTAGAATAAACTATTATAACTTCCCACCATTATGTTGATAGCTGAGGATATAAAAGTACAGGATATAACAAATCAAGGTTAGGAAAAAATGAAACAAGAAATGGCTCTTTAATATAGAACTGGCAATCACCCTTTGTTTTAACTAAGCCTAGAGCGATACAGAGAATTTTGGAGGGAATGGAATTGTTCTATATCTTGATTGTCATGATGATTACATAAATACATCATTTATCAAAACTCACAGAACTGTACAATAAAAGAAGTCAATTTTTCTGCATGTAAATTATACCATAATAAAACATTTAAAGAACAAAAGAGGATTTATGTAAATATAAAATGTTTATTAATTTTTTAAAATATAAAGGATTGATTAAACAGTAGATTTTGATATATCTTGAGGACAAAAAAAAAGTTAAATTAAAAGATAAGGCCGGGCGCTGTGGCTCACGCCTGTAATCCTAGCTCTTGGGAGGCCGAGGCGGGCGGATTGCTCAAGGTCAGGAGTTCAAAACCAGCCTGAGCAAGAGCGAGACCCCGTCTCTACTATAAATAGAAAGAAATTAATTGGCCAACTGATATATATATAAAAAATTAGCCGGGCATGGTGGCGCATGCCTGTAGTCCCAGCTACTCGGGAGGCTGAGGCAGAAGGATCACTCAAGCCCAGGAGTTTGAGGTTGCTGTGAGCTAGGCTGACGCCACGGCACTCACTCTAGCCTGGACAACAAAGTGAGACTCTGTCTCAAAAAAAAAAAAAAAAAAAGATAAATAATGGTTATGCAGCAAAAGACAAAGACAGTTAATGTGAAAGAGTAATTAAAAAACATGTAACACAAATGGAAATTCTACTAAATGAATCACGAGAACTTTAGGAGAAGATACTAGAGACAAAAGGAAAATGAAACATTTGAAGATATAATGACTGAGAATTTTTCAGATGATTAAAATACTATTTTCAATTTGAAGTTGTAGTAAAAGGCAGAAGATAATAACAACCATAGAGAAAAGATTAATTTCCTATAGATGTACTTTTCAATAGCATAAATGGAAACCCAAAGAGAGGAAAGTACTAACTTCAAAGTTCTAGGAGTAAAAATAACTGTCAACCAGAATTATATACCATGACATACTATACTAAGAACACTACCTTTCAAGAGAATGTTCAGATAAACACAAATTCAAACAAGCAAAACACATTCTACCTACCAGCAGCCCACTTATTAAATACTAAAGGAATTTCTAATGAACAAACTTCAAGAAAAGGCAAAATTATTCCAGAATGAAAGTCTCAGGTGCAAGAAAGAATGTTGTAAAAAGACAGTGATACACATGTTGTTTTATCTAAATAAACATTGATTATATAGAAAAATAATAGTAATGTTTTAATTACTTAATATAAACAGAAAAAAAAAATCCAGAACTAAAATGCTGGAATCAATAAAAAATAAATATGATGGGGAAGGTTTTAAATTAAAATAGTATAAGAATATTTTATTGTTTCGGAGTAGGATAAAGAATTTGATTAATCACATGTTTTATTAGAGTAAATATTCTTACTAAAATAACTAAAATGAAAACTAAAAGAACAGAATATAGAATGTATATTGCAATCTAGAAGGAAAACAAATTTAAAAATCAAAGTTCAGTTAATAGCAAGGAAAGAGGAGAAAGAAAAAATATGGCACAGATACAATTAACAAAATATGTGATAGAAATAAACCTAAGTATATAAAATATCAAGGTAATTATAACAGAATAAATTCTCTCCTTCATAAATGATTATAATTTTGAATAATAAAGAAGTCTGGCTAATTACTGATTACCAAACAGAAAATCCTAAACTTAATGGCACATAAATATTGAAAATAAATGAATATTTCAAAAATTCATCAGACACGTAATAGCCAAGAAGATGTAGTTGTATTAATATTCAATTATAAAAGGAAGGCATATCAAGGACTAAAAAATCATTTCATGATTATTAAATAATTAAATTTACCAGGATGATATGGTATTTCTAAATTCATTTGCACATACATAGTAACTGAATATATAAAGAAAAAATCAACAGAGCTCTAAGGAAAAATAGACAAACCTAATGTCGCACTAGGTGATTTTATATTTTCCTAAGTTAATAATAGATTCAGCAAAACAGTTAAACAAGTCGGTGAGCCTATGGAAAATTTGAATAATACAATTAACATAATTGATATAATATATATGTATGTTTATAATTCTTTACTCCAAAATGAAAAATATGGATTTTTCCAGTATCAATTAAACATTTATAAAAACTGACCATTACTAGATCATAAATCAATTTTTTAAAAATTTCAAAGATTTTCTATCATAATAATCCTTTCGCTTAATAATTTTGTCAATATTTATAAAAGTTTTAAAAACTAAAAGCATTTCTAAATAAATCATTTGCCAGACACTAAATAATAATGAAAATTAGAAAATACTTAAAGTGTAATAATACTAAATATCAAAACAGCACTTAAAGGGAAATTTGTCCAAAAAATATTTATATTATAGAGGAAAAAAAAGCTAAAAATTAATGATCTAAGTATTTCATTTAATGAGCAAAGAATACAAGAACAAATGCAAAGGAAGTGGAAGAAATGAAATTGTAAATGTAAAAAAAAAAGAAAATTATAAATAACAAATGAAGATAAAACAGGAAAATACAAGTTAAAAAGAGGAAAACAAATTAATGGTTGCTAAGTCTCTAATACACTTCTTAGTATGATACTATCATTAAATTTTTAGACCAATCAAGTATAATTATACTCATACTTTACATTAAATAACTTGTCAAAGTTCACATGGTTTGTAAGGTGGATATTAAAATACATGTCTCCCAGATCAAAAGCCTGTGGCTTTCTCCAATATACTTTAAACATCTTCACATATCTTTATCAAAAAAAGGTATCACTTGAATTCCAGTTTCCTTAATTCATGCTTTGCCAGCTGCATATGATCATATGGCTTAAATAAATAAGTAAAACAGTTTTCTCAAACTGGAATATGTAGCAACAAATTATAAAGCTATCCATATCACTATTATTCAAAGTATAATAATCCACAAACCAACATTACCTGGAAGCTTGTTGGGAATGCATAATCTCAGGCATACCCACTTTAAAAATGGCCTTTACAATGAGACAGAAATATTGGAAATGCGTTGAGAAAGACACCCTTTCCCCTAGACTATATTTGGATTGACACAGTTATTATTTCTGAGATCCTCTCTTTTCTATATGTCATTTCCTGACTAACTGATGGATACATGCTTTCTTCTGATATTTTACTGGATTCAGTGAGATTAAGTTTCGTCTTGTAATTGAAGAAACTAATCTTTTTTTTTTTTTTTAGGGCAAATTTGCATATCTCTGATCTGATGTGTTTACTTCACAGTTTAACTCTCAGGAAGTAATTTTGTTTCCATTTTTTTTTCCAAGTTCTCCTAGAAAATTCCAGCATACTTACAAAATATTGATAAAGCATGTATGTGATAGACTATTCACAGTTTGCAATCTTAAAGTTGACTAATAAATATTCACCATAAAATTTCTTTCAAAGTTTTTTTAAGTTTCCCCTCAATTGCCCCTTAGGTTGTTCCTAATAAAATTTTAGGAATAAAGACTTTTCTACTCATGTTCTCATATTGAAATTGGCTTTTCCCTTGGAGACTTTTGATAAATGTGTTATCTTCTTAATGTAAGAATGTTTTAAATGTCTGAACATTTGGTTGCTTAACACTCACCGACATATTATCAATTTATTCTCTTTTGAAGAGTAAGGAATTTGGAATCTGAATGTTCCAATTTCAGGCTGGCCTTACATTACTACCTGTGATTTTAAACAACTCACTTGACATTCTTAAATTGTATTTTCTTCATCCAGTGATATATCTGCCAAGCCTATTGCATGCCATTGTTTTAAAGATCAGATCAGATTACTTCAGCATAAGAGCAAATCGGGTGGAAAGAATAATCTTGGTTAAGGCAAGAATTTCTGTTTTGTTTACCTCTAAATTTCTATAATTCTGGGCAAAAGAACTTTAAAATACAGTTGTCTGTCTGAATATATACAATGCAGATGTCTAGCCACAGCTGTTTCTTTTGTGGCTTGTATGGAATTTGGATGTGAAAACTGGAGCACCTCAGGTTTGCACATAAGTCCTTTTAAAATACATGTGGAATGCAAGGAAGGAGCCTGGAATTAAGACTGTAGATTGGGGGCTGAGGACCACCCCTCCCAGCACTGCCAAATTCCGCAGCTCTGAGGTATTGGAGAATTCTAAATTTAAACCTATCCCTCCAGGTTCTTGTGAAAATATATTGGTCCTGGTATGAAGATAAAACCTATTTTATTTAATAATTGGCTAATTAGTTACGCAACTTTATATATTCAGATTTGTGATACAAATCCTTTCCCCCATGCCCAAAAATGTTAGTGGCAGGTTTGCTTAGTCTTACTCTTTCCCCACACTTAGAAAATATTTTTATATAGCCCTACAGAAGGAGGTGTATCCCCATCTTCTTAATTAATGGGGGGAGGGATATATAATCAACCTACTGTTAAACGCGGCATAAGACACCAAGAACCAGACAGAAAGAAACCGGTGCAGATACACGATATGTCTTTAATCGGCTTCAAGAGCGGTGAGGTGAAAATACATTTCAGCTCAGTGCATAACTTCTCCAGATAGAATTTCTGAATACAAAGGAAAAACAACTGTGACTAAAGAAGCCATTGTGCAAATGTCCAGATCTCAGAGATGCTCAGAACTCTGTGAAATGCATGCATGCCATTGCTTCTGTTATGTTTACCACTTTGGACTGTATGTATCATTGGTTTGTTTTATTCATTAAATAGACTGAGCATCTTCTATGTTCAGTGAGTCTTTCATACATTTTGAACATATATTACTTTATATTCAGGGCCATTTTTATCTTCATGAACAATAACATAGTACCAACGACACTATGACTAAACATGATTGTGTGCATGCCCATTTTGGTAGCTGTCTGTATTTCTCGATTAATTTATACTTAAAATCAGAACTCTATTTTGTACCATATGCCCTTAACTCTTATGGGTTAGAAGTTAGTCTGATTTAGTGAAAGTGATTAATTGAAGCCCACTGTACAAAAAACACCTCAGATCTACTCCCATGTATTTTACTTACCTTCAGAGTTGGGGGCCTGAAATTATCAAGATGCTTGCCTCCACTCTGCATCCCATTTACCTAAGCAATTTAAAGCCTAAGTATCACTTTATGTTTCACATGTCTGCTCCTCTATTCTTATACAAAGCAGTTGTGTTTTCTTCCTCTGCTTTATGCCCTAATGGCTTGTCTAGTTAGCTGTTTTTCTCTTCTTGTTATTTACTATGTATGTCCACAACTGATACTCCTCTTTCCAATATATGAACATCTGAAGGCAAGCTGTTTTCCAAAAAAATTTCCATGCATGGATAACAGGTATTCTGACAGTGAAATTAACCAGCTCGTATTCCTCGTTCCTTTATTTTTCCAAATGAGAAAACTAATCTTGTTATGTAAGAAGTCATTACTTCATCTACTCATCAGCTGTTTCTGACATGCTCCAGTTGGCTCTCAGTTTGGAAATAAAATTACACCAGGATGAAAATGAAGCCTATTTCAGAACACTTTCAAGGAAGATTTGTTCCTCTAATGGGCTCTTTGCCTGAAAGATATGGTTTTTAATTTGTGAGAAAATAAAAATGCAGTTCAAACAGTCGAAGCATATAAAGTCAGGGGTCAAAAGACTTTCTTATTTTTATAGCATCAAAGTTCAAACTCTGTATGGAGTGAAATTGAAGACACAGTTTTTGCTGTGTTCTACTTCTAACAAATTTTGGAAATTCATCTGAAGGCAACTTAAAATCAAGCCAGGTTTGGAACTGCCAGTTTTCTATGCACACTAGTCTCAGAATCCATTTTTTTTTTCCAAGTAAGTATTAAACACATTAACTTCAGCTTCTCCATTTCTATTTCTTTATAATTATAGTTCTCTGCTTTGCACTTTCTGGCAAATGAAATATTTCTAATATGATACATGGAGTAATAAAGAATGTTTGCATAATGTTCCCCACAATAGCTCTAGTTGCAAGAGTTTTTATAAACATTGGAACTGAGAGAAAACCCTAAGGGTATATTGAAATAATCAAGGCTCAGAAACAACACCCTGTGTCTGAGATAAAGTTACTTATCATCATTATTACTATTATTTTATTCAAATTTTTATAGACAGTAGGAATTAAGAATATCCAGTCCCTAGAAATAAACTTTCTGCATTCACATCCCAGATTTGCCACTAGCTGGCTGTCTTATCTTGGGCAAGTTATTCAACATCTCTGTGCCTCAATAAAAATAAAGTCGTTTCTAACTCATACAATTGTTATAAAGATTTACCGTACCATTACAAAGAGCCTTCATTTATTGAATGTTTGCTTTGTGTCAGATACTATTCTAATCAATTTGTAATACACACATTTGGTAAGTTTAAGAAAGTTTTAAAATATTAATTTCCAAAGCACATTGAGGATTTACATATTGCTATAAAACAAAGGAATATTTCTTTTATAGGAAAGTAAAGTAATGCCATCTCACATTAAATACTAATTTATTATTTTTTTACTAATATTTAGATGGCCTACATATAGATCCAAGTCCTTGCATTCATTTTCAAACACAAGCACATAATGATTAGAATTATTGTTTGTAGAAGGCACTTTACTTAAGTATAGGCATACTTTGTTGTATGTAAATTAAGGTTCAATAAACTTGAATGAAAATAAAACAAAAACAGCAAATCAAATAGTTGCTAAGTTTGTTGATGGCAATGGCAACCATGTTGTAACTGACTTACTGTATTTTTAAAGGGTCTTTCCTAACATCTACTAAATGTTACTTCCCTGACTATGTCAAATAGATTTGCACTAGGGAAAGGTCTTTACACAACTGAAAACTCTTTGGCAATCCCAATGGCTCTACTATATGCATCTTTTCCTAGCTTAAAGCAATTTTCATTCTGTACAGGTAGGGTAGCCATTAAATGTACAGACATTAATACACATGGTAAGTACTCAATAAAAATAAAGATTTTCCATTAGAAATACAAAACTATGAACTATTCTGCACTAGTAAAGACCCCAAGAAAATTGACACCTTAAAGGACTAAAAGTAGACCTACCATTTGATCCAGTAATCTCATTACTGGGTATTTTCCCAAAGGAGAAAAAAAAAATCATTTTATCAAAAAGACATGGGCACTCAAATGTTTCTGCAGTACAATTCACAATGGCAAAGAGGGGAATCATTCCAAGTGCCCATCAATACACGAGTGGAATAATAAAATGTGATATATATATATATATATATATGCCATTAAGTACTACTCAGGCATAAAAAAAAATGGCGAACTAAATACCTTTTGAAACAACCTAGATGGAACTGGAGACCATTCTTCTAAGCAAAGTATCACAAGAATGGAAAAAACAAATACTACATGGACTCACTATTAAATTGGAACTAATCGATCAACACCCATGTGCACATGGTAGTAGTAAAATTCGATGGAAAGCAGTCAGGTGGGTGGGGAAGGGTAAATTCACACCTAATGGGTACAACGCACGCTATCTTGGTGATGGGCAGAGACATATAACTTTGACTCAAACTGCAAAAAAAGCAAATCATGAAGCCAAAATGTTTGTACCCCTATAATATTTTGAAATAAAAAATAAATAAATAAATAAATAAAAGGAAGAAAAAAGACTCTGAGAATCAAGCTCCTAAGTAATCAGTGGCATCCAGAGAGTTGCTTTTTTTTTTTTTTTTTTTATTTCGGCATATTATGGGGGTACAGATTTTAAGGTTTTAAAAAAATGCCCTTTCTCCCCCCTCCCCCCACAAGTCTGAGTTGAGTTGCTTTTAAGCTTCAACAAATAATAGACGTGGCTCAACTGAGCTGGGGAAATAGTTTCAGCTTTTATTAAGTTGAATCTTAACTATCCACAAATTACACTGGAAAATCCACTACCACTAAAATTTTAGAGCTCTGAAATTTACTTCATTATTGACTGGTAGTAGAGACCGAGTTTGCCTGTCACTCCATGGTGGTAGAGGAAAGACATACGAAAAAATAAATAAATAAAAGAGAGAGAACTGGGTTTCATTCCTCATTCAGTAGCCACGTAGGTGACTTACTGTTCATGTCACACATTCTCCCAGGGCTTTTGTTTTTCCATCTACGTAGCTGCCGGACTAAAATCTCTTTCTTAAAATCTTGCTAAATTTGGGGGTCATGGTTAGGCATCATAAGAAGCAGAGTGTTCCTTTTGGAACACGACATCAGAGAAGTATTACCTCAGGATATTGAAAAAGTTAATGGCTTTCAATATTTTAAGAATAAATTCTCTATTTTTTTTAAAGATAAAAAAACAACCTTGCTGGTTTCTTTTCTAAAACTGGTTGTGTTTAAAACATGTTGAGATATCAAGAAATGATCAGTCACAAGTCAACTGCATTGCTGGGAGAGATTAGGTTTCATATGCAGTATTCTTTGAGAAAAAGAAAAGTCCTTCTCTCTCATTTTACACATTTCTTAGTAAGTTCATATTGCCTTCTCTTCTATTTCTTTTTGGAAGGTCTCTCTGTAAGCATTACTTTCAGTGACATCAAGGTAAGGTGAAGTGTTAAAAAAATGAATTATAATGAATATCAAAACAGCTAATAAATCGTAAAGCTCTCTAGAGATGTAACATATACATTATTTTCATATTCTCAACTCTAATATTATATGGGTCAGAAAGTACATCTGACCCATATAATATTGTTTATTATATTATGAAGCACTGAGAAAAAGATTTAGCCAGAGAAAACAGATCATATCTAGGCTGCTAACAATGGGATATTGTTTTTGACAGTAAATACAACATGAATTCAAATCAATCTGCAAACAAAACTCATTGTCCGTTTTTTAGTAGAGAACTCCCTGCTAATCTTCCTTATTGATTTTGGAGATATAGCAATTTATAAAATGTATACATTTTGATTGGCATTATATACATGGAGAGGGAGAGAGAGCGCGCACGCAAGCCAGAGAGTATGCAGCCCTACAAGAATCCACGTAAATGACTGCACCTTTCTGCAACCTTGGCTTTTCAAAAGCCTGAAATAATTCACAAGTGATAAGAAATTATAATACAGTTACTCCACAGAAACTCGCAGATTGCCTCCACTGAAACACAGACCAATTCTCTCTCAGATCATTGTATCTTTTACCAGACATAAAGCTTAAAGTAGTGTGCTGAAAGAAATTCTCTCCGGAGTCAGGAGATCTAAATTTCATTAAATTTCTAGCTACAGTCTTGAGTCAGTCACCCATCCTCTACATTTCAGTGTTCTTAACTATCAAAGAAGGAGTGGGAATAGATCAGCTAGTGGTTCTCCTGTTGTTTTTTTTTGTGTTTTTTTTTTTTAGCAGTTGACTCCTCTCTTTCAAACACGGTCTATACGGAATCTCAATATGTTTCTAACGGATGACTGGATCTGCTGTCGGAATGAAGATGAGAGAAACATGGTCAGGACCATCAACCACACCTGTTGCATATGGCTGTTATATAAGATGCCTTAAACACTGCTTCAAACCAAGTACCTCTATTTCTAAAAGTTATTAATCCTGACTAAAAATTTTAGTGTCTTTACACAAAAAAGAATGGAGTATTATTCAGTGTTTTTACTCTCAGTGGGTTCATGCAAGGTAAGTTCTCAATACATGGTTATTGACTTGAATGACCTCATCTGCAATTCTACCTTACATTTGTGTACTATTTTACTTCTTAAAAAGCACTTCCATCGGAGTCTCTCAATATTTCACTTGCTTTTTACCAGAAATGAATTAGGCAAGACAGCTTTAAATGAATGAATAAAAGAGGAATAAGATCCTTCTTACTGTATTAGTCTTTCTCTTAAAAAAATTTTTTTAAAACCCTCAAGAGTTAGGAAAAGGAAAATCCATTATACAGATTCCATCATAAATGATTCTAATTTTATAGCACCACATTTCAAATTCATACTGCTGTTTCAAAAACGTTCTCTGTTGTACAGGACAGAGAGGAGGTTCTCAACTTCAACACTACTGACATTTCGGGCTGGGCAGTTCTTTCTTGTGTAGTGCTGTCCTGTGAACTATGGGATATTTACCAGCATTCTTGGCCTTTACCCTCCACATTCCTTTTTCACTTCCTCAATTGTGACAAGCAAAAATGCCTCCAGACATTGGAAAATGTCTCTTGGGGCTGAAAAGTTACCCTCAATGGGGAACCACTTGATACACAAAACACTAAAGCCAACAGCAGTGAGCTCATTCACTTCAACACGCTCCCTATATTCTAACTATCTGTACCAATGTCCATAATGAACATACAGTAATCTCATTCTTTTTTTTTTTTTTTAATGGCCAAATACCCAACTGATGACAGTGAACCCTTCTCATTTTAACCATAAGGAGACAGCAGAATGAATACTTCATAGACTATGTAGCCTCAATCTTAGACCTTGGAAAACACTGTATCTCTTGAGTGACGAAGACAGAAAATCTGATACAGGAACCAGGAAAGATGTGTGGCCTACAGTCAACGTTACCATCTCAAATTACACACAATAGCAGACCATAGAGAGAATACCATGAACATTACTAAGTCACCAGCAAACCAAGAGAAGATTTATATTGAAGAATTTCTGGATAAAAACCTGGGCTACCGTCTTAAAGCAAAGACGTTAAGTCAGCACTGACGTTTTGTGCTTCACTCACTCCTTCCTGATGGTACACAGTCATGGTGTCAATCGGCAGGGGCAGAGTTGCCTGCCATCTGGGTGGATATCAAGTCATAAGGACTCCCTGGCAGCAGTATATACCTGCCAGTTGTTCCAGAGATGTCCTGATTGCTACCTGTAACTGACCTTGTCACTCATCCATCTCTTCGCACCTTTATTGAGTGATCATTTTTATCTGGTAACATGTAAGAGATTAGAAGGTAAAGAGAAGATGACACAGGAGCTAAGCTAACGATGTGAAGTATTGAGGCGAATGAGACACGTGATATAAAAGGACTGTTATGAAGACAGACATTCTTTTTAAAAGAAAATATTTTAAAATGAAAGGCAAAAGCATAAGGCAAGTCCATATGCGAAAAGGAGCAATGGGTATGTTATTAGTTGCCAAAGAAATTAAGGAATGGAGGGTGGACCGCTTAATTGATACTCACTGAAGATATAATATTCATTTTCCTTTATATGCTATCAAAGGTAAAATCAAAATATATGAAACAAAGTCTATAAGAAGGATGAGAAAAATTGAACAAAATACAATTGTGGACAGTACTACCGGTTTATAGCTAATTAAAAAGATAGAAATTAGGATATCTGTAGAGAATATGAAGAATAGAATTAATAAAGTTGAGTTAATAGCTATAGTATGTTGAACTTAGCACCCTACAGGGAGATATTATACTTTGTATTACAATAAACCACTGAACATTTTTTAAAATTCACTCGATACACTGGGTGTCTGCTACGTGCCAAGCACACTTCTAGTTACGGTGATATGGCAAAGAACAAAAGACAGAATTCTCTCGGTCATGCAGATACATCCTGGTGTACCAAGTCACCAAGGAACCCTCAATAAATTCCAAAGCAGAAATTGTACAGAATGCATTTTCTATCCACTGCATAATAAAGGACTAAATCAAATTAGACATAGTCAAACACAATCCTCACCGGTTTGCTCTTTTACATGTTTCTATCAATTTTACCCAAAGTAGTTCTGAGAATTTATTCTGAAAAAATAAATAGACATGGGCATAAAGGTTTACTTACCAGGGTATTGATCAGGCATAAACTACATTATTAAAAGTCCGATACGGATTGAGTTATAAATTTATGGAAACATTTTTAAACAAATATACAATGCCACAATATATAACCAGTTGAAACACAGATTTGGGGAGAAATAAGAAAATCCTTGAAAATAAAAATGACAAAAACCCAAGATATAAACTACTATATATAGTTTTATCATAAAGGAATAAAACATCAAAATAAGAACCACAAATATTAGGGAGCAGGAAATGTAAAAATAACAAGTCCATTAAATAAATAAATATACTTTGTAAATTTTAAAACATTTGTTCAATTGCTTTATAATCAAAGTAAAATCCAAACATACAATTGCAGATTATCTGGAATAAATCCAAAATGAAAATAACATATCAAAATTTATTAAATGTTAACACATAGGAAGCAAATTCCTAAAATGATTAAATTTCAACTAGATAAGTGATAACATAAAAATATGGGTTTTGATGACAATTAAAAACAATCAATCAAGATTTGATTCGGACGAAACATTTTTTAATGAGGTAGGTAGAAAGCATAAAGTAAGGATGAAGCAGTTACCATAAAATAGATATAAAGAATATTTGAAAAGTATGATACTATATACCATTGTATTCTAACGCAGTTGGTCATCTCACTGAAATAAGCGCAATACTTAACAAAAAGAAAGACACAAAGGGAGCACCCGTTCTCGGCAAAATGGCACTGATTAACTTGTTTGATGCATGGTTGCCACAAATCTTCAATTTGTAAAAAATGCAGTAACTGCAAGGGACAATAAAGTGAAGCACAGGCCCGGTGCGGTGGCTCACTCCTGTAATCCCAGCACTCTGGGAGGCTGAGGCGGGAGGATAGCTCGAGGTCAGGAGTTCGAAACCAGCCTGAGCAAGAGCGAGACCCCATCTCTACTATAAATAGAAAGAAATTAATTGGCCAACTAAATATATATATATAGAAAAAATTAGCTGGGCATGGTGGCACATGCCTGTAGTCCCAGCTACTCGGGAGGCTGAGGCAGGAGGATCGCTTGAGCCCAGGAGTTTGAGGTTGCTGTGAGCTAGGCTGACACCATGGCACTGTAGCCCAGAGAACAGAGTGAGACTCTGTCTCAAAAACAAAACAAAACAAAAAAAAAACCCCACAGTAAAGTGAGGCACAATAAAACAAGTGCTGCCTTAATAAAGCCATAAAGCTTACAAAAGCTTTAGCAACTATGAAATTAAAATATACAAAGCCCAAATGGAGTTTACATTATATGCCAATAAAAATGGTAATATTCACATTAATATAATGTAGTAGATTAATATTATGCTGAACTAAATCAGTGCTTACTACCTGGAAATTAACAGGCTACAACATCACAGGTTCTTTTCAATTTAGTATGCCTATGTGCTGACTACTAAATTGATTCTATTTCTCCCTTTTCAAACTTCTATGGAGCCTTCAGTTGCAGAGAATCACATCACACTATGGGGCTTGGTTTGATTCAGATGCACCCTTGGCACACCTAGTCGCCCTCTCTTCATTGACATTGGCTACAAATTTAAAGCCGTGCTACAGCGCTGTCCTGCAGGAAATGCGTGAACAGGCTAGGATCTGGTGTCCTGACTTAATAGCCAGGCAACTGATTCAGAATATGCTGGTATTAGTTTTTCAAAGATAGCCACTGAATTTAAAACAGAATTTTAATATTAAGGAATTCTTATAAATATGCGAAAAGGAGGTGTTTTATGGGGCTACCATTTGAGAAACAGAGCTTTAAAAGCCCACTTTGTATGAGCAATATATATATGTCTCTAAACTACAGAAAAGTAAGTAGTTGAATTGTTCCTCTTCTCACTGTTCTTAAGCTTAAACTGAAGCTCCCATTATTCTCTTCTTCCTTATTTCTGTACTCTTTCATCAAATCCCAGGAGACCACTTTGTTGTCTTTCCTATACCTTCTGGATGTAGTATAACTGAACTACTTCAGTATGTTTCTCAACCATGAATACTTTAGACAATTTCTACTATCTTATGTTAGGTATTTCTAGGGCTTATTTTGTTTATTTCTAGTAGTCCAGTATTTGAGTATATTTTGTTAAGTAGTAAGAAAAATAAGTCATCATTTAGGTTTTAATTTATCCTGAGTTATTTTGAACTTATTTTTAAAATCCCTTATTTTTATATAAACTATTTTCATAAGTAATGAATGTAAAAAAAGAATGAATGTCATGCAGATTCAAACATAGTAAAGAAGATTGGAAATTTTCTCAAAAATGTTCCTGGCAGATTGGAATAAAATGCCCTAAGGAAATGGTTTCAAACGTGCTCTCTGATCAGAATTACACAAGACAAAACAAAGAACTGGCAATTAAGCAATAAATTCTAACAATAAATTCAACCAATGTAGATAGTTTAAACAAAAATATACTATAGATCTCAGCTATCTAAATGACTATCGATATACCCCAATTTACCATACAGTATTCACAAAACATTAAGTGCTGCAGAGAGCTAACATAATCAGGATCAATTTGATTGACAATAAAAAATCAAGAAGTTCATATATTTAAGTATATATATTGATCAAGCTTATATCTTCTCTTTATGCCTCAAACATAAAGATACTCTTCTCTAATAAAGAGAGGTTCATGATTGTTTGTTTATTTGTAATCCAATTTTTTCTTATCATCTCAACTAATTTGCATATTCTTTGATTTACAGTATGTCACAAAATTTAAAACTGATGTATATATTATGCAGATGAG
Organism: Microcebus murinus; assembly: GCF_040939455.1. NCBI lineage: Eukaryota > Metazoa > Chordata > Mammalia > Primates > Cheirogaleidae > Microcebus > Microcebus murinus. Next base: position 19,900,838 of record NC_134129.1, on the reverse strand, counting down.
AAAAACAGACCTTTTAGTAATTGTGATTCATACTGTTTAATGCGGTATTCCTGATCTTTTTAAATTAAACACGCTTAGTTAACACTAAAACACAATAAACTGTTAACAAATAAGGTATTTTAATGTCATAATTTTTGTATATGTCCTTAGTATAATAGAATTAATGAGAAAATAATATTAGATAAAAATGTCAGCATTTTCAATACCAACATTTATGACTATGTTATAAGTAGAATAATAGAATAATAAGAATATGTTATATGTTATAGATAATATAGAATATATTATAAAACATTTAAGCTATAAGATTTTAAAATTAACTTTGAATATAACTATATCATATGTATAAAACAGAATCATGCTAATGTTAGTGCAGACAGCAACATATTTCTCCTGGTAACATTAAAGAAATAATTAGATCAATACTTTTATACAAAAAAGGTCACTTTTATCCCTGTAGGGCATAATACTACACTTTCATGTGAAATAAGTCATCAAGTTACCTTCATGATAAATAATGCAATATTAATATCACAGTTGGAGAAATGTTCTCTGAATACACACAGCAGGTATAGAAATTATAGCCCAATTTTGCTTGGAAATGCACTTTTCCTTCCTAATGAGTATGTCTAGCTTCAAATAACATAGAAGGACAGAGTAAAGGCCATAATTTAAATAATTGCATTACATAAAAAAGAGCATGCGACTTTGCATGGTAAAGACTGTTGTAGGTCAGCTGTGAAAATCACTAAAGAAAATGGCACAGCTAATTGAGCTAAATATTGGAAAAGTAAAGCATTATTCAAAGCTCTATTTTTCTACTTCCACTTTCTTAACTCAGTTTTAAATAACTACAATAATGACTATTTCTCTAATTCTTTGGGTATTTAATTCATTTTATTTCTCCAACTTACTTTATTTCATCATTTCTTTTGCTTCTGTTTTACTGGCTTTTCTTTTCCAGCATCTAAAATGGAAGCTTAGATCACTGATAACATAAACTTTTAATACTACCACTAAGCACTATTTATCACTATCCCACAAATAGTTGTTACTAAGACAAATAGTTGTCAGTTGTTACCTAAGGCAGAACTACTCCACTCCCAGTTATTCTATCAGGGTTGTAAAACTTGCTTTAAATCATTTGAAGCATTGAAATTGGTCACTAGTGCCTGTCCTGCAGAAATTATTCCGCAACATTGAGAAGGAATCCTCCCCAACACGTTTTATGAAGCCAACATCACCCGGATACCCAAGCCAGGAAAGGATGCAACAAAAAAAGAAAACTAAAAACGAATATCCCTTATGAATATAGATGCAAAAATTCTCAACAGAATCCTAGCAAACCAAATTCAGGTGCTTATAAAAAAATAATCTGTCACGACTAAGTGGGCTTTATCCCAGAGATGCAGGGAAGGTTCAACATATGCAAATCTATAAATGTAATTCAACACATAAATAGAAGTAAAAATAAAGACCATATGACCCTTTCAATAGACACAGAAAAAACATTTGACAAAATTCAGCACCCTTTTATGATAAGAACACTTAACGAAATAAGCATATATGGGACCTACCTAAAAATGATGAAAGCCATGTATGACAAACACACAGCCAAGGTCATACTCAATGGGGAAAAATTAAAAGCATTCCCACTTAGAACTGGAACCAGACAAGGTTGCCCTCTTTCAACCGCTTCTAGTCAACATAGTGCTGGAAGTCCTAGGCAGAGCAATCAGACAAGAGAAGAAAATCAAGGGCATCCAAATGGGGGCAGAAGAGGTCGAACTATGGCCCCTTTGCTGATGATATGATGTTACATATGGAAAATCCCAAAGATTCTGCCATGAGACTACTGGAATTGATAAACAAATTCAGCAAAGTCTCAGGTTACAAAATCAATGTATAGACATAGGTAGCATTCCTATGCACCAATGACAGTCAAACTGAGAATCAAATCAAAGAATCAATATCCTTTACAACAGCAACAAAGAAGATAAAATACCTAGGAATATATTTAACTAAGGAGGTGAAAGACCTCCACAGGGAGAACTATGAAATACTGAGGAAGGAAATAGCAGAGGACATAAACAGGTAGAAAACCATACCATGCTCATGGGCCAGCAGAATCAACATTGTTAAAATGTCTATATTACCCAAAGTGATCTACAGATTCAATGCAATCCCTGTTAAAATGCCAACATCATTTTGTTGCAGATCTAGAAAATATAATTCTAAGCTTCATATGGAATCAGAGAAGACCCCACATAGCAGAAGAAATCTTAAGCAAAAAGAACAAATAGGGAGGCATCAATTTATCAGACTTCAAGCTATACTACGTGGCTATAACCAAAACAGTATGGTACTGGCACAAGAACAGAGACATAGACTAAAGGAACAGAAATGAGAACCCAGATATAATGCCATCCTCATATAGCCATCTAATCTTTGACGAAGCAGACAAAAACATATACTGGGGAAAAGCATCCCCATTCAATAAAAGATGCTAGGAAAATTAAATAGCCACATCTAGAAGACTGAAACAGGATTCACAGCTCTCATCTCTGACAAAAATCAACTCACAGTGGATTAACTTAAGCCCACAGGGGACTCTGCTTAAAGGAATCAACAGAATTGGACATATCCTTTAGAGGATGTGCATAAGACTACTACATATAGTGGTCACCATTCTGTAATTTAGCTCAAATTTAAGGAGAAAAAGATAACTTCTATATATATATTTCTGAGTAGAGAATTTATTTTATACATTGTGCATTTTTTAAATAAATGCACTCCTCTTGTATTATCAAAATAAAATAAAACATGAGAGTTAAAGAATAATTATGTCTGACATGATAGTTAAGATCCTATTTAAACATATAAATATTCTTTAATTAGAAGTTCTAGATTTCATCTGTTCCATTTGTTTTTTCTATTTCATGGTATAGTATAAAAAAAAAAAAACATGTGAAGGGAAAGAAATACTGCCAGCTATATTTTTTAGGGTAACCTTGAATGCTATTAAAGTATCTAAATATAGCAGATGAAACTGAGTTGGAAATTTCTACCAAAGCCATAGAGGAAGGACTTGACAAGGGCAAGATTCCACTCCCACCCCACCCCGAAGCTATATGCTTCTTAAATATGCTCAATTCAATATCAGCATAAACATAAAATGTCAAGTTAGGGTCACTGGATAATTACTAGTTTAAAAATTGTTTCAATCAAGACCATGTTATAAAAGATGTACAACAGAAAAACTGGGGTACTGGAAAGTATCCGATTTAGGAGATAGCAACCTGACTTCTAGTCTCAGAATACCTACCAAGTGACATATGCACATCATGTTCTCCTGTGAATCTCATTTTCTTCTTTGGTAAAATAAAGTGATTGTTTCAGATAATCTCTAGATGTCATGCTCTATTATATTGAATTACTATATATTTCTTACTCGAGAAGAGTCATTTTTTTTTAATCACAAATATAGTAATCTCTGTTCCTCCCAAGATCCCTTTTTATTCAACATGTCTTTAATGTTTTAGGGTAAGAAGGACTTCCAAAACCAAAGCCTTCCTGCTACGTAAACTGTGAATTTTGACACCAAGATTTTATCATTTCCAAGGCATACAACTTGTTTTTTAATGGCTTGATCTACTAGTTTGCTTTCCTTTATTTTCTCAAGTTACAACTTACTCAGTTTGAAGAAGCACTTAAATCTCTACCACATTCCCCATAGGATGCAACATAGTGCTAGAAACAAAGAGATATTCAAGTATCACACCCCGAGGTTTCTTCAGTAACGCTGTTCTGTTCGTATTAGTGAGTAATGAATTATTGTTTGCCCAGCAAGCTCAAGAGTCGGTTTGCAGAGGTTTGATTCCTGACTCATCACCTACTTGCTGAGTGATCTGCAATAAGTTTCTTAATCTCTCTGTGCTTCAGTGTTCTTATCTACCAAACTGGGGATAATCTACCTTACCAGGTAGTTTTGAAGTTTAAATGAATTAGCACATTTAAAGATCTCAGGAAATCACTTAGCACAGAGTAAGCACTTCATAACATATATTAGTACTCATTACATTGCTTTCTTTTTTCTATTTTGGCATCCAGTTAAGATATAAATATTATCAGTAGGAGAAAGAGAAAATAATAGCTTATAATCTTGGGGTAGAAAAAGCTCCCTTAAACATGACAGAAAACCAGAAGATATAAAACACTGACAGATTAAAATAGAAAAGTGAGTCTTCTGTAAAAAAAAAAAAAAAAAAAAAAATTCCATAAACAAAGAACAAATGTCACACTAAAATAAAATATTTGCATCATACATAATAGACAACATATAACAACCCTAATTTAAGAATGGTTCCAATAAGTCAATAATAAAAGATAACCCAATTGAAAATGAGCAAAGGATATTCCCAGGAAAAGATACTCAATGATCACATATACATAACTTCAACAACAAAAATAAATACATAAATAAATAACAAATAAAGTCAGATATCTTTCTTTGACTATCAATTTGTCCAAAAGTAAAAGATTGCAGTTACTTTCCAATGTCGGAGAGAATGTGGGAAAAATAGTGCTCCATCACTACACACTTCATGTGAGTACAGATTTCACAATGTCATAAGAGATTAATGACAAAAATTTAAATCATGTATTCTGAACCCAGTAATTCCAGTTCCATGAATCTGTTATAGAAATGCTCACATATATTTTCAAAGAAGTTCTTTGCAACATTATTTGCAGTAACAAATAATCAAAGGACCTGTATATTTATTAAAAAGGGAACAGATAAATTTTAGGAAAGCTAAGCTATGGATCACTAAGCAATAATTTTTGGAAAAGCATAGATCTACTGATACTAACTTACATCACTGTTTAGAAAAACACATTGCTAAGTAGTTATATATTCTTATTAACTGTCTTATAAATTACACAAGTTAGAGAAAATATATTGAGAAATATATCTCAATGACAATCATGGGCTCAAGTCAATTTTGTTCTTCATTCTACTGTCATGTCAAGGCGTCTCAGTAACAACTTTTTTTCTTACTGAGAAGAGTAGATAATACTTGTTTTCATGGGAACTAATAATACTTGTGTGTGTGGGAACTAGGATATTTACACGTGACTTTGAAATGACACCTTTATTCATTAATAAGGTGATACATGTACTGGCATGGGGCACTTTAAAAAAATTTTCAGTGTAATCACGTTGCAAATTAAAGTGACACTTTCTTCGGCTTTTATTTTAACAAAAGGAGAATTGTCATGTTCAGTTCCATTATTTAGAAACTCCAATAGAGACGCATAACATTTTAATGGCAAAGTTATGTTCCTTTCTATTGAATCAGTGTCCAAAATAAATATGCCATTTGTGTGCCTATACTCCATTGACAGACATTCATATTGAGGTTTCATGTAAAAATTCAGCAACAGCTAAAACATCATTCAGACTGTCAAGTCAGTCTACTCAACATTGCCCTGAATTTCAGTAACAAAGTCAAATTGCACAAATGTTATACAAAATTGTTTACACAGTAAATGATTCAATTTTCTCTTTTAAGGATGTCTTGTCTATACCTAAAACAATTGTTTTAACAACTTAAAATATACGGCTCAGTTGGAAAGGGAAACACACACAGACACTATCTCACACACATACACACACACTGAAATGAGGATATGGTAGCTGCCTTCAAACACCTGCAGTATTGTCATGTGAAGAAAGAACAGACACACATTTTCTTGCTTTGGAAGGCTGAACTTAGACAAACGTGTGGAAATGGCACACAGGAAGAATTACTTTAGTACTAGAGGAAAATCCCAATTTTTATTTCGTGAAATTCTCTGCTACCTGCACGATATTTTTAAGAAACATATTATTTTTAGAATTAAAAAAAAAATCACATTCAGCTAAAAATAGATAAGTTAGTAAGGGTCATGACTCTCAAACAACTGATACAGAAAGTGACTTCAGCATTGTCTGATAATGAAGAAAGCTATCTCAAAGAGTACTGTTGCTCACCCTGGGAAGCTTTCAAATGGATACTAGACAATAGTTATAGTCCAGCAATATCTAGGCCAAGTTTCTTTTTTAGATAGCAATTGACCTTGAAGATTTCTGAAGCTCTTATGAAGCACAATAGACTACCAAGGCATTATGACATTTACTCTTGCATATGTCCGAACATTATTCTAAACATAATTAATTTCCACAAGTCTAATACATCTGGAAACACCTGCAGAGCATTACTCATTTTGTGGGTAACAGCTGAAATTAGAGCCATCCCTGGGAATAGGAAGGGGGAAAAATACCAACCCTAAATGAATTCCATTGCTCTGCAAAAAAGCAAACTTTGTACAATCTTAACTCCTAGAAAGATTATGTTATAGGGTAGATTTCTCTTAGAGAATTTAATAATATAGTTTTTTACAGAAAAGAAGTTAAAAATGATTATACCAAGTCTTGACTTCCTAATTATCTAATCTTCTACTTGAATATATATACATATATATTTCATGCATATTTATTTATATTTATTGAGCTAAGAATATGGTAGATCCAGAAATCCTACTGAAATCCTATTACAGTATTTACTCACATTTAGCAAAGCACTTACTACTAAAATTTAGAGAGAAAAGCCTGGACAGCACCAAACTGCCATCTATCATCTTCCTCTAAGGCAGAGTGATGACTTGTTGGTTTTGCTCTCCAGAATCCAAATCTCCTTTTCAAAAACACCCAAGGAATCATAGTCTCCTCTCTATTTCTTATGGTGTGTGGCCTTAGTAACATCGTTCTTTTGCTAGGCCTACCAGCCCTTAGAATTTGACATCCCCCTAAAGAGCATAAAGTCAAACCCTCCATTGCCTACCCAGGAATTACAGTGAATACAGCCCCTGCTGGAATCCCTCAAATGGGAACATCAGCTACCTCCTTCCACCCTAGGTCAGGAGTACAGACATGCAAAAATATAGTAGTGTGTAGTAAATATAGTGTGTAGTAAAAAATAATAACAAATTCTTAGGGAATGCCTCCCACTAAAGAAGACCCCAAAACCAAATTTTCACTTTCTTTGCCTAAGAAGAGTAGGGAAGAGATCTATGTCTGGCCAATTAAATGTTCTCTGTTGTGAATATTACCATCAAGGAAAATATGCAAGGATAAGCAAGAACAGTTGCAGGTAAGTCATCACAGGGGCAGCATGCTATCAAACTTTATTTCATGCACCTAGTGCTGTAGGGTTGCTTTGGTTGCCACTTGTTTTCAAAACACATCCTTCAGAAGTCCAGAAATCTTTAATATCGCCCATATTCTTTTTGCAAATTCTCTGTTGCAAAAGTTACCCAAAGTCAGTTTCTGTTGCTGGAAACCAAAATCCATAGATTATCACGGGGTAATGACAAAATATATAGTTCTAGTACTAAATTTAGATACATAGTGAGAATTACTAAGCCAGACACAAAGTAATTTTAGAAAGACTTAAGGGTGCTTAAGCTTTTAAAAATTAATTTTAGTTTTTAAAACTTGCCATGTACAACAGTAGGGAAAACAATCAAATACTAGGAGTAAAACTACAAAAAGATATGCAAGACTTCTCCACAGGAAAAAAATAATACAAAATTTTCTTGAGGAAAATTAAAGGAGACCTAAAAAACTAGAGCGATATATCATGTCCATGGATTGGAAGATTCAAAATATTAAGACATTGATTTTCCCCCAAACTGATGTAGGGATTGAATGAAATCCCAATATAAATCACAACTGTGTGTATGGGTGTATATATGTGTCTGTATACGTGTGTCTTTGTGTGTGTGTGTGTGTGTAATTTGACAAACTAATACAAAAATGTGGACTACAAAGAGCCAAGACACTAGAGAACAAAAACAAGGCAGGATGACATGCTCTACACTGCAGTGGTCCCCAGCCTTTTTGCCACCAGGGACTGGTTTCATACAAGACAATTCTTCCATTGACCCAGGGGCTGGGAACTGCAGCTCTACAGGATATCAGGAATTATAAAAATTTAATTATTAAGACAATGCAATTTTGACACAAGGACAGGCAAGTGAACACAAAATGGAAAGTCTGTTATCACATGCATGCTTATATGGACAACTGGTTTTTTTTTTGTTTGTTTTTGTTTTTTTTGAGACAAGAGTCTCGCTTTGTTGCCTAGGCTAGAGTGAATGCCGTGGCGTCAGCCTTGCTCACAGCAACCTCAAACTCCTGGGCTCAAGCGATCCTTCTGTCTCAGCCTCCCAAGTAGCCGGGACTACAGGCATGTGCCACCATGCCCGGCTAATTTTTTCTATATATATTAGTTGGCCAATTAGTTTCTTTCTATTTATAGTAGAAATGGGGTCTCGCTCTTGCTCAGGCTGGTTTCGAACTCCCGACCTCTAGCAATCCGTCCGCCTTGGCCTCCCAGACAGCTAGGATTACAGGCGTGAGCCACTGCGCCCGGCCGGGACAACTGATTTTTAACAAAATTAGTACTTTATACAATGGGGAAAGGAAGGTCCCTTTTAATATATTTCTCTAGGACAATTTAATGCCCTATATGGAATACAATGAAACTTGTCCTCTATTTCACATCATACAAAAAAAAAGAAAAAAATCAATTCCAGGTAAATTGTAGAAGTAAAATGTAAAAGACAAAGTAATAAAACTTCCAGAATACAGTATAGGAAAGTACCTTTATGAAAGAGCAGGGCAACGTTTCTTAAAACAGGACACAGTAAGCACTAACCATGAAGAAAAGGATTGATAAATCGGACTACATAAACGTGAAGAATTTATGATCCCAGCAGAGAGCATTAAGAGAGTGAAAATGTAAGTCACATACTGGGAGAAAATAGATATAACAAACATAACCAACCCAGGGTTTTTATACCGTGTGTGTGTGTGTGTCTATCAATCATACAAATAGATAAAACAAAAAGAGGGCCCAATAGAAAAATATGGCCAACGATTTAAATAACATTTTACAAAAGGTCACATGGAACTCAATCTTATTAATAAGATATGCCAATTTAAACTACACTAAGACATAACACCACACCAATAAGAGTGGTTAGAACTTAAAAACCTGGTTAAGTACCAAGGTTGGTAAAGAGGTAAAGCAATGAAAAAAATATCACACAGCCAGTGGGAGTATACATATATAACCACTTTGCAAAATAGTTTGGCAGTAACTAGTAAAGCTGAAGATACTCATACCTAACAATTTCACACCTCACACCTTAGTATATACCCAACAGACATGAAGATAAAACCTAGAAACACATTAACCAAAATATTAATGTATCAGTAAAAAACAAAATTTAAGTTAAAAAAAAAAAAACTAGAAACACATCAAATGTCTATAACAGTTGATTGGATTTTAAAATTGTGAAATATTCATTAAATCAATATCAGAAACCAAAGAGAATGAACAAAGTATAGATACACACAACATAGCGAATATCACAGATATGTGGGGAAAAAAGAAGCTATGCAGGAAAGAATGCACATTTTGTGACTGCATTTCTTCAAAAAATGGTTAACTGTATTTAGGAATGGACACTTGGGAGTTTAAACTATAAAGCAAAGCAAGCAAATTAGCAACATAAATTAGTAACATTAAAGTCAGCACAAAAGTTAACTTGGGAGGTGAAGGAACAGATGGTGGTTGGGAGGGCCGGTGTCAGGACTGTAGCGTGGGCAAAGATCTTTCCTGTTCTGGATGTGGTTGCACAAGAGCTGGCTTTTCCATGCAACTGTGGTTATTTTGTTTTGTATAAATTTATTCCATAGGCTGTTTTGAATATTTTATATTTCATAGCAATAAGAAATCCAAATTAAAAACTGAAAAATGAATAAAATGAGGAAATTTTACTCTTCAAATATATTTATTTTTTAAAATCTGGAAGTCCCACATATATTAGCAAACTAGCACAGCAAACTCATTTTACTTAATTTTTTGTGTTGTTTCATTATCTGTTTTCCTGCATGGATTCATGTGTTCGTCAAGACTTTTAAACACTATGCCTTCGACTAACTGGTTTTCCCTAAAACATCCTATGATTTTATTATTGATATTTTATTGGAATTGATGCCAGCATAAAGTTTGTAAAGGAATTAGACTTTCAATGCATTAATTTATTTATGAAACTCATTGATCACTTAAGTCAACAGTAATTTGTAGATTGGACAAATCTCAGAGACAGAGAAGGAAGCAAAATATCTAAGAAACATCATTAGAACTTACTTTTGCATGTACATTCTCTTGCATTGAAGTAATATAAAATTCAAAACACTCAATATAAATAACTAATTTTATTAAAATATCATGTATTTCTTTAGTTATTTAACTGTCTTCCTTTGGTCTTGCTGCTTGTGAGACCTAATTCATGGATAGCATGACTTAAATCCACTATAGAGCAATCATCATTTCTTTAGGCTTAGGTAAAATTTCTAGCACCACAGACCATTCTGAATAAGTTCAACATTGATCATGAAACCCAACAAGAGATGTGCTATTAAAAATTTGTGTGTAATTTTCCCCTAAATATTTTTGAGATGATGCAGCTTAACAAAATCATACATTTTCATTCTATTTGTATGTGTTGTAGAGCAAATATATGTGTGTGTGTGTGTATGTGTGTCTTTTTAAACATAAGAAAGAATGTGTTATTTCAGCAGGGTTAAAAGCATAGTTACTGTGATTGCCACTGGGGTCTTTTTCATAAATTCTTTGCCTAGGCTGGTATCTAGTAGAGGTTTTCCTACATTTTCTTCTAAAATTGTTATGGTTTCATGCCTTACATTTAAGTATTTTATCCATCTTAAATTAACGTTTGTGAGTAGTGAGAGATATGGATCATGTTTCATTCTTCTACATGTGGTTATCAAATTTTCCCAGCACTGTTTATTGAATTTTCCCCAGTGTATGTTGTTGTCTGATTTGTCAGAGATCAGCTGGCTGTATGTGGATGGTTTTACATATAGGTTCTCTGTTGTGTTCCATTGGTCTATGTCCCTCCATTTGTGCCAATACCACGTTGTTTTAGTTACTATATCCTTGTAGAATAGTTTAAAGTCTGGTAATGTGATGCCTCCAGATTTGTTCTTTTTACTTAAGATCGTTTTGCATATTCAGGCTCTTCTCTGGGAAAAGATTTGTGAAATATGATGTTGGTATTTTGATGGGGATTGCATAGAATCTGTAAATCACTTTGGGTAGTATGGACATTTTAACAATGTTGAACCAATCCATGAACATGGTATGTTTTTCCATTTGTTTGTGTCACATGTGATTTCTTTCCTCAGTGTTTTGTAGTTCTCTTTGTAGTGATCTTTCACTTCCTTCGTTAAGTATATACCTGGGTTTCTTTATTTTCTCTGTAGCTTTTGTGAATAGTATTGAGTCTTTGATTTGACTCTCATCTTGATTGTTATTAGTGTATAGGAATGCTATTGATTGTATTACCTGATTCTTTGCTGAAATGCACTTATCTCTTGGTGGACTCTTCTAGATATAAGATCATATAGTCAACAAAAATCAACAATTTGACCTCCTCTTTCCCAATTTGTATATGCTTTACTTCTTTCTCTTGCCTGATTGCTCTGGATAGAACTTCCAGCACTATGCTGAATACAACTGGTGACAGTGGGCACTCTTGCCTTGCTCCAGTTCTTAATGAGAATACTTTCCACTTTTCCCCATTCAGGATGATGTTGGCTGTGGATATATGGCTTTTATCATTTTGAGATATGTTCCATCTGTGCCTAGCTTGTTGAGGATTTTTATAATGAAAGGGTGTTGAATTTTGTCAAATGCTTTTTCCACATCTATTGAGATGATCATAGGGTCTCTGTTTTTGCTTCTGTTTATGTAATGAATCACATTTATTGATTTCAATATATTGAAGCATCTTCACATCCCTGGGATGAAGCACACTTGGTCATGGTGTATAATTTTTTCATGTGCTGTTGGATTCTGTTTGCTAGTATTTTATAGAGGATTTTTACATCTATATTTATAAGGGATATTGATCTGTAAGTTTCTTTTGTTGTTGTTGTTGTTATGTCTTTTCCTGTCTTTGGTATCAATGTGATATAAATGGAACTTGGTTAAATTAAAAAGCTTCTGCACAGCTAAGGAAATAATCAACAGAGAAAACAGACAACATCCAAAATGAGAGAAAATATTTGCAAGCTATACATCTGACAAAGGACTAATAACCAGAATCTACAAAGAACTCAAGAAAATCAGTGAGAAAAAAACAAACAACCCCACTGAAAAATGGGCAAAAAAACATGAATGGATGCTTTTCAAAAGAAAATATACAAATGGCAGAAAAACATGAAAAAAATGCTCAACGTCACTAATCATTAGGGAAATGCAAATTAAAACTATAATGAGATACCATCATACCCCTGTTAGAATGGCTTTTATTAAAAAGTCTAAAAACAACAGATGCTGGTGTGGATGCAGAGAGATAGGAACACTCATACAGTGCTGGTGGGACTGCAAACTAGTACAACCTCTATGGAAAGTAGTATAGAGATTACGCAAAGAAATAAAGGTAGAATTATCATGTGGTCTAGCAATCTCACTACTAGGTATCTACTCAAAGGAAAAAAAAGACATTCTATAAAAAAAAGATATCTGTACTCGAATGTTTATTGCAGCACAATTCACAATTGCAAAGATTTGGAATCAACCTAAATGTCCATCAATTCACGAACAGATGAACACAATGTGGTATATCTATACCATGGAATACTACTCAGCCATAAGGAAAGGATGAATTAATGCCTTTTGCAGCAATTTGGATGGAACTGTAGGCCGTTATACTAAGTGAAGTATCTAAATAATTGAAAAGCAAACACCATGTGTACTTGCTATTAAATTGGAAGTAACCAAAGAGCACACACGTGTGCACAGAGGGAAGGAAAACTCAGTGGAAACCAAGCAGGAGGGAGTGGGGAGGAGGGGATGGGCAAAAACCCTACGTAATGGGTACAGTGAACACTATCTGGGTGATGGGCACACTTACAGCCCTGACTCAAGCAGTACAAAAGGGATACACATAACCAAAAACATTTGTGCCCCCATAATATTTTGAAATAAAAAAACAATCACAGTTAGGTAGATTACTGCATTAAGGATACACACAGAGAAACAGATAACCAGTTTTCAGGAGCAGACTATTTTCTCTCATGATACAGGGGACTAAGACTGTTTCTGTGAATGTTTTCAGTAGAGAGAAGTTAGCAGCAATACAACACCTAAATGTTTTCCTTTATATTTTAATAAAATATTTTATTCATAAAACGAAAATACAGAATACATAAATTATAAATGCAATATAATGAAAAGTTAGATTATCCTGATTGTTTTACACATACCATCCAATTTCCCTAAGAAACCACAAAATTTTATTTGCTCTATGTATTTTGGCCTCAAATAAAAGATAAAATAAATTATGAAAAGCCCTGCTCCCTGTCGTGCTGTACACATTTAGCGCATATGGTTTGCTTTCCATCATTGCCATCCAGGGTAATAGTTAGTTTTCACAGATGTTTTCATAACATTCCTAAAGAAAACATAGATGCACCCAAATAAAAATAAAATTGAGACATCTAGAAGGAAAACAACAATTATACTAATGGATGATTTTAATTATCCCTACATTCACTGAAATTCTGCAGAGGTAGACCAAGGACACATATTTTCTTTATTAAATCACTTGGGTGATCTTTTTCAAGCAACCAGGAAAGCAAAGAAAACAAGAAAGCAGAATGGAAAGACAATACTTAATATTCCTTGGTTAAAAACTAAGTGCAGTGAAAACAGATAAATCCTTGGGAGATTTTTTTTAGGAAAGTAATCATAAAGATTTAGTATTTGAAGTCTTTTGATTTAAAAAAAAATTAACAAATCAATATAAATGCACAGCCATCGATTTCTTAAACTTTATATTGACAGGAATTAAATTTCTCTTAAAAATATAATCTAGAAAAGCCTCCTGTTTGGGGGCCCTTCTGTGACTTTTATATTTTACTCATGTATCAGTGTATTCCTTTCCACGTGGCTTTTTTCCATTTAATTCTCAGTCTTTCTTCTCCAGTTTTCTCAAATTGTATTTATTTTCGTCTCCCCTTCCATCCAAATTGCCGCCATCTCTTTATTCTCTATCTCAAAGCAGAGTTTTCCCAAGAGCCATCGTTAAAAACCTTCATATATGCGTTGTGCTCACCTAATCCCAAGCAAGGTGAGATTTTTCTTCTCTGATTGTACTCATTCCAAGTGTTCCTCTGACATTTCTTCTGTTGCTGCAATAGCTCTAGGGTTCATTTACCATACTCGTTTGTAAAGATCCTTCTTTTCCAAGGGAGGCTATGAAATCAGCTTCCCTTGGGATCATTAAGACTAGAAGAGTTGTCTTCCTATCAGAAATGGTTTAGGTAAAAGTTGCCTGAAAATATGGAAAATGCACTAGACAGGTTATTAAGTCTTTCTTAGTCTTATCGTGTATAATGAGATACTATGTGTTATTTGGGTCACTGTTTAACATGTTTTTCTGAACAAGGACACTCGTTCACTAATACAATAGAGTCTTATGTGTTGTGATGGATTTGGGTCAGGAATAAGACAGATATTTTTAAAATATGAAGTATTAACTTGCAATGTCTCAGGTTCTTTCCTGAATGGGAGTAGAGTTGTCAAATCCTGATACAGTAGGGAGCATTTCTGCTATTAGTCAATTTGAGTTTGTCAAATTGACAAACTATTGTCTAGTTTTCTAGACAATAATAATTTTAAAATACGCAAGACAATTCATAATCTGCATTGTTGAAATGGTATGATAAGTCCCCTTTGGCCAATTCAGGAAAAAAAAACCACCATTATACCAAATTTTGCCAATATTTTAATGGTTTAATGAGGGAAAGATTTGTCTCTATGAGAGATAATCCTCAAAAGTAGGATAAGCATGATACTAAAAATCTAAATGATATGTTAAATCACCAAGTGGCTATAGAAAGCTTTCTTTGTATCTGATAGAGTTCTAAGTGCCATAAGAATACACAACATTGGCCTTGCTGGAGAATACCTTAAAGTCATAAAAGACCTTTACACAAATAACTATTATTCAAAATAATAAATGGTAAGTGTCATAAGACTGTAAAAATCTCAGCGTCCTACACATTTCAGGAAGCAAATGGATCACGTCAGGCTACATTTAATCAGGAATTGGGAGATATCCTGCTATCTGGTTTTAATGGGTCGGTAGCATTTCAACAAATAATGAAGGTAGAAGGAAAAAAATTCCAGGCAGCAGAAATATAAATAGAGGTGGAGGTACAGAAATAGAGAAGTCAAAGGTGGGATAGGAAAGTTCTGAATGGGCTTTGCTTAAAATGTTAGCCACATATAGGTGAGCCAGTGTAAGGGCTGAGTGGTTTTCTGAGCCCAAAATTTGGTTGGCTTTGGATGCACAGTTAAAATTAAGAACTTGGCTGGGCGTGGTGGCTCACGCCTGTAATCCTAGCACTCTGGGAGGCCAAGGCGGGCAGATTGCTTGAGGTCAGGAGTTCGAAACCAGCCTGAGCAAGAGCGAGACCCCGTCTCTACTATAAATAGAAAGAAATTAATTGGCCAACTAATACATATATAGAAAAAATTAGCCGGGCATGGTGGCACATGCCTGTAGTCCCAGCTACTTGGGAGGCTGAGGCAGGAGGATTGCTTGAGCCCAGGAGTTTGAGGTTGCTGTGAGCTAGGCTGACGCCACGGCACTCATTCTAGCCTGGGCAACAAAGTGAGACTCTGTCTCAAAAAAAAAAAAAAAAAAAAAAAGAATTAAGAACTTTATACTTTAGGCAGATGAGAAACATTAAGAGAATATTCATTGTTTTAATTTAATCTTAACCTCAACTTTTATATGTCTGCTGATAATACTTCGTGTTATAGTTAAGGACACTAAAATTTAGAGAGGTTACAGAGTGTTCCCAAAATCACACAGATAGACACATACCCTTTCTACAACACACTACAGAACAGCTACTACAATAATATGAGCAGTGTGGTGGTTTGTGGAAAATCAAACAGTGGTTATGGAATGTGAGGCAGAACACTGGAAATGTGAGGAAAACACTAAAGTGAGGGACATGATGGAGTTAAAATAAAAATCGTCCAGTTGAGAAGAAATGGAAACAACGGGTAACTGTGGTAAGAGTGTAATAGAAAAAGAATATTTCAAATGGCACTACAAAGAATCTACACAGCTTCTTTACTGAATTATAAAGGGAATACCAGGATAACCTCAGGTGGCTACTTCCTTATGTGTTAAATGTGAATTTAAAAAAAACCTCATTAAACATTAACCCATTTAAGAGCCCCAAATTTTAAATAGTAGATATTGCAACACTAAGAAATAGCTCAGCAACTCTAAATATCATTATTTAAATATCAAAAGTATTAAGATGTATTTATAATATTTAATCCATCTGCTTAACAAAATTTTTTTTCTTTTTATAATTTTGATTAAAATAACCTGGCAAAATTAGGGCCAAAATAAGCTTGTATGGATTAAAATGATTCTTGAAATTGTTATTTTCAAATTCATTTATGCTGGAAAGGAGTTGGTATGCAAGATGATAATTTAACCATGAAGCTGGAGGAATTAAAAATACATTTCTTTTTCAAATTAACCGACGGCATCATTAATTCTAAGTAGTTCCTTGATGCCTGTCACCATGGTATCAAATCACAGAACTATTAGAAGAGAAACATTAAAAGTAACTGAAACTCCTATGCCTTTTTTTTCCCATTGTAAGCCATATCAAAGTTTAGGAACTAAGAGAAATACTTCCAAGTTATTTATGCTAAGGTTAAAGGCGGCATTAAAAAATGTGTCTTTGATATGTTCCTGCAAATTGTAATAGTGATTCTAGAGCTAGTCTCCAAGGGCAAGGATCAGGAGCTAGGGCATCCAACTGAATACTTTCCGCCTCCAGCATCACACGGTGAATGAAGTTCACTGCAAGTCAACACAGAGAGATCACAGACTCCAGTAAAATGAGATGGTGTAAGAAGGACCAGAACAGAGAGACGAGATGTTAAAAACAGAATTTCTCCTCTAGGCACACTTGCAATTTTGCACCAACTTGTGAATAGTCCCTCTATGTGCTCAAAATAAACATACTGGTTCATTGTGGAAATGTTCCTGCAGGGACCCTAAGTTAAACACTTTTAGTGTAGATAGCAGTCGCCACTCTTACGGCTTTCAAGCAGACTACTCAAAAAAACCTACACATTCCTATCTATACCTAAATGAATAGCCACATTTGTATCTTGGTGTCAGTAACACAGGAGTGGTTGAGGGCTCCAACCATGGACAAAAAAAACATTTGTGGTGCTTGAACAATTGGACATCCACATGCAAAAAGATTAATCTGAACACAAAGCTTATACCTTTAACAAAAAAAATCAACTAAAAATGGATCATGGTTCTAAATATAAAACACAAAACTATAATATTTCTAGAAGATAACCCAGGAGAAAATGTGCATGACCTTGGATTTGGCAATGATTTTTTAGATACAACATCAAATGCACCATCCATGATTAAAAAAAAAAAAATTGATGCCAGACTTAATAAATTAAAAACTTCTGCTCGGCAACAGGCACTGTTCAAACAAACAAACAAAAAAAAAATGAAAAGACAAGCCACAGGCTGAGAGAAAATATTTGCAAAACACATATCTGGCCGGGCGCGGTGGCTCACGCCTGTAATCCTAGCACTCTGGGAGGCTGAGGCGGGCGGATGGGAGGCTGAGGCGGGCGGATTGCTTAAGGTTGGGAGTTCGAAACCAGCCTGAGCAAGACCCCGTCTCTACCAAAAATAGAAAGAAATTAATTGACCAACTAAAAATATATATACAAAAAATTAGCCGGGCATGGTGGCGCATGCCTGTAGTCCCAGCTACTCAGGAGGCTGAGGCAGTAGGATTGCTGAGCCCAGGAGTTTGAGGTTGCTGTGAGCGAGGCTGATGCCACGGCACTCACTCTAGCCTGGGCAACAAAGTGAGACTCTGTCTCAAAAACAAAACAAAACAAAACAAAAAACCCACATATCTGATAGAAGACTTACATGCAAAATACAAAGAACTCTTAAGACTCAACAATAAGAAAACAAACAACCTAATTCAAAAATAGTAAAAAAAAAAAAAATTCAGATGCTACATCAAAAAAGTTATACAGATGGCAAATAGGCAGATGAAAAGTGGCTCAACATGATATGTCATTAGGGAACTGCAAGTTAAAACACTAATGAGACGCCACTACACACTTATTACAATGGATAAAATACGAAACACTGGCAAAACCTGCGGGTGAAGATGCAGAGCAACAGGAACTCTCGTTCATAATTGTACAGCCCTTTAGCAGACAGCGTGACAGTTTTCTTTTACAAAGGTAAACACAGTCTTACTATAATGATCCAGAAATCGCACTTTATCAAAATGAGCTGTAAACTAATGTTCATACAAAAACCTGCACGCAAATGGGTACAGCAGCTATACTCATAATTTCCAAAACTTCACAGCAACCAAGGAACCCTTCAACAGGGAAACAGACCAACAAACAAACTGTGGCTTAGAATTGATTATTCACAGTAAGAAGAAATAAAGCCACCGAGACAGGAAAGGAACCTTAAATGCATACTGCTAAGTGAAAGAAGCCAATGTAGAAAGGCTACATATATATGATTCCAACTATATGACAATCTGGAAAAGGCAAAACTATAAAGACAGAAAGGTAGTTTAAAAGTCAGTGTTTGCCTAGGGTTTGGGCACGGAGTGAGGGGAGGAGGAGAGATGAATAAGAAGGGCATAGGAGACCGGGCGCGGTGGCTCACGCCTGTAATCCCAGCACTCTGGGAGGCCAAGGCAGGCAGATTGCTCCAGGTCAGGAGTTCGAAACCAGCCTGAGCAAGAGCGAGACCCCGTCTCCACTATAAATAGAAAGAAATTGGCCAATTAATATATATATAGAAAAAAATGAGCCAGGCATGGTGGCCACGCATGCCTGTAGTCCCAGCTACTCGGGAGGCCGAGGCAGGAGGATCGCTTGAGCCCAGGAGTTTGAGGTTGCTGTGAGCTAGGCTGACGCCACAGCACTCTACCCCAGGGAACAGAGTGAGACTCTGTCTCAAAAAAAAAAAAAAAAAGAGCACAGGAGATTTTTGGGGCTGTGAAACTATTCTATGGAAAATTGTAATGCATGACATCACACATTTTCCAAAAACTATAGAGTATACAATGCAAAGAGTGGACCCTACAATAAACTAAGAACAACTATAGTTAATGACAGTGTTTCCATATGGGTTCATCAATTGTAACAAGTGTACCACACTAATACAAGATATTAATAACAGCGGAAACTGTGTGGGGGGAGGTTGTAGGCATATGGGAACTCTGTATTTTCTACAAAATATTTCTGTAAATCTATTGATAAAAAATAAAGTCCATTAATGTTTTTAAATTAAACAATATGAACTCTTTAGTCTTGAGGAAAACAGAGTTTTGCATAACAGCATTAAAGGAAAATTTGTCTTTATAATGTTAACTGCATCTGGCTCCACTAAATTCTCATACTATCCATAAATAAAAGAGATACCTCCAAAGTCTACAAAGAAATATTCATTATATTAATAACAGAACTATTTTAAGAATCTTTAGTCATTTTAAATTAATTGCTAAAAATGAATGCATCAAAATGTGATAATGAGATGTTTTCAACAACGCCTTTTCCGGTCAGGTGAGCCTGGCATGAGATGTACCCAAGGTCAGTAAATCCCTGGTGGAGAGAGAAAAAGACAGACTTCATTCATGCTTGCTGTTTAATGAACTATGAGCACATAGTGAGTTCCACAGTGAGGAGAAGAATGTAAGAAAGGGACACCATCTGTCTTCATGTGACTTCCGTATGATATCTCATTATGGGAAGAAATGATTCACATTCCACTCCGCCTAGCTTTTCACTAAACAAGGTTTAATTAAGCACCTACCATGTCCAATATGCCATTATCCACCACAGCTTCGTGGAACCTGATCAATCTATTACAGCAGATGTCTGCTGCAACCTCTTTGAGGAAATGATGAGGACTCTTGCAATTAAGCAGCTGAGCTTGGTCAACAGAGACAGGCCAATCCTCTTGCAAGACAATGCTTGACCATATATGGCACAAACAACACTGCTTAAACTACAGAAGCTGGACTTGGAAACTCTGTGCTGTGCACCATATTCACCAGACCTTTCCGGAACTGACTACCACTTCTTCCAGGCTTTGGACCACTTCTCGCAATGAGAAACATTCAATGCTCAACAAGCTGTGGAAAACACCTTTCGTGATTTCATTGCTGCTGGCTCTCGAGGCTTCCTTCCTGCTCGCATAAACAAGCTACCATTAAGATGGAAAAACTGTGTTGGTAGTTTACGTCTGTACTTTGGTTAATTGTACTGCTCACTCCTTATTGGGATATAATAAACTAAATTTTTGATTCAAAATTGGACATTTCATATTTAATGGCCTATTTACATTTTTACCGACAACGTAGTAAAAGAGTTCTGTTTTCCTGACATCTTGACAGCACTTGTTTCAATGATACCCATTTTTCAATGACACTCATTCTGATAGACACAATGTGATATCTTGTTGTGGTTTAAACATGTATATTCCTGATGATTAGAAATGTTGAGCATTTTTTTCATATTAATGTATCCGTGGGCCATTTATACCATGTTTCCCAAAAATAAGACAGAGTCTTATATTTAATTTTCTTCAAGAAGATACCCTAACACTTATTTTCAGGAGATGTGTTATTTTCCCCTTAAAACCTCAGCTTGAAGCATGCACAGGATGGCCGGGACCTGACAGGAGGAACCGACCTTGTTGGTGGGGCTGCCCGCACCTTCCCGGTCACCTCTGGGAGAGTAGCTGTCACGATGGGGCAGATGAGAAAAGCTGCTCATCTTCTTTACCACTCCGTGATGACATGCATGGGTTGTGCAGATGCGCTGTATAGCCACGCCCATCACTAGGGCTGATTTTCATAGCCACGCCCATCACTAGGGCTGATTTTCATAGCCACACCCATCACTAGGGCTGATTTTCATAGCCACGCCCGTCACTAGGTCTTATTTTCAGGGTGGGGCTTCTATTGTGCACATGCTTAGAAATCCTACTAGGGCTTATTTTATGGGTAGGTTTTATTTTGGGGGAAACATGGTATCTCGTCTTCTGGTAAATGTCTTTTCAGATCCTTTTCCCATTTTTTTTTAAATTGGTAATTTGGTTTTTTGTTATTGAGTTGAGGTTCCAGCTTTATTCCCTCAATTTGCTTTGACTATTTGTAGTCTTTTCTGGTTCTATGCGACTTTTAAGATTGTTTTGTGTATTCCTGTGGAAAGTGACATTGGAAATTTGATAAAAATTGCATTAAATATTTAGATTACTTCGAAAAAAAATGAGATGCTGAAAATAGTGACATCAAGTAAAAAAAAAAGCAAATGAATATAGTAAAATGGTATCACTTATAATCTTTCAGAAAGGCAAAACATAATAATCTTTACAGGAGAAATCTATCCAGTCTTGGCAACAATGTGGGATAAAGAATATTATCTCCAAAACTTATACAGATTAATTGTTTCAAACTTTTTGGAGGGCAGAAAATTCACAAATATATTGAAATTTTAAATGTGTACATGAAGTGACCCAGTAATCTCATCTATAAATTTATCCTAAGGAGATAATCAGACAAAGGATAAAAAGATTTATTAGAAATATATGTATTCCAGTCTTGTTTAATGGGGGGGGGGAATTGAAAGCAACACGCATGTCCCTCAAAGAGGACATGTCCATCATAGAGGAAACTATTAAATAAATTATGGCCACTCATTAAAATAGATTACTATGCAATCATCGGAGCTGTATATGTCTCTTTGACAAGAAAATACCTTGCTTACAAGTTGAGTTTGTAAAGTAGGTTGTAAAATTACATTTATGACATGATTTATATAACTATAAATAGGCTGTCTGCACATATACACTTACATGTTTTTCTGTTTGTGTTTGCATGCAAAGAGGGCTGGGAGGGAATCTTTGCTTTTATTTTTGTATCCTACTTCTTAAGAATACAGACCTAGAAAAACAAATAGTTAAAACAGTCAGGCAAGCAAACAAACAAACAAGGCCATACAGTTTACATGTGAATATCATCTCCATGAGGGAGCCCTGGCCATATGGGTTAGCCAACCTCACCAAATCATCATCTTCATGATAAACGCTGTACTCATAGTTTCTTGTACCAGGATTTGGAACTGTAAATATAATCACCAATTTCTGGAAATATGATTAAGCAACCCAGTCTTCCTCTTACTACCCTTCTGTCCTCTGTGAAGATCTAGAAAGCCCTGACCAGATGGCAGTAGGACACTCCCCTCCCTCCAATTCTTTCTACCCCCGCAGCCTGAGTGGTTTTCTTGGAAGAGGAATCTTTCTCATGGTGTAGATGTTCTACATGATCCCTGAATCACATGCTTAGAACCCTTTAATGAGTTCCCATTCCCGTTAGGGTTGAGATAACATGCTCTGACACCCTGCATGGGTGGCTCTTAACTGCCGCTCCAGCCTCACTGTGAGCCCCACTCTTCTCTGCCTTCCAGCCACATCAGTCTGTCTTCATCCCGTCCCTCATATTTGCTGGGCTCCCTCCTGGGACAGGCTCTTTGCACAAGTCTCGTCTACTTCCTGTTCCCCTTCTAGTAGTTATCAGTAACTCCTACTCCCCCTCTCCAAGTTAGCTCAAGCATCAGGTACTCAGGAGAGGCCTCTTTGACCTCTCTGACTGGGTAAAATCCCCCATCATGCAACCACACAGACATCCTGTGCCTCTTCTTTTGTTGCTCTTATCATAGCTGCAATTTACGATAAACTTGATTAATATCTCTCTCCTCCACTTCACAACAAGCCCCAAGAGTACAAAGAACATGTCAATTTTTGCTTACTGTTACACTGCCAGCACACAGCCTGACACATAGGAGGAATTCAAGAAATCATTCACTGAATAGATAGATGAATCAAACAATCCGTCAATTAACCAATCAATCAAGCCAAAGCTGAAAGAATTCTTAAGAGGCTCATCATCCATTATCGGACCCAGGTTAGCACAGGAAGCTGTCATGTTTACACTCTACATTAAGTTTACAAGCAATCATGTATGGACAGACTATCACTGATCTCCCAAAGAAGTACTTTTAAAGACCAGTAAAATGAGAGTAAATGGCATTTTCTCTCAGTATTCAACTTCATTTTTTCTTTTAGCCCCAGCATACTTAAAATTAGAATTATCACCACCATCTACTCAATTAACTAAATGCGTCATTATTGAAAACCTCTGAGACAGCTACAGAAAAAATGATAATGGTGTTTCTGTCAGTTTGATGATCTGGGCAGATGTTCTTTTATTTAAAAGGTCATTAAATATGAAATGTCCGATTTCAAATCAGAAGAGTAGTTTAGTATATCGCAAACAAGAAGCAGTACCATTAATCAAAGTGTGTGCCTAAACTATCAACACAGTTTTGCCATCTTAACGGTAGCTTGTTTATGCCAGCAGCAAAAAAGCCTGGGGAGCAAGTGACGATGACGTTGCAAAAGGTGTTTTCCACAGCTTGTTGAGAAGTGAATATTTTTCCCTGCAAGAAGTGGTCCAAAGCCCGGATGAAGTGGTAGGCAGTTGGTGCAAGATCTGGTGAATACAGCGGATGACAGAGAGTTTCCAAGTCCAGCTTCTGTAGTTCGAGCAGCGTTGTTTGTGCGACATGTGGTTGGGTATTGTCTTGCCAATGGATTGGCCCGTGTCTATTTACCAATCTTGCTGGGCTGCTTAATCACAAGCATCCTCATCATTTCATCCAAATCACTGCAGTTGACATCCGTTGTAATTGATCGACCAGGTTTCATGAAGCTGTTGTGAATAATACCAGTGCTGGATCATCAAACACACACCATTAGCTTTTTTGTGATGAATATTCCGGTTTTGGACTGTGTTTCAGCACTTCATCTTCATCCAACCATTGTGCCTAATGCCTGCAAATGTCAAAAATGATCAATTTTTCCTCACACGTAACAATATGGTGTAGAAATGGTTCACCTTTATGTCATGACAGCAAAGAAAGGCAAGCTTCGAGACAACTTTTCTTCTGATGCTCGTTTAATGCATGTGGAACCCATCTATACAGGTCCTTTATCTTGCCAATTTGTTTCAAATCGTCCAACACTGTTTGAATAGTAATGTCAAACCTTGCTGCTAATTCACACATAGGTTGAGGATGGACTCACTTCCACTACAGCTTTCAGTTCATCATTATCCACTTTGGTCTTAGGTCACCCACATGGTTCATTTTCAAGACTAAAATCACCAGAACAGAATTTTTGAAACCATTGAGGAACTAACTGTGTGTTCATTAGCCACATCCTTCCTAAATACTTCATTGATATTTCGAGCTGTCTACACAGCATTGGTTCCACGATAGAACTAATATTCAAAAATAACGCAAATTTTTCACTTATCCATGGTTTCAGAAAAATTGCTCTACAATATTTTTTGAAAGATAATCACAAGCCAAACTGTGCATTTGAAAGAATGAGGATGTACCTTCACAGAAAAAAAAAAAAAAATTGAAACAAGAAGTGTCAAAGCGAAATGTCAGATATATCAACTGACAAACTTAGTACTTAAGGACATCAGAATTTCATACTTAATAACCTAAATAAATATCTTTCCAGCTACTGGATGTATAAAATACGGCAAATGGCACCATAGAAGCCATCACCCATCCAAAGCTATTTATGATTTAATAAAATCTTTACAGCTATCACTACAGGTTGTAGCTTAAACTATAACAGGAAATCCCCCTCAAAAAAAAAAAAAAAACCAAAAATAAATCAACAGAGTAAAAATAAAATACTGTATCTTCAGAAAATATTTTCATTGTGTTATCAAGATGGCATTGAGCTGAAAGCCTCTGATATGAAGAGTCATGCTTGGCCAGTGACATTAAGGATAAAATCACGATTTCTACTGACATCACATAGAGCTTCTTGAACAGTTTCTCCAGGGTCTGGTCTTTCTTAAAGGCAAACTGGAATCTGCATGAGTCATATTCTGGAATTAGCCAATTAGCGCTAAAACTCAGTGACATTAATACTTTCTGGGGAAATTAGGTGGAGGACCACATCTGAGTGTATAAAGAACCCCTATAAAGATAGACAAAATAAGCTATGCTTTCCCCTGACTGTTGGAATTAGTCAGCAGCAGAAAGATACAAATGTGGATTTTGGCACCCAGAACAGGAACAGGTTTTTATTTGAGGAGAAAAGCTGTTATGTAAACTATAAGGTAAAGATGTAAGCCTAGAGACAACAAACAATAAGCCCTGTTAGACTCATCTTCTTCGTCCCTCAGCGTTCTCAAAATCACTTGTTTCAGAGAAAGCAACCTCAGCCCAGGTTCTAATTAAATAGGAAGGGGCAATGATGATCATTTGAAAAAGGATTAAAGTTTCCATAATCATTAAGAGAAGACACTTTCTAGAAATCTCACCTTCTGACACATTTCAGTATCTGCACTGAGATGCTCCTAACTCGATTTTACACTTGGCTGGACTTCAGTGAGTCATCGGTATTGACAACACTCAGTTCTCTCCGTCCTTTCTCTGCAGAGTGACTCGCAAGCTGGTCGTCCAGGTTTTATGCACCAGTGACTCTATTCACGTAGCAGCTGAACACACACCAGTTGTAAGGAAGGCACAGAATGAAAAGCTTCCTTTCTGGTCAGGGGGAAAAAGTCAGAGTACTTACTAGCATAAAAGGAATGAAAACAGATTATAAGAGGGAGGTGAATTCCCTTAGCACAGTCTTCTATAATTAATTGGACAGAGAATCGTTTAAACTCCAGTAAAGGTTATGTCTGTAATTCTAATTAGGTCATATTCAGGGTTCAAGGAAACAATTCCCAAAGAAAAGTTTTCTGCCTTTTATAAAGGAGAACTGAGCACAACTGCTAACTCAATATATGCTCCATAATTCAAAACCAGATGATTATGTTCAAGAGAATATTAGATGCTTTATGGAAGCTTTGACACTAGGAGTCAATTATAAGAGTAACTAAACATCAGAATTTGGTTTTGTGCATTAAAAATCTGTGGTTATGGTGCTTATAAAAAATCAATATGGAAAATAATCTGTGTCCCTCATAGAATACCTGGTAATACATAAATATGATTTTTATGGTTGATATCTGAACCTTTAAACAAGTAGAGATTGCTGCGTTAAAGCACAGAACAAGTTGTGGGTAAATCAGACATTTAACCTTTTTAATATTGTGTTTTCTGGGAACATTTCTGTTTCTTGTGTTTTTAACAACTAGTTATATAAAAATACCTTATTCATTTTAAAGAAACATATATAGAGATATATGTGTATATATTTTTCTAAATATTGAGACTTTATATAGTTTTCTATAATTGAGTTATCTCTAAAGCTAACATTGTTGAACAAAATAGAAATTGGTAAATATAATTTTGACCAGAAACGCCTTGGGTAAAAATCGATCATCTTCTTCAAATCTCTGCTAAGGAAATTTGACTCCATGGTGGTAGGCTGCTTATAAATTCTGGTCATATCTTAAATATTTTCTATGACTCCCTATATTGAAGTATTCAAGAGTAGGAAATAAGTAATAGCTAACACAGGGAACTTTGTTAGGGAAAAAAAATTAATATATAAGCTGAGATTAAATAAAGTTGATTCAGAGAGGAGAGAAACAATTCCTCAACGTGAACTATGAGAGAACAAAATAATGCATTCTTTCTGGACATGAACATGTCATTTAGCACATTAAATCAGCAATTCACTGCCTGGAACCTTATGGTCTAAACAACTTTGTGCCTAACTTACCCCCTCAGTGGTGTATGGTTAAAATCATAGTGTTTCAGGTAAAACCAAAAACTTCCTTACACAACCATATCTTGAAGATATTGCAGGTTTGGTTCTAGACCGCCATAACAAAGCAAGTATCACAAGAAAGTGAGTCATGCAATTTTTGGTCTTCCAGTGCATATAAAAGTTGTGTTTACACTATTTAAAGCCTGTTAAGTGTGCAATAGCATTGTCTAAAAACAAACAATGAATATATTTTAATTTAAACATACTTTAGTGCTAAAAGATGCTAACAATCATCTGAGCCTTTAGCTAGTTATAATCTTTTGGCAGCCGGAGGGGGGTCTTGCCTTCGCGTACTGCTGACTAGTCAGGGTGGTGGTTAGTGAAGGTTGGGAGGCTAGAGCAGTTTCTTAAAATAAGACAACAATGAAGTTTGCTCCACCTTTTGACTATTCCTTTCAAAAAGATTTCTGTGTAGCACGTGCGGCTGTTTGATAGCAATTGACCCACAGAAGAACTTCTTTCAAAACTGGAGTCCATCCCCTTGAACCCTGTTGCTATTTTACCAACTAAGTTTATGTAATGTTCCAAATCCTTTGTTGTCATCTCAACAGTGTTCACAGAATCCTCACCGAGAGTAGAGTCCACCTCAATAAACCACTTTCTCTGCCCATCCATAAGAAATGACTCCTCACTCATTCAAGTTTTATCATGAGATTGCAGCTAGACAGTCACGTCTTCAAGCTCCACTTCTAATTTTAGTTTTCTTCCTATTTCCACCACATGTGCTGTTCCTTTCTCCACTGAAGTCTTGAACCCCTCAAAGTTATCCAAGAGGGTTGGAATCTTCTTCTAAGCTCCTCTGAATACTGCCATTTTGACCTCCGCCCATGAATCACAAATGTTCATAATGACATCTAGAATGGTGAATCCTTTCTAGAAGGTTTTCAATTTACGTTGCCCAGATCCATCAGAAGAATCACTGTCTATGGCAGCCACGGCCTTAAAAAATGTATTTCTTCAATAATAACACTTGAAAGTAACATTACTCCTTGATTCATGGGCTGCAGAATGGATGTTGTGTGTCAGTAGTCAGGAAAATGACATTAATCTCCTTGTATATCCACTTCAGAACTCTTGGATGAACAAGCACATTGTCAATAAGTAATAATATTTTCAGAGAATTCTTGGTTTTTGTTTTGTTTTGTTTTGTTTTGTTTCTGAGCAGTAGATCTTAACAGTGGACTTCAATTAGCCAATAAACCATGTTGTAAACAGATGTGCTGTCATTCAGGCTTTGTTGTTCCATTTATAGAGTACTAGAATAATAGATTTAGCATAATTCTTAATAGCCCTAGAATTTTCAGAATAGAAAATGACCACTGGCTTCAACTTTAAAGTTACCAGCTGCATTTGCCCAAAAGACAGATACCAATGAAGCTTTGGAGCAAGCCATTGACTTCTCCTCTTTAGTTATGAAAGTCCTGGATAACATCTTCTTCCTATCGAAGGCTGTTTCATTCACATTGAAAATCTGTTGTTCGGTGTAACCACCTTCATCAACAACCTTAGCTAGATCTTCTGGATAACATGCTGCACTGCATCAGCACTTGCTGCTTCACCTTGCACTTATTTCTAGCTTCTAACTTAAAGAGACATAAAACTCTTCCTTTTTACTTGCACAGTCAGAAGTTATCTTTAGGGTTAATAACTGGCCTAATTTCAATATTTTTGTGTCTCAGGGAATGTCTGGTTGGTGGGTGGAAAAAATCAGAACACGTGCATTTATTAATTAAGCTCAACATCTTCTATGGGTGCAGTTCATGGCACCCCAAAACAATTACAGCAGTAACATCAGAGACAAATGATTGCAGATCACCATAACAAACACAGTAATAATGAAAAAGTTTGACATATTGTGAGAATTATCAAAATGTGACACAGAGAGGTGAAGTAAACACATGCTGTTGGAAAACCCTCCTCTTGCTCCTCCTCCTCAACCTTTTCAATGTGAAGATGACAAGGATGAAGGGAGCAAAGACCTTTATGATGATCTATTTCTACTTAATGAATAGTTAATATATTTTATCTTCCTTGTGATTTTTCTTAATACCATTTTCTTTCCTCTAGGCTACTTTAATCACAAGAATGCGGTACATCATAACATACAACATACTAAATATGTGCTAATCAACTGTTTATGTTACAGTGAGGCTTCCAATCAACAGTAGGCTATTAGTAGGTAAGTTTGGGGGGAGCCAAAGTTATATGCAGATTTTTGACTGCAAGGAGTCTGCACCCATCACCCCCACATTGTTAAAAGGTCAACAGTAATAAAAAAAAAATGAATGTTCAGATTTTCAGAATCAATACAAATGGGATGCTTTGCTTTATTACTGTTACTCTGATTAGATATCATGATAATCCATATGATTCCAGACAAGTTCAGAGTTGCCATTCAGCAAATCAACCTTCTAAAACCCGGGCCTGAAACTAAAGCCAAAAAGTAAGTTTGATCCCAATTTCAAGACTTATGCCAAACTTCAGTACAAACCTAAAAAAAAAAAGACTCTTCATGAGCCTTGCCAATTGTGAGAATTTCCGAAAGCTGAATAGAGAAGTAGAGGACAAATATTTAGTAAAGTGGCCCTTTTTGTATTCCCTCAGTCCTCAAAGATCATATTATTTAGACGTGTGCATATTTCATTAACCCATAGAACTGGGCTTATAGGTTGTTACTTTCCCAAGAGCCTTGAATAAGCCTCTTCCTTCCTTTAAGTTGGTGCCTAAGCTCAGTAAGAACTACTGAGGAAGATAGTAGTTGGTCCTCTGAGTCAGCATATCACGACACCTTCTCATCCCTCAGAAGTGTTACACAGTGGAGTACATGGCCTTCTGCAAAACGAGGCATTAAGTAAATATTAAATAACATTTATTTACCATATATTCTGCATATTCATAAAACGAAAGTTGAACTTATGGGTTGGGATCTAAACTGTCATTACATAGCTTCAACTATTGCCGAGTTAGATTACCCACATCAAAGTCAGACCTTACATAAATGGTTTTGGTGTGCTTAGGGAAGACTTTGAACTGCTCCAAATCACCTTGGTTTCCCTTGCAATATTCATGAGCATCTAAAGGTTAGAGGCCCCATTAGTCTAATCTGCTCACAAAAGTATCATTAAGAAAGATGCTTAATAAGTGTTTTTTGATCGTGCTAATGATGAAAAACTTCTGGAGCTAAAAATAACCAGGTGAGATAGTCCCAAATGGTGGATATGACTTCCCCTCTAGGTTGAATGAGGAGAGGTATAAAAATGGTGAGACTGGCTTATATACACAGGGAACGGTCTAGCTTCATCATAATTTCTGTCTTGAACATTGCAATATGAATTTTACTATAAACTATAGCTCTGTACAGCTGAAAAACATCTATTTTTACTAAGCACCAAAAATATCACCAAATGATATTCATGAGATAAACCTAAATATATCAAATTGTCAGAAAAGATATGGACAAAGAAGCACTTTCTTTCCAGCCTACAAAGCAAGAATACTGATCACCACTGTCATACGAAAAGTGCTGACACTGAATCCCAATTCCTGCTGGAAATAGTTATACCACAAAATGTGGGAAAGTTGCAATATTGTGACAATAGCAGAGCTGTTTGTTCTCCTTCCATATTCAAGCATTGATTATAGGAAATAGAGTTCTGTGGCCTTATAGGAGTGTGATATTTTTAGGAGCATTATAACAACAAAATATAGCTCTTCTGGTTCTCCAAAAGTAGGGTCAGGTTTCAGTAAAGAAGACATGGTAGGTAGGGAAAAAGACAAAGATTATTCTATTTTCCTAAAATTATAAAGAAAGTTAAAAGAAGATTACAGACTTGGTATTAAAAATAATATATTGCTAAAAAAAATTAGTATTAAAAATATTTCCAAAACTACATAACAGATATTCACACATCAGTGGGGCTAAAGATTAGTAATGAAACAAAGACAAACTAAACTAAAATTGTACCAATAATGTTGGTAAATATACTATATTTTCAAAACAAAATACCTATTAAAATTCACACTTACAATATACATAAAAGAGGCCTACGTTATAAATGTTAACATTGTCAATATTAAACTCAATATTTAAAAATTCAATTAGAAAATTCAAATGAGCATTTTTTTAAAGCTATTGTACATTAACAATGGGGTTTCTGGATGGTAATCATCAGAATATTCAACTATCTTTTATATTATTAATATAAAAGCCAGTGATATTTAGTATGCTAAATCAAACAGGTCAATTCTTGCTTGTCCTAAACCTTTAGGGAAATATCTGCATCAGAGGCCATTTGTTGCATGCTCAGTATCTTTTCTCTACTTCTTTTCTAAGACAACCTAGGTCTCTAGCATCCAGGAAAGCCCTCATGACACATTTCACGTCCATGGACTAAAAACACAAATCATTAGAAGGAGATTTGAGAAAGCTTCTCAAAAGAAAAGAATCAATTTAGCTCATGTGCCCATTTTATCACAGCTTAAAATGCAAACCTGGTGGTTGACCTCTAGCAGTCAACTTGCAAACCCAAGTATCAGACTCTAAGGAGAGTAGGTGAGTTAAGAGGAGCCTGGCTTGTGGCCAGGATACGATTTTGACAGCATTTCTATGCCCGCTCTCATCTACACCCTTTGACGTGAACAAAAAATAAGCCCTTAATTTATTTAAGCCACAGTTTCTCAGGTTCTGTTAGCCAGATTATGAGATGCTATTGGTTGGACATAATGTAAAGACACCATACCTATACCTAAATGAAACAGTTTATATAAAAAACTAAAACCACAGAAATACTGAGTTAATAGCCCTTTTGATAGATCACATGCCATTTAGAAACCATATGTGTTGATTTATAAGTAGCAAATATTAAGCCCATCTCTCTAATACTTATATGTATATATATATATATATGCACACATTAACATGTATACATATACACATTCATGTATATGTAGATAGATAGATGTAGATAGTTTATGTGTGTGTGTGTGTATGGATGTTCTGTATACACCCACTGGCACATACACATAAAACATATATACATATAGACAAAAGAAAATAATCAGTTTAGTAAATAAAAGTTTATGCTCATAGCACAAAATTAAGCTAAGGTATCAAGTCTCATATAAAGAGATGACTAGACTATCATCTGCATAATATTGGCAATAATATTTTCTGGATGGTTACATTTGAATGACTTTCCTATTATTCTTCACACTTTCCTATATTACTTATCTATTTTCTAAAATGAGATCTTTTTCTTATTAAAAAATGAAGTAATCTTTGGAAAAAAGAAGTTAGGATTTATTTTTGTTGCTAACGTGTTTAAACTAAAATATGCTGGCAAATGCTCTTAATACATGACAAAACATTACAGCAGTTTTGAACTGTTCTTTCAAGTACAATGTATCACAATTATAGTACCTAACAAATGGAATTAATTCTTTTGTGATTACATAGCAGTTGTAGCATAATGAATTACAGTTAACTTTATATTTAAACAAAAACAGAGACTAAATTTCTTTTTGGCTGCGTGCATTCTTTTTGAGTGCAAAAGACTCACTGCACAGCATGTTTCTGTAGGAAAACCAGTAATACAGAATTGAAGTATTTATCCTTAAGTTCAGAGAATAAAATTAGAGAATAAAAGTCATTTTTTTTTGTTTCTTTGTTTTTCTTTTTATTATTTCAGCATGTTGCAGGGGTACAAATGTTCAGGTTACATGTACCACCTTTGCCCTGCCTGAGTCAGAGCTTCAAGCTCATCCATCCCCCAGATAGCGTGCACCACACCCATTAGGTGCGAATATATCTGCCCCCTCCTTCCCCCTCCCACCTGCCAGACACCTGATGAATGTTACTACTATATGTGCACATAAGTATTGATCAATTAGTACCAATTTGATGGTGAGTAGATATTGTGCTTCTTTTTCCATTCTTGTGATACTTCACTTAGTAGAATGGGCTCCAGCTCTATCCAGGATAATATAAGAGGTGCTAGATCACCACTGTTTTTTGTGGCGGAGTAGAACTCCATGGTATACACATACCACATTTTATTAATCCACTCATGGATTGATGGGCAAAGAGCTAAAAGTAAAGGTCATATTTTATAAAGAAGTCACAAGAAAATCTTTAAAATGGCATATGTCAAGCAAATAACTGGAATATATGCGGTTCCATGAGCTCAAAATCTTTTCGGTATCTTATTACCTAAAAGTTAGTCCTTTGGAGTTAGTCTAAAAAGTCAACTATTGCAGTCCACTGAATCAGGAATGCAAGGAAATGATGCCCAGTTACCTAAAAGAGTTCATGCGTCCTCTTTAACCCTTGCTACCTTTGGTCCTGAAAGGATTAGGATCTCTATGTCACTTCTCACCAGAAATGAAAGAAGCAAAACTGATGCATAATCACCAATGACGAAATACGAAGTGAAGTGACTTAGCTAAGTCACACAATGACAACAAATTTATTCATTCAGCATCCATTATGCATCAACTATATTTTAGCTGTTGGGGACACAGAAGTGATGAAAAAGATACAAGAAGGTTTCTCACTTGGCCATTATATCAGCCTCTCAATTCTATCATTTTAGGTTACTCAGGTCTATCACAAAATTAAAGATCCAGAGCAAACTCTCAAAGATATCTAGTAGAAGCTCATTCTATAGCTGATTCCACCGGGGAGCAAGGGAGCAAGCCTGTTCTGTGGAGGGTGATCACTTAAACAGATACCAGCAAAATAAGCCAAGCACAACGCACCCCATGTGGAAGAAACAGCACTTACTGAGCACTCCATTTCTGGGGGAAAGAGCATATTGTGGCTCTTGGAACTGAGGGAGGGCCAGGATGTCTGAAGCATATTGATGCCAAAGCAGACAAGTATGAATCGAGGTCAGAGAATAGGCTCAGACCAGATCATGCATGCAGGCCCCTGGAGTCCATGGTAAGAAAGTTGGATTTAATTTTAAGTCAATAAAAAAAAAATGAGAAAAGAGATTTGACGATGAAACATTCAAGAATGCCTTCATACATTTAGTGGATAGGAGAAAGAAAAGTAACCAGCAAATCAAAATTGGGCACTTGGAAGATAAACAAGACAGAGCTATAGCATAGAAGCCAAGCGGGGAGAATTTTGGGAGGGGCTCAGGGGGCTGATCAACACTTCCAAACATTACAGGAACACATGGAGGTCTTTCCATTGATCCATTAGATGAGAACAGTTACAAGAAGGTAGTGAAAGGCAGAAGTCAGATTGTGGAGTAGTAAAAAATAAAAAAAATGCAGGTAACCAAATTTTGGAAGCGAAGGGAATAAGAGACACAGCAGTAAAAAGAAACCACTGAGAAGGAAGTAATGCTGAAAAAAAATCATTGGGATGTGGAAATTTTAATTTGAATGCAGTTAAAGACAAACAACCCAGTGGAATAGGGAGAGACTGAGGATGTGAGCAAGATGCCAGAGGAGGAAGAGGATGGGATCTAAATCCGAGGTAGAAAAGTTACCCTGGGCAAAGGCTCAAGGAAAGAAGAGATTTTGATGGCCCCTTTTAAGGGACTGGAAAAAGCTAGGAAAGTTCACATTTGATGGTCCCCCAGAAGAAAAAAAGGGGATCTAATAAAGCAACAGTGGCATATGGCTTGGGGACCTGGCCAAGTAAAATTGGGAGAATGTACTCTATTAAATATCACAGTCTCCCTTCCAAGATGAAAAAAGAATAATCAAGTCACAGGAAGGGTATAACTAAGGTTGGATAGCATGAATCACACAACAGAAGAAAAAGGTCCAAACTTAAGTGGGAGTATCTTTACCTCTCTCCAGCTGCAATGGGGGTAAATCTTTTACTGAATATCTACTCTAAAAGATATTGAAGTGAGATATATTCTTTTGTAAATAACCCAAGTCTTAATCGCATTTTTCAGATAGCCTCTTAAACCACTTCGGATTTCCCTCAACCATTCCCTAACCTAGCATTTTTTCTGTGATAAAGAGAGGACTTAACGCAAGTTAGAAAACAGATAATCTATTAACACCAACTCTACTGTTAGTACTGCAGTTCTGCATTGTATGACACTGCAATGGCTTGTATCTGTTCACACAAATCTGAATCATTGTATCGCTACAATAAAACAGGCCCAAATTTTCTCAGAGTCATAGTTAATGTCTAATAGCAAGTTTCTCTAAAATTTCTTCAAGTTCTAAAATAAGGGCCTTTATTGCCTACCCATTAGCAACTGTTGAGCGTCTGAATCAGACATAAGACATTTAAAACCCGTTTTAAGTATAGAATTTCATCTGCCTTCCCAATGCTTCAATCGGTAGCGCTGTCAGGTCAAAAGCATGGTATTCCTGTCTCCCAGTTTCTAACTCTTCTAGCATGCTGTTACCATGCTCAGCATGGAGAAAAAGAAAGAAAAAAAAAATAGACATGAAAAGCAGATCATTTAGCACCTTCAATTCTGCAAGCTCAATCAATCTCACGGGAATTCACTAAATGGCTATTTTATTTTAGTTCAATGCATAAATTTCATGATAATTTTTTTTTTATCTTGAGTTTCTTAAGATGCAGTTTGATATGATAAGTAAATGCTGTAGGCTTACGGTGCCGAGAGCTTTCAAGCAAGACTTTATAATTCCTACTTTCAGTACTTTTCCTCTGCTCACAATATCAGAAAGCCTGAATCCTTTAGAACTCTTTGGAATGACTAGAATTTTCATCACTGCTTGTTTTAAGTGCATTTCTCTGTTCCTACAGCTGCCACTGACTCACTGTCAAAGACAAAGGGCAGTATAGCCCAAAGGTCAAGAACACGGATTTAAGTCACTTTACCTTTCTAAGCCTTAGTCTCCTCATCTATGAGTGGAGATGGAAGTACTA
Source organism: Microcebus murinus (assembly GCF_040939455.1). NCBI lineage: Eukaryota > Metazoa > Chordata > Mammalia > Primates > Cheirogaleidae > Microcebus > Microcebus murinus. The sequence continues at coordinate 19,864,891 of NC_134129.1, read as the reverse complement.
CTTTATAGTTGTATCAAAGATTGATTTAATACTTGTAGAATGTATAACACAGGACAGGGGACAAAATAAATCATAAATAAATGGCAGCGATTACTGTTCTATTTAGGCATCGCCTCTTATTCCCATTCCTTAATACTTTCTCTGAGCCCCAAAATGCATTCACTGCTCCATCCAGAAACTGCCACATTATTATGGTATTGAATAAATGAATTCTATTTTTTACATTGCCAAGAGCAACATAGCTCTCCCAAAATAATCTTATACAAAGGGCCATGAAGTTCCACAAACTGAGATACATAATGAAACATAAGGTAGTCCAATAATGATCCTTTTAATTAATTCAAGCTTCTACATTATTTTTAAAATCCTAAATTTTAGACTGAAAAATCTATATTCTGGAGCAAAAACTGAATTCATAAAGGTAAAGCAGACTTAGCATTTGAATGATTATATAGCAAAAGATATAACTAGGGAACAGCAACAGAATAAAGGACAATTCAAGGACTTATATTTTTAACTTAGATTTTAGTTACGCTGTTATTTGATTTTTCATTTTAGTATCTCCGAATTTAAGCCTTTCAACCTCAAAGGTTTATTATCTCATTTAAGCACAGACCTTAGCTCAATAGAGTAATATAAACAATAATCTATTAACGTAAATGTCCCAAGACTCTACTTCCTCCTGGCACCAGAGTCCTTAACAGAAGATCAATATTTAATCACTATTTAATTGAAATTGTCATATGGCATTTAAATATATCAGAAAGAATAAAAATTCATACATCCAATGCTTTGAAAAAAGAGAAAAAAGAAAACTACACAGAGCAAGAGGTCTGGCTAGGACTGTGCCCCCATTAACTGCTTTGGGAATTTAGGTAAATCTCTTGAGTCTCAGAAGCCTACTTACCCTGAAGTTAATCAAGCTAACAGCTTCAAGTCTCCCTCCTAGGGGCTAGGAAGGATCCCAGAAATGTGTCTATACTAGATTTTCACAAAATTTGCAAAAGACATATTAACTGAAATTCATTATAACTGCTCTCTTTTCCCACAATGACTCTGTCCCAGAGCCCTTCATGTCAATCGGCACTGGAGTGGTTCTGAGCATTTCAGGAATCTGGCTAAAGAGAAGCTGAATTAGGAAAGCTTTCAGTGGGACATACGGAAATAATTTTAAGTAATTCCATCATGTCAGCCATCATAGTGAACAAATGGCTTCCAAGACCACACCACCTGTCCGCTGGCCTGACTTAGCCTTGTAATCCAAAGGCAAGGACCAGAGATTATTTCATGATATCAGTGTCCCCTTTGGGACCCAGCAGTAGAAACCCATCATCAGTGGAGGAGAAACAACGTTGGAAATGCATGGGAAACGGAAGCCAGTCTTGGGAAACTCTTTCGTTAGTTAAACATTTCAACGTAAAACTAAACCTGAAAAATTCATCAGCACATGGTCAAAACCGAAGACATAACAGCTCTTGTCAAGAATAAACGCAACAGTGCAGCACATGCAATTGCACAGCACTTTGTTGGCGGTGGGGGGAGAGTGGAAGCTGAGAAAATATTATTTGTCAGAATTACCCTGCTCATCACAAACCTCTAAGCAGTACTGTCAAAGGTGAGTATATCTGTGTGTAAAGTCATATATTTTACGCATCCCAATTATAAAAAAAAAAAATACATTTCAATATTACAAGAGGAAAGACTAAGCTATTTCTTTTTCCATAGGAAATATTTTTAAATCACTTTAATATGTAGGAGATAGAGGCACTGTACAAGTTTTCTACGGCTGCCGTAACAAAATGTCATAGATTGGGTAGCTTAAACAAAAGAAATATATTTTGGCACAGTTCTGGAGAAGTCCCAGATCGAGGTGTCAGGAGGTCTGGTTTGTCCGGAGGCCACTCTTTTGGGCTTGTAGTTGGCCACCTGCTCTCCCTGGCCCCACATGTCTTTCCTCTGTGAGAAGATATCCTTCATGTCTCCTTGTAGGTCTTAATCTCCCCATTCTTACAATGATCTAGTCAGATCGAATTAGGATCTATCCTAAAGGCCTCGTTTTAACTTTATTACCTCTTTAAAGGCCTGATTGCCAAATGGTCACATTCTGAGGTCTGAAGGATTAAAGCTTCAACATACAAATTTGGGGGGAACAAAATCCATTCTATAACAACCACTGAGAACATCCAGTCGAAAACATGTAATGAAAAAGATAACAAAGGCATGTGTTAGGTAATTAATAATTTTTAAAAGTATGAATTTTGTGAATTTTACAAACTTTGTGATATTTCTGGTACTTGTCATCTTTTTAGAATTTGCAATTCGTTGCAATTTATTTTCTCATGTGAAATATATATTCACTTTTGTACCTAATTTTGTATGCATAATTTATTTTGTATTCCTCTTGAAAGAGAGCCCTCTGATATTACATTGGATTCAGTGCCTACAAAAGTGAGATCCAACACATCTCTTAGGCATATCTTTATACACTGTCAGAGTTCAACTGATTAATCTCCAAAACTGAAATCATTTTATTGGTATTTAAAAATACGAAGAGTCTATTCCAATACAAGATATTTGCATTTTGAAAAGAAATAATCGTATCTAAAATGTCATATATTGAAACTGTTTCCTATAAGGCCAAGATAAAAAAAAAAAAAAAAGTGGAGGGTTGTTGTTGTTTATGATATTCAACTGCCCTTAACGCACAGGCATTTAAGTTCCTTGTGATTTATTGTATTATTTTTCATGTCTTGTTTCTATCTCTGCACATAAGCACATAAAGGTCGTATGCAGGAAGTTTTGAAAGTACCAGTACAGAAAATCTTGCCTAGTGGCATCAACAACACCTACATGAGCCTGACCTTGCCAAGGGGACAACTAAGTACGACATTTCGTATTTCCATATTGAAGTCTATACATCATTCTTTAATGGGACACTAATTGTATAAACTCTGCACAGAGCTTTCCTGGAACATCAGAATGCCCTTGAGTATGATGAGCCAAGCTTTGCCTCAGGGTAAAGGAGATAGAATCTAGAAGGAAAAATAAGCTGAATGATCTAAAAGTACAGATGCCCAAGGGAATGAGGAGATACAGAAATTTAGTGTTTAACTTAAAAAGTCCTCAAGTTTTGCATTTCAAGAAATCCCCTAACTTACATTCATTCATGAGTCTATCATTTTACATTTAATTTCATGTTTAAAGTCACATAAAAGTAATGAACCTCGTCAAGCAATCTCACTTTAAACATCCCTTGAAATATTGACAATTTAGGTCGAACTTTCAGGTGCTAAATGCCTCTCTTCTTTCATAATAATTACAGTTCACCTTCATTCAGCAATGTTTGAAGTAAAATAATCTAGGTTTCTTAGGACAAAGCTACTTTGCAAAGCTTAAAGAAATTACAGTTCTAAATGGATAACTGTATTTTTTTCCTAAATTTAAAAATCAAGAGGCTTCTTAATTGTGATCTGAATTTCTGATTGCTAATATCTAATATTCATGACCAAACATACTAAATTTTGTTCCAACCAATAATTTACAATTTACAGTCCCCTGCATGGCCTTAAGTTAAAAAAAAAAAAAAAAAAAAAAAGAATCACTTGCAAAATGTTCTGTTATTAAGGGTTAAAGATTTAATTAGCCAGGTCTTTAGAATCACAGAAAAATAGAGGAAGGCATGGCCATGGTTAATTTCATTCTTCTAATTCTCTTCTAGTGCCTCCTCTGGAACTCTGCTCAAACAGCTCCACATATCAAGAAAAAGGTGTTATCCACTTTCATCTTATCCTAAGATAGCAGCTACCAAGTAGCTTAATAGTGGTCAATGTAAATTTTTGTATCAATCATCTCTCTAGCTATGAGTTTTGAAGGGCTTGCCCTGTTTTCTCAGAGAACAAACAATAGCACAGTTTTTCCCATCCTGAAGCATGTGTTTACACTCTGAGCCATCCTTTCTAGCAAGGTTTGGTTGCAGGGAACCTGACGAGAAGAGAAGAAATGGGTGCTCATGCTAGAAGAATGACATGATATTTTAGCAGCTCTGCTTCCTTTGGGATCAACACTTATGTTTCTCATTTCTTTGTAAAGTTAAAGCTAATGAAAAAATGTATCCTACAACTTTCAGATTGAGACACTTTTTTCTTCATAATACCTGGGAAGCCCTTTTCCTCTTCCCCCACTGGGACAACATCCGACATCAAGAAAATGAATAGACAGTGAATTTCAGGTCTAAGCTTGGTAGTCTATGCAGCTTCATAAGTTAAATACAGCTCAGACCATCCCCTTCAAAACAAAATTTTATGCACTGAAATACATTATTTTTCTCTTTCCTTAACTCAAACATGATCTATAAAATACTAACTCCAAGAAAAGGATTTAGGAGCATAAATATCTATGGGAATGACAGTCTTGACCAAAAATAAAATAAAATAAAATAAAATAAAATAAAATAAAATAAAATAAAATAAAAAATGAAGTAACATTTTTTTGGAAAAAAATAACACCCTAAGATTCCAGTGAAGAAGATCCCATCTGTGCTTCTTGTCACATTATTTTTGTCCTCAAATTTACATATTGTATTTACAAATGTTTCTGTTCTCAGGTTAATTTTAAGAGCTCAAGTTGGGTATTTAAATGTTTGAATTAAGCATAGCTAAATAAATATGAGAACACAAATTTTAGATGTTAAATACATCATTTAATCATCAGCCAACACTTGAGTTCAGTTCCACCTGTCTAACAGCCAGCAGATATGTCCAGTTCCCTGTCCAAACATCACCTCACAATTCTCTAAAGGCATTACCTTTTCTTTGGCAAAAAGAAAAGTACTACTTTACATTGTCCTGAGTTCAATCAATATTATCATAATTCTTCCAATTACTTAAAACAAACTGCAGCAGCAGCATCCTCTCATCCACCTCTTTCATCTCCAACCAAGTTCTAAAGATACTGCCCTCAAAAATCTCCTATTTTATTAATATCTAAGTTCTCATCATTTTCATCTCAATTACTACAATAAGCTCTTAACTCATTTTCAGGCTTTCCACCTACTCTGATATAGTCATGACATACAATTTTCTATTTCACCACTTTCATCATGACATTCCATCACCCTCAATTAAATCCCTCAATAATTCATCATCACCTACAGAAACAATTTTGAGCTTTCCAGTCCGTTACTGAGATAGGCGGACTACCTAAATCTGTTTCCTATTAAACCCTACTATTATAATCAGAATGGTTTCCTCAAGTTCTGCAAACAACCCCGGATCTCTTATTTGCTCATTCCTATCTCACACCCCACAACTACACAAGGAGTAGTACCCCCACAAACACTTTCTTACTGCATACTCCAAAAGCTAATCTTATCTTACCTCTTCTCTGATCATTTGCTTTTGCCCTTCCTGTCATCAGAAGTAGCAGAGTGGGAAACAGATACCCTGAGGTTTCAGGTACCTTTGAGATCAAAGCCCAGGCTGCCATCTGTCCACTGTGAAGGACAAGTTAAATCCTAGAGCCTGGGCTTCATTATCTTCACTACAAGGGAAAATGCAGCCTAATTCTATGGCCAATGAAAGATTAAACAATGTATGTAAAGTGCTAGCATGGGCGAGTGATTTTACTTAGCAGTCTATTAAATAATAAGTGCATACTTCTAAATATAATCATAAAGTAGTTGTTAAAATGATGACTGAGACTCATTAAATGATCCCCAAATATTTACTAAGCAAAAAGGAAATCTCTGCCACGTACTTTCATTGCTTTCTACACATTTTATAAGCTTTGAAAATTGATAGTCTATGCCTGTTTCATACGCTACATTTAAGTGTAATGCTTTTTAACAAGAGCAAAAAATGATAATCCCCTCAAAGTCCGTATCCAAAAACAGTCAGACAGAATTTAATTACTATATTTAATAGTCAAGAAATGAGTGTGAAGGTTTTCATTTAGAGGGACCTGAATGAATAATTTCTAACTATGCTTTCAGCATTAAGGATTTTTTTTTAAGTAAAATGATTGATAAATGCTTGGGGGCACCGCAGGCCTAATCTGCGGCTTTTTCAAGGTGGACCTGCCATCCAGGATAAAACTTAGCAGGGAGGGCAGTTTGCCTCCTCTAATAGGCAAGAAAATCAGCCTGAGACTCAAGTGTTCTAGCTGTGAGGGGTACGGTGTAGCCAGGTTAGCTCCTACTTGGAGAGATTATGAGGAAGCGATGGGACAAGCAAAGCTCAGAAACGAAGAAATATTGGTGAGGTGGTAGCTGGGGAGCTATCTTTGGCTTAAACAAAATAATCGCTTTAAGGAACATAATACAGTAACATTTACCAACTGGACAGAGGTCACTGAGCTAACAAGTTAAAACATGCATAAAAATATGCTTAAGAATCTTCAGGGGAAAAAATCGTTTTAAAAAAAAACAACCGTGCAGCATTTCTATTACTTTAAAAACAATTGAATATCCCTCATTATCAGGTTTCCAGTCTATAGCATAGAAAGAAAGAAAAAAAAAGAACAGCAAGGATGGAATAAGTGATGGAATGAAGCACCTGGAAAGGAGGGAAACGTCAGCTAAATGCCTGTCATAGTAGACAATAGAAGACACACAAAAACCCAAAGTGTAACATCCTGGGGCTTTCATGACAAGGTTTCTCAGCCTTGCCTATGTCAATTGCTACAGGGGCATCACTTTATTAATGACACAATAAAACGACCTGTGTCCTTAATGAGGGAATGTCTCGATGTTAACCATTCACCGCAAAACTATTTCTAAAATGTATAACACAATCCCCTCTCTTATTGTACATATCACACTGATTCTAGTTAATATAACCTTTTTTATTTATGTTTCCTGAGATAAGGCTGTAAAACAGCAAAAGCACGTAACTACTGTAAGAAGAATCTGTACGTTCTCTTCAATCTGTAAATTGTACAGAAATTGTCTTCAAGCTAACAAGTATGGCCCTCATGTTTGATGGATCTCAACATCACTCTAGATTAATGCCTAGTGATGAATATTGGCTGAGAGGGTAATAATAATCACAATAATAATAAACATGTATTGACCTCTTTCTGTTGTCAAACACGGTCATACTCTTTGCCTGTATTATCTCATTTAATAGTCTTAATCACTTTGATGAGGTAACTACAATTACTGCTCTCATTTTACACTTGAGAAAACTGAAGCATACAAAGGTTAAGTAATCTTCCTTTCTTAATGCAAAGGTAAAACAGCATGTATGTTGTGACCCCTTCATTTAGCATTTCCCAAGATAGTTCTGTAAAATTTGTTCTTGATAAAGAATTGCCAATACCAAACATGTTTGGGGAACTTTGGTTTAGGTTTAGTAGATTTTAAATAGGGCTTCTCACAGACTTTAATAATCCTAAGGGGCACTAGGTCTCCATGAATGGTGTATAAAAGTATAGAATAACTGAAGGTATCCCACAATTATGTGATGGCACACTCTATTTTTCTTAGAATATTGTGTATTCTTGGAACAAACTTAGAGAAACACTTAGAAAAAGTACAAAAGTTATTTGCATATACGCGTTAGTTGTGACCTCCTTTGATATCAAGCTGAGAACATAATGCTAAAAGTCACAATTTATAAAAATGACAATATGTTTTTTTTCCAAATGTGATACACATGATGTTATAGATTGAGTTATTGTGTCCTCCACAAAAAAAAAAAAAAAAAATATGCTGAAATCTCAATCTTCAGGACCTCAGCATGCTACCTTACTTAGAAATAAGGTCACTATAATTAGTTATGATGGAATCATACTGGAATAGAGTGGACTCTTATTGCAATATGACTGATCTCCTTATAAGAAGAGGAGAGAGAGACGTGGAAGAAGAATGCCACAGGACAACAGTGGCAGAGACTGGAGTTCTGCAGCTGTAAGCCAAGGAACGACAAGGACTGACAACCACCACCAGCAGATAGGAAAGGCAAGGAAAGATTCTTAGGGTCTCAGAGGTAGCGTGGTCCTGCTTGTCACCTAGATTTCAGAATTCTAAACTGCAAAAGTGTGTGGCAATAACTTTCTGTTGTTTTAAGCCACCCAGTTCATAGTACTGTGGGAGGATGGATTACAAGGAGGCAAAATTTTCATGCTGTGAATCTGGGATAAATCTAGAACACTTATAGAGTGAAGGCACTGTGCAAATACTGGGCAGGGTAAATAATCTGGAAAGATTTGAGAGTAGGTATTCATGTGGTCAACCAAGAAGAAAACTTGTTTACATTAAAACCAAACAAACTAATCTAGATTAAACAATTTAACATCTCTCTGAAACTGAGCTGGCGAATGGGGCTCCCAACTCCACCCTACAATATTACTTTAACGGTTAACTGAGACACCTGGCAATCAAGAAATACTACATTAGCAACTTTACAACGTCATTCTCTTTCCAGCCACCAAACTTCTGTTGACTTTTTGAGCTACATTAGAGAACTCCAAAGGCATTGCAGAAGTATTATTCTAATAAAGAAACAGTTGATTAAGATATAGTTTCCCCAATTAAAATATAATTTCTCAAACATGGGAAAAATGTTTGCATGCAAGGGATACCATGCATTCGTTTAACAGCTTGGAAGAGTCAGTACAACTTCCTGATGCAATGCATTTAACAGGAGAGAGCGTCAAGGCAAACATCTTTGAAAATTAGTCTTCCATGAAAGGGATTCCTAAAGACTTGCTTATTTGGGACAAACTTGATAGGCCAAATATTGCACATTTTAATAGTATTTAATGGAACAGAACAGCCTCCAAAAAATAATGGAATGAAAAAGAAAGCACTTACCACAATGACACTTAAAATAAAATTTAAAATTAATGCTATCATTTCTTCAGGCACATTGTCAATTAGTTAAATTATTCAGTAAGATTAGGCTATTTTCCCAGGAATTAGTGTAGGTAATTTTCAATTATTCAAAGGTCTGGTCCAAAGCACAAAATAAAACATAGACTTCTATTCTCTGGACCATTTCATCCTCATCTTGTCATGATTATGCTTCCCTGCCATTGCAATTTATATATTAATTCAGGACCTGTAGGATGAATACATAATGCAATAAAATATCACCTATATGCTAACTAGAAATCATCTCCTTTACATTTTTGTTGTTTAATACAGTAAATCCCGTATTAACAGAATCTATTATATTCTACCACATCAGTGCCTATGTATTGCATCAGTATATGGAAGTATTTTTCCAGAAAGGAAAATTTATTGTATAATTTACCTAAACTAACACCAAGAAGTATGAGTATACCTAAACAAGGAAACAAATCATCAAATTTTTAAAAATTTAAGAAACTTCTATATATGCAACAATAATAACTAGGTGAATTAGCATTCTTAGAAACCACACAGTTTCCATGGGATAAATTTTCCAGGTAACTGAAACTTTTCAATTTTAAAGGAGAAACTTTGGAAAATAAATCCCCATTCCTCTAGATGGAAATCTCTAAAATATAGGACCTATAACCTTGTGATCTATTGTTGGAAGTAAGAGACCTCAATGTGATCATGAGAGTCCTTATAAATGAAAAAGAGTGACAGGAAAATCAGACAGAGAGAGAGAGAGAGAGAGAGAGAGATTTAAAGATGCTACTCTGCTGTCTTTGAAGATGAAAGGGTGCCAGGAGGCAAAAAAATGTGGGGAACCTCTAGAAGCTGGAAAAAGCAAGCACACAGACTGTCCCCTGGAGCCTCCAGAAGGGACACAGCCCTGCTGACACCTGGATTGTAGCCCAGTAAGTCTCAGCTCAGACTACTGATCTCCAGAACTATAAGAAAATAAACTTACGTTGTGCTAAAACTACTAAACTTGTGGTAGTTTGTTTACAGCAGCAATAAGAAACCAGTACATTGGTCTTCATGGAGTCCTGAAAAAGAACACCAAAAAGTGCAAGAGGTTTGCACTGAACAAGGAAAGAAGCTCGTGAGGTATTCTGATTATTGGAAAGGTATGATCTTCTTGGTTAGGAGACCTCCTTGGGTTTTTCTTTTTAATTTTAGCGTATTATGGGGGTACAAGTGTTAAGGTTACTTATATTGCCTCCTTGGGTTTTAAAGAGACCTGGATATGGCATTTCACAATACAATGCAGATCCCTTTGAACTGCTTCTGAGCTCACTATTCAAACTTCCAATGACCACACTGACTTCCGGGATGTAAAGTAGGGAGGGCGTGCTCTGGGTAATGAATTGTATTATCTCTATAAGCATGGTATTGCCTCTATTATAAATGAGTCAAAAGAAGGGAGGAGCCCGGTTCTCCTGAACCCATTTAACAAGAATGCCCCCTGACAAAACTAAGTCCTCAAAGCTGAGGATCAGAGTCACACTCTTTCTGAGGTCGGAATGTCCTGCCATGATCTCTTCGTAGCACCTTTACCTCACTGTTTTTTTTTTTTATTTTGACACTTTCTTAAACAGACATGCCAGAACTCCAAGATAGTACATATAGGTTCTAAATTATTCAAAATGTTTTAAACCCACTTTAGGGGCATCGCTCCAATCATGTGAAGGCACTAAATATACTGTGAAGGCTTGCTCTATGTGAGGCACTATACTATAAACTTTTATAGTCATAATCTCTTTCAATCCTCAAAATAATTTCTGCATCATCGCACAGATGAGGAAATAATGTTTAGAGCAGTTAAGTAGCTTGTCGAACGTCACACAATTCAAAAGGAGCCAGAAGTTGAATACCCTCCCTGTGCACCTGACCCCAAAGCCCCAAGCTCTGAACTGTGATCACTATAATACAGTGTTGTTGTGGGACTTCCGGTATTTCTGGATTTTCACCCTTACAGCTAATAGCCCAAGAGGGCAGGCTTTTTAAATTCTTGAATAGTCTTTATTTTTTTTTTCCTATCTCATTATCAGAATCTAACTGATGTCTCCCACAGAAATTAGAAATAAAAGCTCATTAAAAATTATGTCTTGGCCGGGCGCTGTGGCTCACGCCTGTAATCCTAGCTCTTGGGAGGCCGAGGCGGGCGGATTGCTCAAGGTCAGGAGTTCAAAACCAGCCTGAGCAAGAGCGAGACCCCGTCTCTACTATAAACAGAAAGAAATTAATTGGCCAACTGATATATATATAAAAAAAATTAGCCGGGCATGGTGGCGCATGCCTGTAGTCCCAGCTACTCGGGAGGCTGAGGCAGAAGGATCACTCGAGCCCAGGAGTTTGAGGTTGCTATGAGCTAGGCTGACGCCACGGCACTCACTCTAGCCTGGACAACAAAGTGAGACTCTGTCTCAAAAAAAAAAAAAAAAAAAAAATTATGTCTAAATTACAGCTCACATAATATTACTCTCTAGGAGAGCACTTACTTCATCTACAAGTTGTGATCTGTGAAAACATTATCTTTGAAAATGATTTTAAAATAATAATACCGTCTATTCTAGCAATTGACTGGTTCAAAAGAACTTGCCACACTGTTTTGTAATCAACGGTAATGTGTTTTCCTGGTTAGATTATAAATTATTTCAGGGAAGAGACCATGCATTCCTTGGGTTTGTACTCATGTCCACAGCACATCCTTGAGAAAAATCTCTTCCACAAGGCACAACAAAACACACCGGCACCCACCAGAAACAAGCCTCCTTTCTTGCAGGAAGCTGGTGGCACTGGCCAACTCTATCTACTGTGCCTATTGTCCTAAACAAGCTGCCCTAAAAGTCCACATGCCATTTCCCAGGATGAGAGAAAACACATTGGAATGAGGAAGGAAACCATAGAATATCCTTAAGTTCCCTGGGAAGAGCCTTCTTTATAAAAAATGTTCTAGCTATTGCCCACATTTCTACTTTAAAACAGATCAATTTGCTCTGCAGTGTCTCAAATGAGGTTTAAAAAAAATAACAATAAGTTTTGATACCACCCAAAGGCCCTTAACTTCTGCCCTGAATGGAAGATCTCTCTGTCCTTGGAACAGGCGCCCCTAGTGGACGCTGCGAGGTATGACACCCCCACTTGTCAATCCCCAGTAAGAGCATAATACTCTAACTTTGAGCTCAAACTCTTTGGAACAGCTAAAATATGTGACCATATCTCTGGCAGAGTACCACAAAAGTTCAGTCAACTTCTGAATACTGTGTAGGAATTGAATTTGATCAGAAATGGATAGTGAAACCATTCTGTCCAGTCCATTCCTCTTGATGTCCTGAAATGTCTGTCACATTGTGGCTTTAGAAAATCAAAGTAGATACCCAGAGAGGTCTGTCACCTCTGATTTGGGCAAATTCTAGACCCGCCTAGAGATGAAAAGTATTAGCTTTCAATATATATATTTTATTTGTTAGATGATGAATAAATAAATGAATGGATGATAATGTAGTTCACTGTCATTGATGGAGTTTGTGAGGTGGAAAAAAGGAGAAGAAAATCAATCTAAATTTGGCTTTATAAATGCAGTATTTAATTTTCTCTTTAAAATTCAATTTGTTTTAATGAATATAAACCATCAGACCCAAGAATAGGAAAAGCTGATTACAAATGTTAATTAAAAATATTTAATTTTGCTGGGCAAGACGAGCTACATGAAGAAAAATTATTCACACTCAGACAAATTCTCAGAGAACTGCCATGAAAGATAAAAGGTTGATTTTGTGGCAAACATAGGTAAACAAAACACTGTTTGCCTATTTAGACATGCTTATCTAAGTATAGTTTTGAATGTATGTTATTAGAAAAGTAATAAGGGAAAGGTAAAACAAGTATGCAATTGTTAAGTGTCTGCTTTCCAAGAAGCTAAACAAGTCTTATGACTAGCAATATAATTTCACTGAATACTAAAGGTTCATCCAACAAAATGGATTTAAGTAACTTCTGCGTTCCAGACACTATGGAGGCTCTGGAGTTAGAATGATGAGCAAGGGGCTGCCCCACACCCCAGTAGTCTCAGAGGCTAGCAGAGCAGAGAGCGATGCAAGTGACTCACCTAAACACACTCTGATAAAAGCTATGCCATAAGATCCTTTCTAATGACTGTGTGAGGACCATTAGGGAGTCATAAATTATGCCTTTAGCATAGGAGGAAACTGGGGGGAGGCTTTACAGAGAAGGCCACCTAAATGACATGACAACGAAAGGAGGTGATGCTAATGACAAGATGGCAACGTGGGCAAAGATAAGGGTGAGATTCAATGGCAGCCCTAAACAGATTGATGTGGTCAGAACAAAGGATTTGTAATGGGCAGAACAGTAATTAGAAAGGAGGCAGAAAGTAAGCAAGAACCAACAGGGAATCGCTGACATTTTCTCACGTGGCAATTAAAGGTGAACTGTAACACTGTCCATTCATATATTATTTCTGACCAGTTAAACTCGGAGGTTTTTACATTTTTTTGTTTTGTAATCTCATGGATAAGCAAGGGGTCAGATCAATGGCAGCAAGCCTGGAGGAAGCTGGGAAACTATCAGGTGGTTATTTTTAGAAGTTCTGAGGGAGGATTAAAGCAGCAGGTAAGAAAATAGAGAAGAGCTAAAAAAGGAAAACAGGTCTTGCTGAGCACATTCAAGTGTCTCACAGCGGCCAAGGCTTCGGAATGAGACGTGTCATTGTTAGAATTACAGTTTCCCATTCCCAGTTGTGTAACCTTGAGTAAATCACACTTAATCTCCTCAAGCCTCAGTATCCTCATCTGTAAAGTGCTAAAAACAAATACTATGCATCTGCTAAGGTTAATTAAGATTAGGCACACAACATGTTTAGCACAGAACTTGACAGCCAATGATCAAAAAAAGTAGTTATCATGACTATAATTTTTAAATGTGTGTAAACAGATTGCCAGTTCGTTCACATGACAATAGCCTTTCATATTACCCAAATGTAGCTACGTTTAATAAAAACTCAAATTATTTTATTATTCTTATCTTAAACATTCTAATATATACTACATTCTAATACACTTAAATAATAATAAAAAAAAAACCTAAATCAGAAATTCTGGAAAAAATGGTACCAGAAGTGGATATGTAATTTTTAAATTTTTTAAAATTTATTTAGGAATATCATAGAGATACAAACCCTTTGGTTACATAAATTGCCTTTGCACAGCCTGTATGTTTTTATTTGGAAATTTGGAAGATGCAAAATAAAGAACAAATTGGGAAGCATCAATTTACCAGACTTCAAGGTATACTACAAGGCTATAGTAACCAAAACAGCATGGTATTAGCATAAGTATAGAAACATAGACCAATGGAACAGAACAGAGAACCCAGCTATACAACCATCCTCATATAGGTATCTGATCTTTGACAAAGCAGACAAAGCATATACACTGGGGAAAAGAATCTCTATTCAATAAATGATGCTGGGAAAATTGGATAGTGATATGTAGAAGACAGAACTAGGATCCATACCTCTCACCTGTCACAGAAATCAACTTGTGATGGATAACAGACTTCAGTCTAAGGCATGAAACCATAAGAATTCTGGAAGAAAATGTTGGAAAAACTCTTAAAGACATTGACCTATACAAAGAATATATGAAGAAGATCCCAAAAGCAGTCATAGCAACAACAAAAATAAATAAATGGGACCTGATCAAATTAAAAAGCTTTTGCACAGCCAAGGAAACTATCATGAGAGCAAACAGACAACCTACAGAATGGGAGAAAATATTTGCATGCTATATATCTGATAAAGGGCTGATAACCAGAATCTATAAAGAACTCAGGTAAATCAAGAAAAAATCAACCCTATTAAAAAGTGGGCAAAATACATGAACAGAAGCTTTTCAGAAGAAGACAGACTAATGGCCAACAAACATATGAAAAAATGCTCAATATTTTTAATCATCGGGGAAATGCAAATCTAAACTACAATGAGGTATCACTTAACTCAGTGAGAATGGCTTATATGAAAAGTTTCCCAAACAATAAATGTTGGTGTGAATGTGGAGAGATAGGAACATTCTTACACTGCTGGTGGTACTGCAAATTAGTACAACCTCTGGGGAAAGTAGTATGGTGATAACCTCAAAGAACTAAAAGTAGAACTACCATTTGATCCAGTAATCTCACTACTAGGTATTTACCCAAAGGAAAAAAAAAAAAAAGGATTGTATAAAAAAGACATCTGCACTAGAATGTTTATAGCAGCACAATTCACAATTGCAAAGATGTGGAAACAACCCAAGTGCCCATCAATCCATGAGCGGATTAATAAAATGTGGTATATGTGCACCATAGAGTACTACTCAGCCTTAAAAAATGGTGAAATGATACCTCTTGTATTAACCTGGATGGGACTGGAGACCATTCTTCTAAGTGAAGTATCACAAGAATGTAAGTAAATAGAAGGCTGACAACTCTTAACTTATTTGAGTGTGAAGGTCACAGGGCAACCAACTGGCCCAAAACCTCGGGAGTCAGGTGCTTACAAGAAGAGAAAAGAGGTGAGCAATGACTTAATTGGCGAAGCTACATCTGGATCCTGGTGGGAAAAAAAAAAAAAAAAAAAAAAAACAAGATCAAGGATTGGCAACATTTTCTTTTATAGGGCCAGATAAAAAAAAATATTTTCAGCTTTGGAGGCCATACAGACTTGGTCAAAAACAGACTTAGCTAACAGGTAAAATGATGGGACACAGGTGTGTTCCGATATAAGCTTATGTACAAAAAAACACAGAGCAGGCCCTTGTTTTCCACCCCTGCACCAGAAATTTGGTGAATTATTGGAGACTTACTGTGCAGGCTGGCAAGAGAGGGTGAAGCCCCTGGGAGCTGCAAATATATGGGCAGTTCACATTTTCTTCCCAGTGTCTCCTCCAGGAATACCGATGTTTGGAGAAAAGATCAGGAAGATCCTGAGAAAGTCTCCCTTGTGAAATAAACATCATTCCTAATAGAATAATTCAGATAATGCTATTACAGAAGTGTAGAGAGACATGGAGAAGGGTTATAAGACTGTCAGGAAAGCTAAATAAAATAGTCAGAAAATGAAGGCTTTAACAGAACTCGGATTAAATCGTTTAAAATAGAGTAGGCTTAGTGGTCTTCAGTCCCCAGGATGACTCTTATCCAGAGGCATATATAAGGTGCTCTTCAGGAAAGGGTGGGGAAAAAAAAAAAAAAAAGAAAAGCTAGGCAGTGAATTTCCAACAAGGCAAGGGATTTATGAAATGTTCCCACCCATGAAAGTGCTCTTTGTTTCTTTTGTTTTGTTTAATTCAGATGACTGAGAGAGCAGGAAAATGGGTTTTCCTGAAAGCAAGAGGATCACTGGCCTCCAAACTGTTTGAATCCCTATCATAAAGCCCTCGATATATGTACTACTATACTCTGTACTACAAAATATAGGTAAATTAAAAAAAAAAAAAAAAAAACTTTAAAGGCTAAGAAAAAAATATATGCATGGAAATTTTATTATTTCCTTTCTACTCCTCAGTAGATGATTTGGCACATTCCCTGGGTGTATACATCCCATTTTGGTGACCACAGGACCTCAAACTTTAAGTGTTCTTAAATTTTAACATGCATAAGGATCACCAGGAATAGATTATTTTAAACGTAAATTTCCAGGTATTACCACAGAGATCTGATTCAGCATACCTTGTTGAAGCCCAGACATCTGTACCTTTCAACAAAAAAGGAGACAGAGGCAAGT
The DNA here is from genome assembly GCF_040939455.1 of Microcebus murinus. Lineage (NCBI taxonomy): Eukaryota > Metazoa > Chordata > Mammalia > Primates > Cheirogaleidae > Microcebus > Microcebus murinus. The sequence goes on along the minus strand of NC_134129.1, from coordinate 19,848,251 downwards.
GGCGGCTTTAGTGTGTAATTGTGAGAAACCCTGGCCCTTATGATGTTCCTAGGTTTCTTCACATCCCCTTGTTTTATATTTACTGAGTGTGACATCTAGTGTACATTTCCTTCCAGAAGATGGAACAAATTGCTGAAGATTCGGCTTTAGAGAGCCCCTATCCATATAGATTTACAAAAGTTCCATCATGACATATGCCCAGTAGGGGCATTATATCACTACCTATTCCCTACCTAACTTTTGCAATAGACAAAATCCCTGGAAAGCATGGAGAAAAAACATGCAACATCTGTTTCTGATACTGCAATGTTTGATGTAGCTACTATTGGGAGAAAGCCCAGAATTCTTACAGGAAAAAAAAAAATCACAATGGACTAGTCATAACAATGCTTACGGTTTCCAATTTTATCTATGGATCTTTTTTTTCTTATTTAAATTACTCTGTGCATAACAACAATCATCTGAGCTGTGCATGGGCATTAACTCTTCCTAAAATACATGCCGTCCATTCTTATATTTATTACTTAACATCCTTCTGAATGTCTATACTTCGTGTAATAAACTGCATTCTCTGGTGATGAAATGGAACTCACAAACTTGACAGTCATATCTTTAGCTGAGAATCTGGCCCCTTTTAGTTTTCACATGTACTTGCTAGCCACTTCACTGCTGATCAGACCCCTCTCTCAAAGGGAACAATAGAAAGTGCCCAATTTAAATCTATCAAATTTTGTCATTAGAAAGAAATGCTTATAATTTGGGAATTAAGCTGTACGTAATGTAAGAATTTTCTTTTCTCGATTATCAGTTGTTGGAGTGGGTACCTTTGAGATACGTCTATTAGCGTGATTTTCAATTTGGGAAAATAGGAAGGAGAGGCAGATAGAACCAACACCCATAGCCAAGGAGGAACCTCTATCAGAATTCCTCGAACGGCATGGAATACATGTAGTTTAAAGGAAGCTTTCCTCACTCGTTTTTTTATTGCAAGCATTTGAAATAGGAAACTATATTACATGTGAATCAGAGCTAATAGTTGTGTTAATATATACAAATCACACACACACAAACAAAACAAAATTAAAACAATACAACCCTCAATGCTTTAGACGATGCTACCACTGACAGAAATAGTGAAACTTGCAGAAGAAGATGGTTTAAAGGAACAGTAAGTAGAAGGAGCTGGAAAGAGAAGGAGTTTGGGGATGGAGCTAGCTATGTAGTTCCACCCCAACTGCACCACCTACCAGATGTTGGGCTTAATCACCCTGAGCCTGGATTCCCGTGGCAGCAGAGTGAGAATGATGATGCTCTTTTCACGGGGCTATTGGGAGGATTAGGTAACACAGCACAAAAGGCTTAGGATATAGGACCTGGTAGTTTGGCTTATATCCATCCAGCTTAATACTCCCTTTCGTCTCCTCTGCCTCGGGGCTGCTGTTACCGATATACTGTTGCTGTTGCCGTGTTGAGATAACTAAGACACCCTCCCAAAACTCTTATTTTACCAACCTTAAATTTGACTTCTTCAGTTTCCAGGGTAAATCTGAACACTGATCTACGTTAGCAGTTCTCGGCCGGGGCAATTGCGTCCCCAGAGGACACTTGGTAGTCCGGGGACATTTTTCGTTGTCACGAGTAGGAAGAGGGGAAGGAGGAAGGTGTTCTACTGGCACCTGTTGGGTAGAGGCTAGGGCTGCTGCTGAACTTTGTACACAGGTCATTCCTCCTGCAACAAAGAATTATATTGGGCCCCAAATGTCAACAGTACATAGGCTGAGAAACCCTGACCTAAATTAGTAAAGTGGACTCGCTTGTTTCATTCAGTCAGTGAATACCCATTATACAGAGCAGATTATACTTTTTTCCTCTCTGGAAATTTTTGAAGTAAACAATGACAGCACTGTAAATGCAAAATAGTCCATTAGTGAAAACGGCTATGCTGTTAATTATTTTGTGAACTGTCAAGATATCAGTGAAATGAGAGCTCCGCTGCAGTTCATTAACTGACGCAGCTGTCATTCCAGAAACTGTCTACAAGTCTGTCTGCTTAATAAACAGTGACCCAATTCCTCTGTTCATTTAAGCTGGAAGAAGTTCTTGGCAACGGCCCTCAAGAGACAAGGAAATCATCTCCCTTTAAAGGCAAACCCAGAATTCTAAAAACAAATGAAGGGTGGAAAGTTAGCATGAAAAAAAAAAATGTAAGTAATAAATGTACCATGAGATTATTGTTTACTTGAATCAAAAGTGATGAAAAAATAAAAGCTTTCTGAATTCCACTGAGCTATCAACAGAAGGTGAGCTACTTAAAACATAGAGTCCTAATCAGCAAATTCACACCTCCCATTCTGAAGTTACATTCTGAAGTTTTATCCTGAAGAGAAATTTAATTTCTAGAATAAGTATTTAATGAGATCTCTGAATTAACCTTGTGGCTTGATTTGATAGTAAAGCTCATTTAGAGAGAGCTTACATATTTTCAAGTAATGATGTAAAAACAATATTTAAATGATCTCATAAATTCACCTTGAATTTATACCTAACACAGCAGTATGGGGGAGATAATTTTGATAGGTCTTATCTAATACTATTCATCTTTAATCCAGCCAAATGGGTCCCAGGTTTGATTTTACTCAATGAATATCGTCTACTCTTTAGGTCCAGAGAGACAGTGTTTAACAATAAGTGTCAGAAAATCTTTTCTAAAGACATATTTATATGACCCTGCTTTTCTGTGTAGTTAGATAGACCCCCACATATACACAATGTAAGCCATTCTCTTTTCTGTGTCAACCAATTTCAGCTCTACAGTTACAGAGAGAAATGAGTACAGAAGAATGAAGAAACTGACATTTTACAGACTATTAAAGACACTTAAATACTATTTGAGAAACATCAATTAAAAGCAATTTTGTTTGGTGTGAGGTTTTTCTCTCTATAACTCCAGTTTTTCCATAAAAAAATAAGTTTAGCAATTGCTTCAGACTTGAGACTTGACAAGCTAAACACATAGTCAGATGGTTTTTACTCTAAAAAATCAACTTTAAGCACATGAAAATGATACATAGATCTACTAATTTATTCATAGAGAATATCTACCAGTATCTAATAACACTAACAAGCATTTCATTCCCATTCTTTTTTTTTTAATTTCAGAATTATTACGGGGTTACAAATGTTTAGGTTACATATATTGCCTTTGCCCTGCCAGAGTCAGAACTTCAAGCGTGTCCATCCCCCAGATGGTGCTATCACACCCATTAGGTGTGAATACATCCAACCCGTCTCCCCCTCCCACCTAGCTGGCACCCAAAGAATGTTACTTCCATATATGCAGGTAAGTGTTGATCAATTAGTATGTATCAATGTGATGGCGAGTACATTTGGTGCTTGTTTCTCCTTTCTGATGATACTTCACTTGGTAGAATGGGCACCAGCTCCATCCAGGATAATACAAGAGGTGCTAGTTCACCATTTTTTGTGGCTGAATAGTACTTCATGGTATACATATACCACATTTTATCAATCCACGTGTATTTATGGGCACTTGGGTTGCTTCCACATCTTTGCAATTGTGAGTTGTGCTGCTGTAAACATTTGAGTGCAGATGTCTATTTTATAGAATGTCTTTTGTTCTTTTGGGTTAGTGCCCAGTAATGGGATTGCTGGATCAAATGGTAGATCTACTTGTAGCTCTTTTAGGTATCTCCATATTACTTCCCACAGAGGTTGTACTAGTTTACAGACCTACCAGCAATGTATGAATGTTCCTATCTCTACGCATCCACGCCAACATTTATTGTTTTGGGACTTTTTGATAAAGGCCATTTTCACTGGAGATAAGTGATATCTTATTGTGGTTTTTTCACAGTACAAAATGTAAATGCCCAGAGGCATGGGTTTAGTGTGTCTTTTTGTTACTTAATCCTCAGTACCTGGATCTACTCTGGACATTGCCATTGCTTAAGCAATAGCCAATGAACATTCAAAGAATCGATGAATAGAAAATACTAGTCGATTCTGCTTGTTCTTAACAAGACAGCAAACCAGCACAGGCTACTGCTTCTTTCCTAGTAGTTCATCCTTAGGACAAAAGATAGAGTGAACCATAGATCTGAGGAACCAGATCTATCAACCAGATTTATCTATTACTGTAAAAACTCTGAGAAAACGGCATTGTGGGATGATGACACCCTCAGGCAGAGAGAGGTCAGACACAGCATCAGAGGATAATTTGGGGAGGGGCCCTGCTATAGCCTCTCCTGGATAGCTGGACATTGTCTTAGGAGACGTACTGTCTGTTCATACCATTTGCCAGATAGGAACCAACAGTAGCAGCATATCTACATCAAAGATACCTGAGCAAAAGCAATAAAAATTAGCAATCATAAACAAAAGAGGAACTGAAAAAGATGTGTCTAGAAACCAAATATATTTTATTACTAAATAACATATACTGAAAAGGAAAAGAGCAATTATTAGAGAATTAAGACTGAATAACACATGTCAAAATGTATGGACAGTTATAAAGTACCATTAAAAGGAAATTTATTTTAAGTACATTCGTTAAGAAAGAAGACAGGTTAGGAAAAACAAATGAGCCAATCATTGAACTTAGGATGCAGGAAAGGAGCAAGACAGCAAACCCAGTGAAACAAGGAGGAAGAAAATCTTAAAGATACTAGCAAAAACCAATAGAGAACAAACCCATCAGAAAAAAATTAGGAAAAACAAAGAACTAAAAGCTTTAAAGGAAATGATGAGATAAACAGACCCTGACAAAAGTAATCCAAAAAAAATAAGCAAAATTGAGAGTAAGAAAGAAAGCACAAAATGTCAATTGGTATAAAAGAAAATAAAAAACTTAAATAGATGTTAGTATTAAAGAAATTGAAGAGGCAAAGTCTCTTCTGCCCAAATTCCTCAACTGCTGATTTTTAGATGCATTCTACTAAACTATCAAGGAATAGATAATTCTTACCTCTCAAGTAAAAACAGAGAAAGAGACAAAGCTGTCCATTTATACTAGGCTAGTGCAATTGTAATTTCAAAAATTAGATAAAGATACTACCGAAAAGAAAATTATAGACTCATTCAATTATGAATGTATATGTAAATTCCAAAATAAGATATTAGCCAAATGAAAAAGTATATTAAAATTCAATATGATCAAGTAAGATTTATCCAGACTTATAAGACTATTTTAATACAAAAAAAATTGCACCAGTTCACCATATCAATAGACTAACAAAGAGAAAGCATATAATCATTTCAAGAGATAGAGGAAAATAAATTGAACAAATTTTAAAACTTATTTATGATTTAAAAAGAAGTCCATTCCCAAAAAACTAGGAAAAGAAGGGAATAGCCTAAATTTGGTGATGGTTATGAACCAAACACCTAAAGTAAACATTATGCTTAAACACTACATTTAAGGATAAAACTTTAGACACATTTCCTTTATAGTACAATTAAGATAGGCATTCAAACAAAATTGTATATTTAATTTCAGGGGAACCACAGAATTGTAAGAAATTTGAGAACTATAAGATTATATATGCTTTGGATAATACGATAAATTCTGACAAGAGCTGTAAAAAATAAATAAAAGCAGAAATATTGGAGGGGAAGGAATAAAACCATCATTTAGATAATATAATGGTCTAGAACAGAAAGAACAAAGGAATTAACAAAAAAAACCTTAAAACAAGAGTTTAATCAGATGCAAAATCAATTTATAAAAAACATAAATATTTCTTCACACTAGAAATAACCAAATAAACAGCTAGAGAATATAATAAAAAATACCCTATATAATAGAAAAGGCAAACCTACAAAGTAGGACTCAATTTAAGAAAGAATACATAAAATCACAGTAATAAAAATAGCATAGTAGTAATAAAAACTGAACAAATGAAACAGAATAATAGACTTAGAAACTCTCCAAAACATAAAAAATAAAAACTTAATATACAAGTAAGGCTAGGTCATGAACCAAGGTAATGAGCAATGTGGTATAGTATAAAACAAGAGGAAAAGAATAAATTGTTTAACTTACAGAAAAAAAACCTAAAACTATATTTCTACCTTTCGATAGCACATACAAAATCGTACTCCAAATGGTTAAAAACACTTTAATATGAAAAATAAAACTATGAAGTTAATAAAAGAAATGTCTTGTACAATGTTCCCCTTGTCATTTTTGACATCCTATGATAGCAGTGGAGGCCTAACTGTTACTTTGAAGAGTAAAATAGGCTCTAGGGGGTTAGGCTGAGTAATAATGGAATCAAGTCAGAGACAGATCAGGGCCATGAAACATAATGGAAACTTGTACAAGCAAGTTAAAAAGAAGTTCATTCTATCACAATTTTTAAATATGAACATAAAATTTGATAAAAGCATCATTTTTAAAAACAAAAGGTTGCATAAAACAAATCTCTTTGAGGGTAAGATAAAATTATAAACAGAATTTTCCAATATTTATGCACAGCATAGAACAAGTACCTTAAAGACTTACACATTATCAGTGTAGTTTCATTTGTGATAAGAGGTGATCAGCTCTGTAGAAAACAACTGAATTTTGACCACTAAATGCCACTGAGTGGAAAACAGCAGTGGCCTGGAAGACAGGAGCCCAGCTTGCAGTGCCTGCTTTGTCTCTAGCCAGAATTATGACCCTGGTAGAGTCACTTATCCACCCTGGGATTCAGTTTCCTCATACATGAATGAAGAAATTAATCAAAATGTTGATTATTGTTGTCAGTGTTTTTTGGATTATTGATCCCTTTGAGAATATCAGGAATACTGGGAACATCTTTCTCTCCTAAGAGTGTGCACAAGATTATGCACATAAAATTGTGAAACATATATCAGAGTATTCACAGACCTCCAAAAGGTCCCTGGCACCTTAGATTAAATACTTCTGGACTAGAAAATACTTACAGTTCCTTTCAACTCCAAAAGAAAAACAAGTAGAAGAACTTGTATCAAGGTAGATGACTAAATTTTTGGTTTGTTTAACAAAACACACAGAATGTCCATTTACTATTAGATTATCAAGTATGGAGTGTCCAATTTCCTTAAGTACTAAGTTTTGACAGTTGATATCTCTGACATTCCACTTGGACACTTCTTTTTGTTTGTTTTCATTGTGAAGTTACATCCTCATTCTTTCAAATGCACATGATGGCTTGTGATTATCTTTCACATTTTTTTTTCCTTAGAGCAACTTTTGTGAAACCATGGATAAGTCAAAAATTTGTGTTATTTTCAAGTATGAGTTCCATCATGGGGACCAATGCAGCACAGGCAGCTCAAAATATCAACAAAATGTTCGAGAAGGATGAGGCTAATGAACATACAAACCTCGATGGTACGAGAAGTTCCATTCTGGAGATTTTAATCTTGAAAATGAGCCATGTGGGTGAACTGAGACCAAGGTGGATAATGATAAAGTGAAAGCTGTAGCGGAAGTGAATCCATCTCAACCTACACGTGAGTCAGCAGCAAGGTTTGACGTTACTATTCCAACAATACTGGATGATTTGAAACAAATGGGCAAGGTAAAGAAGCTTAATAGATGGGTATCACATGAATTAAACGAGTATCATAAGAGAAATCATCTTGAAGCTCACAACATAAAGGCAAACCATTTCTATACCATATTGTTTTGTTTTCTTTTGTTTTAGAAAATTACGGAGGTACGAATGTTTAGGTTACATATATTGCCTTTGTTCCGCCAAAGTCTATACCATATAGTTACGTGTGATGAAAAATAGATTATTTTTTGACAATCGCAAGTGTTCAACACAATGGTTGGATAAAGATGAAGTGCTAAAACACAGTCCAAAACCAAATACTCATCAAAAAAAGCTAATGGTGTCTGTTTGTTGGTCCAGCACTGGTAGTATCCATGACAGCTTCTTCAAACCTGGTCAATCGTTCATAGCGGATGTCTACTGCAACCAATCGGATGATATTATGAGGATGTTTGCAATTAAGCAACCAAGATTGGTCAGTAGAGACAAACCAATCCTCTTTCAAGACCACATGTCGCAAAAAGCAATGCTAATAATCAAACTACAGAAACTGGACTTGGAAACTCTCTGTCATCCACCGTATTCACCAGACATTGTGCCAGCTGATTACCACTTCTTCCAGGCTTTTGACCCCTTCCTCCAAAGAAAAATAAATATCCAATGCTCAACAAGCTGTGGAAAACACCTTTTGCAACTTCCTTGGCACTCGCTGCCCAGGCTTGTTCACTGCTGGCATAATCAAGCTACCGTTAAGATGGCAAAACGATGTCGACAGTTAAGGTGCATGCTTTGATTAATTGTACTGCTTCTTGTTTGAGACATAATAAACTAAACTTTTTATTTGAAATCAGACATTTTCATAGTTACCGACCTAATAAAACATACCACACTGAGATAGAAACATTTATTGTTGGATGGGAGAGAAGAAGGAGGGAGATTATGAATTTTGAACTTGGACATATTAAGAGACACTGCTCACAAATTAACATGGAAATTTCTAGTATAATCTGGCTATACCAGTATATGCAGCACTCAAAGGAGTCCATACTTCTACTTTGTAAAATGATGAACCTACAGAGGAAACAAAAGAAAGAGCCAAAGATATTAGCACAGTGTTGTGTCATAAAATTAAGGACCCTAAAAGTATCCCTTCTGGGTGGATAAAAAATATACATATACCCCTTCCTCTGTCTGACACTGGTCCATGCTTTGGTACAAGACTTGGACAGAGGGTCACACATTAGACTGTGTATTCTCATTTAGGCACAAGCTGAACAGCCATATGCAACAGCCCTACACAGAAGCAAAGAGATGTAGTTCAAAAAGGACTTGTCAGCAATGTCAAATGCTGATAAGAAGTGGAAATAAGGGAGGAAATACAGATGCCAATTTGAGCTTAACTACATGGACAGAAAACAGGGGAGACCTTCGAAGGGGCTGTTTCTGTGGCATGCTGAGGACAACAAAACAAACGAGTGTGTTGAGATGTGAGCATAAAGTGAAAAAAAACAGAAATACTGGCAAGAAAATATAGACCATTCAAAAAGTTCAGCTGTGTAGGGTGATGGTTAAAGATAAGGAATAATTTGGGGGACATTTCATTATTGTTTTTAATGAAAGGAACTCTGGTGAAAGATAACTGGGAAGATACAATCGAGAGGGAGAGAAGTTGAATGCCAAAAAATAAAAAGAATAATTATGAATATAATATTCCTAGCTAGATGGCAGGTAGAACATAGAATGAAAAAACTGCTCTAGGATAATAGGGATAATTCCTCTAGGATCATAACAGAAGGGAAGGCAGATAAGATGGGCTCAGTTGTGGATTCACATAAAGGTAATTTGCCTTCCATTTTCTCTGTAAAGAAAGAGGCAAAGACATGTGCCGAGGGTGATGGTCAGGAACAGGTGAGGAAACTGGAGATTTTTAAAAAGCAAAAATTAAAAATGAAGAAATAGTTATAATACGAATGTACCATGAAGATTAGAAGAGTTGCCAGAGAAGCACAGGAGATCGGCCAGGTAGTGCTAAAAGTCTGTTTCAGGCTGGCATTCACGGATTTTTTTAGGAGAAATAAACTTCTCTGTTTTATTTCTCCAATAGCTAGGCTGGTAGGCTGTAGCAGGGAAAAGTTGCTAGTCGGGTCCAATCACAGCTGAGGTCCCAAGAATTAGAAAACATACAAAAAGATAGAGGGGTAAGAGCATTTAGGATATTTCCAGGAATGTCACTGAAATTAAAAAACTATAAATAGCAAGGGCAGTGAACAAAAGCAGGCTGATGGCTTGAGAGAAAGTGGTTATGATCTGGTGATCACACAAGCTGATAGGAGAGGATGTTATGGCCCATGAAAGTTTGAGTTAATAGTTTTGGAGGTGGAACAACTATGAGTACATAACACACGCTTGAGAGTGACCAGAAAAATATTTGGAGCAAAAATTGTCCCCATCACCAACCTTTGTGTCTTCCCCTGGTCATCTTTCTATCTGGAATGTTCACTGGTAACCCTTTATCTATGAGGGCATGTTTTGAAGAAAGATGATGTAAAAATTCTCATGGATATGGCCATGACTATAACAACCAACTTGACATAATAAACTAGACTCACCATTTCCCTCCAGCTCCTAAATCAGTCCCACCTCTGGTTTTCCACACTCCTGTAGCTTTGCTTGGTCCTCAGCATTGAAGCCTGGGCACCACCATTGATTCCACGTGCCTCCCTCCCTTGCATTCATAATCACTAGTCTACAAGCCCTGATGATTATTTCCTTTTCTTGTTCTTTTTTGTCATCACTTGCAGACTCTATCGTTGTTTACACAGAATATTCAAGAGAACCTACAAACTTATTAAAACTAAAAAAAGAATCCCTCAAGTTAACCAAATAAAAGATTATTATATAAAAACCAAATGAACTTCAATAACCAAATTTAAAATATAATTTACAATAGCAATAAACATAGAAGGGCAGGTATTAAAACCACTGATAAAGTTAATCCCTCTCGATTTTTTTAAAACTTGTTTTTGTTTCTTTTAAATTAATAAATCTTATTTTTTTAGAGTGGTTTTAGGTTTACAGCAAAATGGAATGGAAAACACGGAGAGTTTCCATAGACCCCCCCTCCCCACAGAGGGGCAGCGACTGTTTCTTCACAGCATCTCTCACCCATCCTCCTCATTTCCACAGCTTTGCCCACAGGCCTGTCTTGCTAGGATCCTCTCTGCACGTCTTCCCTCACCCTGATATCTTTAATATTTGCTGTTATCTCCAGATAAAGGTGTAAGTTATTTTGTTTCTCCATCTAGATTGTAAACCCCCCTGAAGGTAAAGATGGAATCTATGGTATACACATTTTGTGAACCCCTCTGCACACAGGCCTACAAGCCCTGGGTAAGCCATGGCACACGGCCCAAAACCCCCCAGGTGAGCCCTCTGCACACGGGCCCACACGCCCTGGGTGAGGCGGCTGCACACTGCCCGACACCCCCAGGTGAGCCCTCTGCACATGGCCCAATACCCACATGTGAGCCCTCTGCACTCGGGCCCACAGCCCCCACGTGAGCCCTCGGCCAAGGGGCCCACAGCCCCCAGGTGAGACCTCTGACCACAGGCCGAAACCCCACCAGGTGAGTGCACTGTGCACAGGCTGAAACCCCTATATGAGCCTTCTGCACACCGGCCAACACCCCCTGGGTGAGCCCTATGCACACAGCCTGACACCCCCATGTGAGCCCTTTGCACAAGGGCCGACACCCCCATGTGAGCCCTCTGCACACGGACCCACAGCCCCCAGGTGAGCTCTCTGCACACGGCCTGACACCCCCATGTGAGCCCTCTGCACACGGCCTGACACTCCCATGTTAGCCCTCTGCACAAGGGCTGACAACCCCATGTGAGCCCTCTGCACATGGGCCCACCGCCCCCAGGTGAGCTCTCTGCACATGGACCCATAGCCTCCAGGTGAGCCCTCTGTACACGGCTCACAGCCGCCAGGTGAGCCCTCTGCACATGGGCCCACAGCCCCCAGGTGAGCCCTTTGCACACGGCCCGATACCCCCATGCGAGCCCTCTGCACACGGCCTGACAACCCGATGTGAGCCCTCTGCACACGGGCCCACAGCCCCCAGGTGAGCCCTCTGCACACAGGCCCACAGCCCCATGTGAACCCTCTGCACATGGCCCAACACCCCCATGTGAGCCCTCTGTACACAGACCCACAGCCTCCCGATGAGCATAATGATTACTCAATAAACATATGTGAATTTGACAGTCTTGCAATGCTGAGCTTCATTGAAAATTTAATTTAAAAAAACATAGTAAGTCTACCGTGTTTCCTCGAAAATGAGACCTACTCATAAAATAAGCCCCAGCAGGATTTCTAAGCATGTGAGCAATAGAAGCCCTACCCCGAAAATCAGCCCTAGTGATGGGCGTGGCTGCGCAGCGCATCTGCACAACGCATGCGTGTCGTTGCGGAGCGGGAAAGAACACGAGCAGCCCTTCTCATCCGCCCCGTGAGAGCTCTAGTGCTCCACAGGAGAGATCGGGGCCGGTGGTTCTAAAGGAAACAGAGTCGCAAGACATTCAGGATGGGATTCGGGGTTTGGAGAGTGAGGATGATGTTCCAGAAGAAGATGACTTAACTATATTTGAATAAATGTAGATGGTTGTACCATACTTAAAAAAAAAAAAAAAAAAACACACATCCCTTGAAAATAAGCCCCAGGGTGTCTTCTTGAGGAAAAATAAATATAAGACCCGGTCTTATTTTCGGAAAACCACAGTAAGTCTCAAACTTCCAGAGAATATTCTGGTCTCTTGCACCCGATTTTTATCAGAAAAGCTTTTGACATATATACTCCTAGGTGACCAAAAATCTATGGCATTTTTTAGCCATTCCTCTAAGATGATCTTTGGGATTTTCTTAACACCATGGGATTCATGACCTCAGGCTTTTTCAGACTGGTTTCCTTCACATCACTATCTTGATTCTGCTAAGTGGTCTGTAATTTTTTTATTATCATTTATCCCATGACACTTTGACAATTTAGGTATTGGTCAAAAAGTGAGTAAAAGTTGACAGCTTGAGTATCTGTAATCTCTGTGGTATTAGAGAATATGCTGCCCTAGACAAAATTATAAAATGGGACATGGAACTTATTTTTCATAAAGCTCTGATTTTACTCCAAGTTCCTCTCAAATAACTTTCCCTTTATACCTAATTTGAGTTAAAATGCCATTGTATTCTTGCTCCTTTCCTTCTTTATTAAAACATTTTCGATGTCAGTATTTTATTTCCAGATCTCCATCTATATTCCAGTATATAGAAACATATATCATTTACCTCCAAATTGTCTAGTAATTATAGTTTGTTTTCAATTATAAAAGAATGTAAGCTGCAATTAACAGATCTGCAAAAAATTAAAGTTATTTTAAATACTCATTATCTTAAACTCTCTATATAACTAAGTGTATTTCCTCCAACCTTTTTTTTTTCTTTTTTCTTTTGGCGTATTATGGGGGTACATGTGTTAAGGTTACATATATTGCCCATGCCCCCCTCTCCCCTTGAGTAAGAGCTTCAAGCATGTCCATCCCCCTAATGTTGCACATCTTACTCGTTGTGGTTGTATATACCCCTCCCCTCCTCCCCCCTCCCACCCTCCGAACACCCGATAAATGTTACTCCTATGTGTCCACTTAGGTGTTGATCCGTTAGTACCAGTTGCTGGTGAGTACATGTGGTGCTTGTTTTTCCATTCTTGAGACACTTCACTTAGTAGAATGGGTTCCAGCTGTATCCAGGAAAATACAAGAGGTGCTAGATCACCATTGTTTCTTAAAGCTGAGTAGTACTCCATGGTATACATATACCACATTTTATTAATTCACTCATGAATTGATGGGGACTTGGGTTGTTTCCACAGCTTCGTGATTGTGAAATGTGCTGCTATAAACATTCGAGAGCAGGTGTCTTTCTCATAAAGTGACTTTTGATCGTTTGGGTAGATGCCCAGTAGTGGAATTGCTGGATCATGAGTATTTACTTGTTTCTATTGGAATAGAATTAACAGCATTGTATACATACATATCTGTCCCCTTTTTACTTAATATTTTAGCAAGAGCATAATTTTCTCAGAACCCACTTGATTATATTAGACAAATTATAAAACATTAATGCAGAGAGCCTCTTAAGGAACATTATCAAGCACCATTTCACAGAGATTTGAATTCAGGAGGGAACAAATACTCAATTTTTACCAATATCCCAGGTGGTTACTTAAGGTACTATAAGAACCTTAGATTATCACAGTTGCATTGATTTCTTTGCCCATCCTGGAAAAAGCAACTGTTCGCAACAATCACTCTTTTATCCACATCCTTAACTAGCTCTGATCTGTTCTTCATAACACCCACGCACAGAATCCACAAATGGGATCAATCCCATTATCTACTCTCTCTACCTCTGTACCCACACCAGAGATGACACCCAGGGATGCAATTTGTTACTGCTACAAATGTATAATTTTCTTTAGTTGTCCCTAAAATCACTAATAAGCTCCCCATCTGCAAAGCTAGTTGATATTTTCAGTCTTAATCTACAGCCAACTCTCTGTAGCATTTACACCATTAAATATATACTTCTTTGTGCTTAAAACTCATTTTTCCCACGGCTTCCGCGAATAACCCCTCTCTTCTGATACTTCTCATGTCTGACTGGACTTTCTCAATATCATTTCCAAGCCCCTCCTTATCTCCCTACTCTTTCCAACAGCCTCGGCACAGTTCTCTTCTGCTCCAAACTCACGGATCATTTGTCCAACCTTCAGCACCTGCGTATGGACCACATTTCCACCTGAAACTCATACGGGCACCCAAAATGTAACAGGTCTAAACTGACCTTATGCTCTTCTCCTTAGGGATGGAGGCAGGGCCTCCCTCATCCAGTATAAACTCTCTAGGATACCGACTCCACTGGCTCTGGAGCCGCTCTCTGTATCTCTTTCTCAGTCCTCTCCGCATGTGGAAGGTCACAAAACTTGACCTAAGACATAGGGTCAGTCGACTGAATGAGACTCCCATGAATCAGAGGCCGGAGTATCAAGTTTCACTGATGACTTCAAGAACAGAGGCGTAGATGAAACAAAGAGAGGTCTGGGACACCCCACTTGTCTCCCCAGTCCCTTCTGCTGTACACGGGGCATTTATTCTCTGGCCCAGAATGACTGAGCTGGAATTCAAACGAGTTTTTGTGGGGCTACACACACAGATGGAAGTGTATTAGTTTAAAAGCTTCTAAATTTTATCCACTCAGAAAAACGAATAGTTTAATGATATCCTCCAGTGAGCCATGCCTCACAGATTCTGCACTTACTCACTGAAAGTCATCCCGTGGCCTGGGTCACCTGAAAAAGGCCTTCACTAGACAAGGTCTCTTTGTCCTAGAAATATTATTCATCTTTTGCTTGCCCAGCTATTTAACAAGGAGATAAGTCCAGACCACCTACTTCTTTTTCTTTTTCCCTAGCATGTACCCTGGTAAAGGAAATGAATGGATCGCAGGCCAGCTGCCAGGTGCTTTAATTCCTCCTCCCAAAATTCATTTGATTATGCCATCGATAGAGCACTAGAATCCATCCCTCCCTGCCTCTCTCCACTAGTACACACTGAGTCATCTCTACTCTGCACCCTTCCAATACCCACCACCTAGCCAAACAAATTTAGTCTCCCCAACTTTATGTGTCACTAGGCTGCCATCGTTGCTTTTTGAATATGCTTATCCGATCATCTCACTTCCTGGTTTGAAATCCTTTGCCTGAAATCTAATGTGCTGCATCATCTTTCTTCTGCCTACATTTCCAGATTTTTCTTCCAACACATTCCCTGATTTCCAGCCAAATCAAACTATTCCCTGTGCATGCCATTTTTTGCATGAGCTAGCCAATCTCCCAAACTCTCTCACATGAAGGCCCACAGTTCTGTCAACAATTTGCAATGTCACCTTTTCTCTGACGCCTTCCCTGAACACTCCATTCAGTTCAGGCAGTTACTTCCTCCTGCTTCATCATTACTCTATAAATAAGAAGTAAAATAGTTAACTTTAGTGACCTTTAGATTTGAATAAGGTGTTGTGCCAAGTCCTTTAGATGCATCACATCATTTAATCTTCAGAGCAACCCTCTGGAATATGTACTATTATTTCCAATAATTTTACAAACGGGAAACCAAAGATCGGAGAAAATAAATGACTTAGTCGGAGTCACACAGTTATTAACTAGAAGGATTAGGGCGTGGATGTAGCCCTGGTATGCTCCAGAGCCTTCCTCCTCCTTAAACCTAGCAACCTAAGATGCTTCCACTCAACCACCACACAGCTTCCCTACTTAAATCAATAAACATTTGCTAAGTGACAACTTGGTGCCAGACACAGTGTGAATCTTTACTGAGCATGGAGAGTAAACCGAATAAAAAAAGAAATCACCCACTCTAACTGAAAAAAAAATCACCAGTTTTAAATTTCATTTTAAAAACCTACCTAGTATACATACCATCCTTCACTGCTTCAGTCAAGAAACAGCACTGAGTGTCAGACAGGCTTCTCTCCACAGGGAAGGGAGGGCAGATCCAGCGAGAAATTATCCCCCTTGTCCTGATTGGCCAAAACATCCGGTTTAGGCTTAGCAGGGAACTTCTCTGGGTAGTTTAAAGTCACCCAGTAATTGCTGTCATTCATGGGCTTTTGTGGGATTATTTATTACAATGTACGGGCATTATTATCGTCTGTAATTTTTCTCTATCTGCCCTATATCTTGCATTCAGTGACTTAAACTCATAATTCCATGCCAGGCAAAAGCTGTTCACCTGGGAAGTAGCTGAGGCTGAACCTTTCTGCTTGTAATCTTGCCTAAATTATGGAGAATGGGATAGCCCCTTAGCCCCATCTTTCCTTGTATTTTATTAATACTTCAAAGCAATTTATATGTTTTTTTAAAAAAAGGGATGCTAAACACACCTAACAAGTGTCATCTATTTTATGCTCAGATCATTCTTCAAATGGGAGATGGGGAAATAATCTCGTGGTATTTAAGTGATTTTCTTGAACTCAGTAACTAGAAAGTGGCAAAATTTGCAACAGGTAAACCAAGATCCTCTGATGTTTTCTAATCCTTGTCAGAATGCTTATACACTTTATATAACTACAACTGTGACTGTCTAACAATTTAGCAGCTATTCATTTATTCTAGACTCTAATATGCCTATTTTGAAATTACATGCTTTCACAATATAAACATTCTCCCGGTGTTTTTTATTATCCAAACTGAGATTCTACTTCCTATACTTTTCATCATTGATAACTTGCAAATAAGCAGCACTGGAAACGATAAGATTAAAATCACCAGTCTCATTTCTGGTATACACACATTAGCATATACAGAAATGCCATAAGGAGAGTAATGCAAAGATGTCTTTGCAGAAACATGGATGAATATGAATGCAGTTGTAAGGATTTTAATAAAAATTGTAGTCTCTCAGATGTTCTTCCCAAATTCAGATGAGGCACAGGGTGTACAGGACACAGTGAATGGGCCTGCTGTATACTAGCATGAAGAGGCTAGATGGCTAAAAACTAAATTTCCTGATTCCATTGAGATGGGCTTCTGTAGGTGATAAGCTGTCCTCCCACTGTGAAAAAAAATGGCAATAAATAAGAAAGAAGTATGCATTTTCCCCGCTTTTCCTCTATGTACAGTATAAGTAATTCTTCAGAGAAAATTCTGCATTACAAAATTCCAGTTATTTAATAAGAAATGTGGAAAACATGATAACATTAGAAAGTCAGAGTGTTACAGCCCCTAATTTAATGTTTCAATCAGGCAATTGTTGTCAATGATAAGACTATAATATAAACACTTGGTGGGAGCTTATAATGGAGGGATCAGACTGGCACCAGTCACATCAACAGATTAAGTATCATTAAAAATAGGACAATCTGCCACTGTGTGCAAAATGGAGTACGAAGAATACCTATCAATAGTCTTGCCAAAAAAAAAGAATTTGAATCTAGTCAAGATTGAGTTAATGTCCATTTACAGAATACAGGGACAAAGGAACAATTTAATGATACCATAAGATAGCAAGCAGTCATATCCAGAACATGGAACATTAACCAGGTTTACAAATGCTTATTTCTGTGAACAAACTGATGGTGTTTCATGTAAAGAGATAGAGAGAGTGAGAGACAAAGAGGAGGGACCATCCTATATTAAGAGAAAAGAGACAAAAAAATAAAATCTATAGTCCTGACTTTAAAAAGAAACAACTATAAAAATATTTTGAGATAATCTTGGAAGTATGATTATGGTTTACATCTCAGATATTGCCAAGCAATTGTTTGTCTTGTCAATATCTGGAACATAGTTTATAATCATATGAGTTGATAATGGGATAGTGATTATACAGGAAAATACTCACTTTTTAAGATATTAAAATATAGGAGTGAAATAACATAGTATTTTGGGCTTGCAAAAAATAAAAAAAAACAGAGATGAAGTAATGTTTTGATTTTTATTGAATCTAGGAGATGAATATGTGGGAGTTCTGTTTTCTTTGAATGAGCTTTTCTTTTCATTATATTTAAGATTTTCATAATATAAATTTTTTTAAAAAAAAAAATAAGCAATGACAACAACAAAAATCTAAGTGGTGACTACAAAACTGCAGCCTTAGCAGAAGGTATGACTGGTGCTCTTTCACACAAAGGCCACTGCCCTGCTGACAAAGCTGGCACCTTCCTCTGAAACCATTAATTTAAGAGAGGGGAGAATGAGTGATTCACAGAGGCCATAAAATGAAGAGTCTTCAATCCTAAAAATTAGATTACACAAGACTTTGGTTGACCTTAATTCACTCATGAAACTGACCAGAAGTGCACAATGATTTTGAAGGAATTTTTTTATCAAAGAAACTGCAAGACTGACCATATGAATTGCCTTAGGCTACTTATTCCTTAAAGCAACTCAAAGAGCCCCTGAACCTACAAGTTGTAAAGTAAGCTGTGTATTTGTGCAGGAGCAGGGAGAGTGTACTTACTACTGCCCAAAGTCCCTCCAAAAGTGGACATTTAACAGGAAAGAATTGACAGGGGAACAATTAACAGGAAAGAATCTCCCGGAAAGCAAAGACAGGAACTAGGAAGGACAGACAACAGGCAAGGGAATTTTACTCAGTAGCAGAATCAGGTGCTGCCACATAAGTTTAGCAAGAAATGTATTCTATGGGCCAGTAAAAAAGGGAGTCTTTCGCTATGTCTGCACATGAGGCTTTGCTATATAAACTTATGGCTGCTGTGAATTTACCATTTTCCCATTCTAGAAAGCAAAGCTTTATTGAAGTCATCCTGCTCCTATTTGATTTTGTTTATTGAATACATATGGGACGGGTGATATATACGCAAATCACAGGTGACTATTCCACAAGGAATCATATTCAGACCTCATACAGTGTATTGTACGTGGCCCAAAGACGGAGGATGAGACCTGGGGCCTCCCTTTTAGGGGAAGGTTAGTAAATATGCATTTGCATGAAGGGCAGTTTCATCGTGTTATGCAGGAGCACGTATTGCTGATGCTATTGCTGTGGCTGGAATTTTCATAGGCGAAGAAGGCGGCCAAAGAGGTAAACGAATGCATCCTCTTGACCAGCTCACTGAAAACCTTTCCAATACCGGAGAGCTTTTAAAAATTACGTGTTCCATCATTAGAAAGATGAAATTTAAAACAACAATGAAATACCACATTTCCCCTACTTTTGCAACAGCTAGAAAACTGGAGATTTTGCAAAGCGTTAGCAGGGAGGTGGGGATGACAGAATCCTCGTGCACTGCTGCTAGGAGTGTGAATGGTGCACCCACTTGCAGAGCAATCTGACAGCACTTAATTCAGGTGACATATATGCATACCCAGTAGCTCCAGCAATTCCCCTCCTAGATGTACCTTTTAAAGAATTCTCACACAGGTCCACAGTGGACTTGGCCATGATCAGGTTGAAGGCAAGCTCAATACAGATCTGGGGGGATGAGGTCAGTTCCATAACATACACACCAGGAAGTAACATGCAGCCCTTAGAAACAATCAGCTGGCTTAGATGTGGGCACATGGAAATGAATTGATCTTAAAAAGAAAGTGATTAATGAAGAGAGGTAACATATGTAAATCAGAAATATAAGCAAGACAAAAACAGAATCCTCATTGTCCAAGAACTGGAGTGAAGATTCACGTTAAATATTTATATGTCAGAATGGTTACCTATGGAGGCTGAGTGGTGTAAATTAAATAGTTTGAACAAATGGTAATAATGTGCCATGAGGATTTGCTGCTACTGTTTTATTTTTAAAGCTACTTTTCCTAGACTCTCTTGTGGACTGGGTACCAGATGCGATGCAGGCTCCACAAACACTCTTGTGAACTGAGGCACGAGAGGATCAGGAAGTGAGCCGATGATCTTATTTTGACTGGGCACGGATCGCGGCACAGGTGGGGTGGCTAAAATCCTGCAGGGGCGGCATGGCAGCTTCCTGATTCTGAGTGCCCAGATCCTTGCAAAGCAGCATGTCCCTTGGCAGAGCCTTATTCTGGGATATGGTTGGGAATGATTCCTGGAAGCTCAGCCCTCCCAACCAAGCTATGAGCAATCTACAGCACTTAACAAATTCTTTCCAGCTTAAGTTAGCTAGAGTGGAGGAGGAGTCTATCGTCTGTAACTAAGACCTCTGAAAACAACGGGGCACTTGAAAACCATTGCCTTCTCAAGCTTTTCCCAGATTTTTCACAAGACAAGGAGTTTGAAACTATCACAGTGGTTTTACTAGAGTTACAATCATAAAGTGCCACAAGCTGGGTGGCTGAAGCCAGCAGTCCCCAAGCTTTCTGGCACCAGGGACCCGCCTCATGGAAGACAATTTTTCCACGTACAGGAGTGGGAGGAGGTTCAGGGGTGATGTGAGCAATGGGCAGCGACTGTAAATACAGATGAAGCTTTGCCTCCCACCCACTGCTCACCTCCTGCTGTGCACCTGGTTCCTAAATTTCATGGAAGACAGTTTTTCCAAGGGACGGGCCGGAGGGTGGGTGTGGAGCTTCGATGGTGATGCGCCGCAGGGTTCCATGATGGCCCAGGCGGTTGGGGACCGCAGGTTTAAACAATGGAAATTTATCACCTCACAGTTCTGAAGGCTGAGTCTGAGATCAAGGTGTGAGCAGGCTTAGCTCCTCCTGAGAACCATGAGGGAAATCTGTTCCACCCTTCTCTCTTAGATTCTAGTGGATTGCTGGCAATTTTCAGTGTTCCCTGGTTTGCGGAAACATCAGTTCTATCTCTGCTCTCATGTTCACAAGGTGCTCTGCCTGTATGTGCATGTCAATTTCTATCCCTGTGTACACATTCCTCTTTCCACAAGGACAGCGGTCATATAGGATTAGGGCCCACTCTAACGACCTCATTTTAACTTGGTCACCTCTGTAAAGGCATTCTTTCCAAATAAGGTCCTATTCTCAGGTACAGGGGTGGGCTCAGGTACATGGTTAGGGCTTCAATATATCTTTTGAGAGAATGTAATTCAACCAGTAACATACTGCATACAATTTAACAAAAAATATAGCCATTAGTCCCTAGACTCTGGCAATTGTACTAAACCTGTGAGATAAATCTTTTTTTCCCCTTTTTTAGGTTAACCAAATATTGGACATTACTGAGCTTCACAGTATGAATGCTAAATACCAAATGATATTGATAATTATGATAAATATGGCTTGATAGTGGCAGCTATAAAAATGGACATCTTGAAAGAACTAAGTTTATTCCACAATCTAAACATGCCACAATCTAAACAATGCAGAAAGTAAAAACTGAAGTATCGTAATGGATCTTGCATGCTTTAGAAACACATCAGTCCAGCAGAAGAAAAGCAAATGATTACAGTATGCTACAACAGCTGTAATGCTGGGTTTCCTACCATATTTATTCTTGGCTTGGTTTACCAGTGACATTAACCATTGTTAACAAGGTCCCTATCTTCCTTTATACATGATTATGTATCTTTTAACCACTGTCTATGAAGCACGCTAAATCAGCTCATCACAGGTCCACTTGATTGAAATGAAAAGGAATATTTCAAAACCATTTCAAATTCTAATTTACTCTTAAATATAGAACACTTGTCAAAGGTAACCAGGAGAAGTCTTCATTTGAATTTGCCTTCAGGATTTATTCATGGGGAATAGGCAGCATCTATAAGGAATATGGCCAAATGTGCACTCTTGAACAGATTCTGAATTTCTGCAAATAGTAAAATTTCTCAGAAAGTGTGGTATAATACAGAGACTAAAAATATTATAATGTTTAAGAGACTGCATTTTTCTCTAAATAGGCGATTTTCAGCAAAAGGTCAATGTCAATAAAAGTGTCTCATTTCTAATGTAAATTGGTCACTACTTAATCACAGTTAGGAGGGCAATGTTTTTAATTGCCAATAGTGGCTACAGAGTCATATTCATACTCCCCTAAAATATGCCTAGACTCTTGTGGTCAAAGTTAGTAGGAGATATAGTCAGTCTTTAGCCATGAGCCTGGCCATCACACAGAGCCTCATAATTTGCATATTGTACATATATTAACACTTGTGCCATTCGCCGGCCATGTGCAATCTAAAGTCAAGCAGTGCACACAACCTTCAAATCTATATACTTCATGGTCCTGGTCATGAAAGTCATGGAATGTGTTCACTATTGCTTACTCCCATATCTTTAGCATCTGACAGACTGCTTAGTGTATTAGATCAGTTAATGAATGCATGAATAAATATAAATTAACTAAATAAGAAGAACGATTCGGTAGCTTAAAATTAAACTACAGTTCCCTTGGTTTGGTAGTTTATATATTTCAGAATTATTTCTAAAAATTATTAAATGAGATGGAACATAAAAAGTTATTTTATTAATAGCAACATACTCAACATGTTCCTTTTAAGAAATGACAGTCTGACACACTAAAAAAAGAAAAAATATTCAATTTTTATTCAGCATAGATTACTTGGCACATACTCCTTATGGCATTCCATGGAGATAAGATGAAAAAGAAGATCAACTTATACCATTTTCTACATGAATAACTGAAGTACAGTAAAGTAGCACAAATTAAAACAAATCTACCTACTGATAAAGGTTAAGCCCAAGGACTCCAAATATCTTTCTTTTTTATTCTAAAGTATGATCAAGGCCAGGTATGATGGCTCATGTCTGTAATCTCAGCACTTTGGGAGGCCAAGGCAGGAGGATAACTTGAGGCCAGGAGTTCAAGACTAGACTGGGCAACATAGTGAGACCATGTCTCTACAAAAAATAACATTAAAATTAGCCAGGTGTGTTGGTGAACACCTGTAGGCTACTTGGGAGGCTGAGCCAGGAGGACTGCATGAGCCCTGGAGTTGCAGGCTGCAGTCAGCCATGATTGTGTTATGCAGTCCAGTCTGAGCAATAGTGCAAGACCATGTCTCAAAAAAATAAATAAATAAAAAGTAAAAAATAAATGAATGTGGATCAATATTAGAAGGATTCATCCTAAAAACCACCATATAGACGACACTAATAATTCACAACCACCATGCCTGCTTCCTCCTACTACTCATTATAAAGTTGCCAATGTAGCAACTTTCCTTATCAAAAGCAGAAGTCATTTTGGAATTATATACCTGAATCCTTAATCCTCCACCTGCAAAGAGACATGCTAGATGCAGACTCACCAACCAGAAGAAAGGAGGTCAGAATTTTGGAGAATTACTTCTGAGTGGCTGCCAGCATCTGCCTCAGATCTCTCTACTTTCTTCAAATCCCTGGACTTTTAGCAACTAGAAAATTTATATTCAAAAATTTGTCAGAGCAGTTTTTCAATAGGAACTGATGGAGTTGACAGCTAACACAGTTTTCCTAAAATTGTGCATATATGTATTAGAATCCAAACTCTAGCCTGGAATTTTGGCCAAATGCCCAAACTCTGAGCAATATTTGAACCCACCTGGCTCTGCAACAATTTGTTCTCGTGCATAAAACTGCTGAAAATCAAAGCTAAAACCCCTCATCAAAAATATAAATAAAGAATATGATGAAGGGGTATTTTGCCTAAATACACCCCATAGTATAAGACAATTTCCATTGACTATGAGTATTCTTTTTGTGTCAAAATTGACCAGTGACCAGCACTAGACCAGGAAGAATACATTTATCCCCTCTAAGAAATGAAAAACTAACTAGAATAAACTTAGTTTAATAATATGTTACAATGTATTTTATACTTAGCAGGTCAATAATTTAGAAAAGTAAAAATTACTAATGGTAACAGGATCTTTTCAGAGCAGGTTTGAATAGGCTTTGCTTTCAATTTCCTCAAAAAGAAAAAGAGAAGAAATCTGGTACAAAGAATTAATAAAACAGAAAAACAAGATTGACTCTGTATTTTGAGGCCTTTAAATTAATAAATTGCAACAGCTAACACTTATTGAGCTTTTAATTTGTGCCTGATAGTATTGTAAGTGTTTTGTATGGATTACTTCATTTAATCCTTATAAAAAAACCTTTAAAGTGAGTACTATTGTTTCCCTCACTTTCCCATCAGCAGGGAGAGCAATTTATTTTCCCAAGATCTCAAAGCTAGAGCCAGAGCCAGAATTTTTCAGGGAATCTGACTGGAAAGTATTAAACCATTCACTATGTACAAGGATTTGCTTCTTAAGAGTGGGAGCCAAGAGATTCTGGCATTTCCTCTTCCTAATCACAATACTGCTCTCCCTGTTCTACTTGTACCAGCAATTAGAAAGCATACTGGATTATGCAAAGTGATGAGAAAGAGCAATATATTATGAATCCTATGCTCAAGGTCTTTGTTATTGTAACTTCTGAAATAAAGTAAAACACAACTGAATGGCTAAATCACTCACTAATCTGATGATATAAAGTCAACAATACATATTTCTTCATTATATTCCTCTGTTACATTTAACTTCCTTTTTTCCCTAAAAAAGTAGGTTTTAATAGGAGAATGGTTACTATATGGTAGAAACAATAACATAAGTTAACTGCTGAACAAACATTTAACAAAGTTTAATGTTGAAAAAGCACTCAACTAATAAGCATCCTATTAGAAATCATAAAGCTGTTGCTGTGATTGCCAGAAAAATTGGTTTATTTTCATTAACTACCTTGACACATACTTAATAAATATAAATAAAATTGATACTGTAATACTGATCACAAAACATTAATACATGTTAAGCACATTTTAAAATGTGTCTTGAATACACAGTCAAGTCTGCAATATAGAGTTAATTGGAGCCTCACCTTTGCAAATACCTATCAGTATAACCAGGTATTTCTTGAATTCAATTACACCACAATAAGGCCTGGACATGTCTAGAGGCAACAATCACTCCACATTCGAAGATCTTTTTAAAGGCAAGTACACAACATTGTGATTGCAGGTAAGTTGGCGCATGGAGCATTTGCCCAACATCTTCAGCACACTAAAGAAATGAAATCAGTTCATTTTTGATCCCTTACGATTTCTATTCCACCAACAATTTAAATATAAAAAGAAATGTGTGTCTCTGTGTGTGTGTTTACGAATCTGACAACTTCATTTATAACATCATTTTAATCTGTCCAACATTTCAGTTAACATTTTACTTATTTTCATTCTGTATAGGATCCTATGTAACAACTTCTCATGTAATTACTCCTGCCTTTTGCTAACATGCGAAATAACCCCTCTATAACATAATTCACAACTACATAAAGTTTATTGTGATCACCTTAAACACAAGGTCTCTTACTGGTGTTTGTACATCTTGCCCATATGTCTTTCTGTACGTTTCGCTGTAGCCTCGTAGTTGCTCAATAAGTGTATTTTAAACTAAAGAGAAACTAAATCTCAAATTCTATAACCACCCAACGGAAACTCCTACATCTCTAGTTCATTCTTTGATTTGTACTTTCATACACAAAATAAACATTTATTAAGTTATTAATATGGCCTTAGCCTCTGCACTGAGGAGCTGACAACACAATTCTCAAGGAAAAAGCAAGCTAGTGTGGAAGATCAACATGAACGCAGTATGAACAATGCAGTGAGGGACCCATCCAAGTGTACTGGCCAACCACAGAGAGTGTCAAAGATTCCACTGCAAAGTTTCTCTCAGCATTACATGGCTAATATTAATAATAACAGGGAAACACTAAAAAGCCAACGGATCTGGGAATAAACTTACATATGATACAAACTTAGCAAAGAATACTTCATACATTTGTATTTTTGAAAATGCAAACTACAACTAAATCTGTATAGTAGTCAGAAACTAATTAAGAATGTGTATGATTAATAGAAACTAATGATGAGAAGCGTATAAATAATGGACGCAAGGCACCTATATTCAAGCCAGCAGCTGGAGGTTGCCCACTACACTTACAACATATAAAGTATTTAACTCACTTATTGGAATGACTTTGGAATCCTGTAACTAAAGCCATTCTACTCTTTAGGCAAGTCCTCGCAAAACCTCTAGTGTTGTAGCCTCTCACTACTAAAAGAATGCACTCAATTAGAGAAGCTACCAGCATGTCTTGCAGACTTCTGGCTGTTAAGTGCTAACAGATCATTCAAATACCCCAAAGTTAATTCAAAGATGGCTTTAAAAATTATATCTGTAATTAAATGTAGATAGTTACCAGTGGTGATTTTTAAAATTTTACTTTTCTATTATAAATGCCCTTAAAATTACATGTATTACTTTCACAGTGAAAATCTTGCTATTTTTATCCATTTTTGTTTTGTGGTGAGAACATTTGAAACTTACTCTCTTAGCAATGTTGAAATATACATTAAGTATAAGTACATTAAGAAATATACATTAAATAAAATTATTAAATATAAAAAGAGCAACTTTTAAATGACAACGAGGCAATCATTTTCACAATTTTAAATAATGCTAGCTAATAACTTACCATGATAGAATAGACAATAATTTGAAATTGGAGACTAATTTCATACATATCATTTCCTTTTTTTCCAATGAGGATTTTTTCATACTTGCTCTCTCTCTCTCACACACACACACACACACACACACACACTCACACAAAAATTGTGAGTTCTAACATCCCAAGCTATAAAAGAAAAAGAATCTTGCCAAATAAGCCTTGTAGCCATTCAGTTTTTCAGCTTCATTATCTTCATGAAGACTGACCCACACAAAGCTGCAAAAGGGTGGCATGGAAAGTTAAAGCCAAAGCGCCATAAAGAAAAGATCAGTTTAAAGACAAGACTATGCCAGACATAAAAGTTCAGTGCCTTTAAACGGAAGCCAATGCCACAGAGTAGCCTCCAAACTTGCCGCACTCCAAAGTTCTTGTCACTCTGTCTGCTATTTATTACCGGAACTACCTGCATGAAATCAAAATCTTGATCTTTTAAAAAGTGATCTGTTCCTTTTGCTTATTCCTGCTAATTCAAAAGACATTCAACCATGTGTTAACTGTAAAATTTACATTATAATTGTAAAAATAACTAGAAAATCAGGAGGAAAAGAATCAACTTTAAAAATATGATTAACAAGATTAATTTCCATAAAATAGTGCTTGGTGATCAAACAAGTATTTTTAAACTGAAAAAAGATACAATTTTAAAGCTTTGCACCTAAACAGAATGACTTTTTAAAGATTTGTCTTACAAAGCTCTTAATGTAGCAAACATGCTAACACAAGACTGAGACAGAGTAGCTATTTGGATGTTTCCAACTCAACTAGCTTTCTTCAACCCCACACAGTGAAATGAGTCAGAATGAATTTGAAAGAGTAGATATGAAATCCATTAAGACAAATTTGATTTCACAGCCCAGTTCAGTAATGGCATTAATTCCTATATCTGGCACTCTCCTACATCAAACAGCATAAAAGGATATATCAAACTTAAAGAATATCGAATATAACCCAGAAAAAGATGTACTTTCACACACAAACTGCTTAATCATATATGGAGTTCAAAAGCTGAAGCAGTATAAGAAAAGCAATAAATCAGCGCTGTCTTTTCTGTCAACTCTCTGATTATAAGAAATAAATCTATAATACTAGTTTTAACTATAGGTTAAATATGAATGATCACATAACTATTCTCTAAGCAATCATATAACTATTCTCTAAGCAATACATTGCCAACATAAAATGCCTTTTGTCTCCTATATATTGCTAAAGGCATCCACAACTATACTTACCAAACATCCCTCCAAAACAGAAAGCACAATAAATCACTCTGTTTTCCCCAAGAAAGGATAATCCATCTTCAGTATTAGAACAGTAATATAGAATTTGAGAGTACTAGTATATATTGCAGTGTACTAAAAAAACTTCATAAATAATGAGTTAAAACTGAGAATAGATCTGTGTCCATGTAGCCAAATGAACCTGACATTAAATGTTTAATAGTTTGTGTATGTCCTTGAGCATAAGAACCCAATCAATGACTTGGATATAAGCACTTAGGAGATATGAATCTAGCTTGGTATTTATCAGAAAATACTGCCAGAGTTTCAATTGGTAGTGCTAAAACACTTCTTGGCCCTGAATCAAAAAGGATTTCTGCTGGAGCCAATTCAGAAAAACCAACTGAAGTATGACTGGCAAGCTTAGGTGACTTGACCTGAAAAATTCAAGTTCCAGGAAAGAAATTAGTCATTGAGTTGTTAGTTTCAAACTTCTCGTAGTATGGTATTGTTTAATTGCAAAATAACTTCCTAATTCACTTTATAATTAAATTAGCTATATTTACATTAACACAAAATTAAAACTTAATGTTGACAAGAATAATAAAGTCCGTAACATATTACTTACAACAGTAACAGCTAACATTTGTTAACTTTTTATTGTGAGTCAGACACTGGCCTAAACACTGTACATGTATCTCAAATCCTACAAAGTTGGTACTATGATAACTCCTGTTAAACAGGTGAGGAAACTAAGATGCAGACCCAAGTAAATAATTTAGCCAAGATCACACCTGGAAAATAGTAGTGTCTGAGATTACCGAACCATTTGCCACTTTCTTCCCTTCTATAGCAGAAACTCAGGAGTGGTGGAGAACATTAAAATTGAGGCTCAAGTGCATACGCTACAATTCTGCTGCTGCTTCAAACTACTAAGTTCACATGTAACATGAATTTTAAAAGGTAGTAATATGACTCCTACATGTTATACACTAAATAAATATGTCAAACAATAAATGTTTGTTGAAAGAATTGTGTCAAAAGGGAAAATTAAAGATATTAAGTTTTCTCACCTAACACATAAGTAGGTAAAAAAGGTCACCCAATAATTTTGCTTTTACGAATAACATGGATAATCTTTTTAGGGACTTGCCAAATAATTACATTCTGTTCTTAACTGAACTCAATAGGATGGAAATACAAAAAACTTACAGTGTATTTTCATTCACCAAATATTAAAAGGAATCACATTCAAAATAACTGGTGAAAATATCATGTAAGCTGTACTAAATAATAAAATAAATATATGTATACTAGCATGTAAGATAAATTTTACATCCAAAATTTAAATGACAACTATATTTGTTTGATCGATCGCTAGATTACCACTTCAAAAGAATAATATTTAATCTGGAATTGTGCATTTTCCCCCAAAGTTAGGATAATCAATGAAGAAAGTTGTGAGTTGCTCTCTTAAATTGAGACTTTTATGAATGAATTTCAGAGGTCATCAGTAATGAGAGTACTCTGCAAGTGGTTATGCATAATATGAATATTTAACACTTCTTCTAAGTCCAGATATGAGCAGGTCCTGAATTTCAAATATCTCTCAAATTATCTTATTAGTTAAGTTGGCCAAGTTTCCAACTTAAATATATTGAGGAATTTTTTTCCTAATTTAGATATAACCTGTATTATTTCCTTATAATCAAAATAATGACCATATTCAAGTCTACAACTTTCTAGGGGAAAAAGAGAAACCAAAACTCTGAAAGATTTCCAGAATTTTAGAAACTTAACTCTGCAGAACACTCATGCTTACACATCTTCAACAAAAATTACCAACCACAAGAAAGGCAAAGTTTCGTTTTAACTCATCTTCTGAAATGCTTGGAAGCCTGTGCTGAATGACTTAAGTGTTTAAAATCTAAAAAGTTATTGATAAAGGTCACGATGACAGTGGATAACATGTTAAAGAATGATGCTAAAATATTTAAAGCACTTAACATATACTGAAGATAGGCCAATTTTATATAAGCAATAAAATATTATCTTCCCTCAGGTGGCTTTTCTGACCATCAACGGTTTTACTGTGAACCAAGTAATACTTCTACATAATTAAGGCAATAGGTTTATATCCACCACTTCGGTGGACACTTCAATTGCTTTTCTGTCTGAATGATTTTCTCAAGAAATAGAGCACTATTTAAAAAGACAGTCTAACTCTAAGGACCGGCGTGCTGGGTTTTGTCACCCTGCCTCCAGGACATGCAAACACGGAGCCATCAGTTTGCACCTGTGCACAGACCGGCTCCTTCCCGCTCTCCAGTCAAAATACAGTGTAGAAAAGTGTTCGGTTGTGGTCACTGAATAAATAAATGCACTTAAAGCTATTGCCGTCACAGGCTTTCAATGCTACTCTCTCAGGCTGCAGGCAAGTTTCAAAGCCTCTGTGGCCAAAAGACAAACGTCTGCAAAATCATCCTCCCGCAGCCACCCCAGCCGGCTTCTCATTTGTCCAAATCGCTTCCTCGCTTTATCAACAGAACCGACCCGTGCGCCGCACGCCCACCGCGCCCACGCCCAGTGCAGGTTCCGCGAGGCCGTGGGCGCCGTTCCCACGCGCGGCTCCCCGGAGCGCAGCAGGAACAGCGTGGTCCCAAATGCTGCCCCACCTCCTGTCCCTCGTTGTCTCACTGCAGAAAACCGGTGCATTCCTGCACCCCGGGGAGTGGACTCAGCCCCCTTTCGCACTGGAGGTGGGAAACACACGTGCACGCGCGCACACACGTGCGCAAAAAGGAAACACAATCTCGCACACACGCGCACGCACGTGCGCAGGAAGGAAACACAATCTCGCACATGCACACACACACACACGTGCGCTGGAAGGAAACACAATCTCGCACATGCACACACACACACACGTGCGCTGGAAGGAAACACAATCTCGCACATGCAGACACACACACACACACACACACACACACACACGCACGCACGCACGCACGCAGCGCGCCCTCTCCGGATCAGAGAGCAGCACTCACTTGGACATCCCAACTTTCTAGCTCCTTCCACCTCCCCGGTCCCAAACACAACCGGGGGACAATCGGGACTCCGGGTGGCCGTTCCCGCGCCCCCGCCCAGACGAGCTCTGGCTGCGGCGCCACCCGCCCTTTCCCGTCGCCCCGGTAACCGGGCGCTCCCGCGCCCCACGCGCACCGACAGCAGGTGACACCTCAGTGCGCGCGGTCCTCTGCAAGGACGTCAGCGAGAGCCACGTGCGCTGCCGCCCCGGGTCCCAGGACGTTAGAGACGGGGCGGACCGCGCACCGCCGCGCGCTCCAGTCCCCTCCCGGGTCCCGCGCGACCCACGGGGACACGCAGGCGGGGCGAGGAGGGGCTAGGCCGACCCAGTCTGTCCAGGAGGCCCCGCCGCGCAGGAACGGGCTCCCCCAGCGCCAGAAAGGCGGCGCAGGGGGACTCGGAAGCGACGAGACCGTCACCCCGAGTCCTCCCGCGCAAAAATGGCCCGCAGGGACAGCCGCTCCTGCTTGTCACTCCAGTCCCCGCCCGGGACCCCCCGCCCGGGACACCTCAGTGGACACCCTGTCCGAGACACCCCAGCTGGACTCCCCACCCGGCACACCTCCCTCCCGGGACACCCCCCGCCTGGGACACCCCATTTGGACCCCCCCGCCCGGGACACAGCCCGCCCGGAACACCCCACCTGGACACCCCTCCCGGGACACCCCACCTGGACACCCCTCCCGGGACACCCCACCTGGACACCCCGCCCGGGACATCCCACCTGGACACCCCTCCCGGGACACCCCACCTGGACACCCCTCCCGGGACACCCCACCTGGACACCCCTCCCGGGACACCCCACCTGGACACCCCTCCCAGGACACCCCACCTGGACACCCCGCCCGGGACACCCCACCTGGACACCCCTCCCGGGACATCCCACCTGGACACCCCTCCCAGGACACCCCACCTGGACACCCACCCCGGACACTCCCTACCCAGGACACCCCAGTGGACATCCCACCCGAGACACCCCATCTGGACCCCCCACCCGGGACACTCCCCGCCTGGGACACCCCGTCTGGACCCCCCACCTGGGACACACCCGCCCGGGACACCCCACCTGGA
Source organism: Microcebus murinus (assembly GCF_040939455.1). Classification (NCBI taxonomy): domain Eukaryota; kingdom Metazoa; phylum Chordata; class Mammalia; order Primates; family Cheirogaleidae; genus Microcebus; species Microcebus murinus. The sequence goes on along the minus strand of NC_134129.1, from coordinate 19,816,250 downwards.
CACCCGCCCGGGACACCCCCCACCCAGGACACCCCATATGGACACCCCGCCCGGGACACAGCCCGCCCGGGACACCCCACCTGGACACCGGGCCCGGGACACAGCCCGCCCGGGACACCCCACCTGGACACCGGGCCCGGGACACCCCGCCCAGGACATCCCCTACCCGGGACACCCCACCTGGACACCCGCCCGGGACACCCCCTACCCGGGACACCCCACCTGGACACCCGCCCGGGACACCCCCTACCCGGGACACCCCACCTGGACACCCGCCCGGGACACCCCCTACCCGGGACACCCCCACCTGGACACCCCGCCCAGGACACCCCTCCCGGGACACCCCACCAGGGACACCCCCACCTGGACATCCTGCCCGGGACATCCCCTATCTGGGACACCCCACCTGGACACCCTCCACCAGGGACACCCCACCTGGACACCCTCCACCAGGGACACCCCACCTGGCCCCCCCGCCCGGCTGGAACCCGCGGGCCCCGGGGGACTCGGGGGACTCGGGCGGGGACAGGCGGGGACTCGGGGGACTCGGGGCCTGGGCGCGGGGCGGCACTTACGGAAGAAGACGTACTCGGTGTAGCTGCTCCAGGCGCGCTCCTCGCCGCGGGGCGGCGGGCCGGGCGCGGCGCTGGCGTTGCTGGCGTTGCCGGCGCTGGCGGCGCCCGCCGAGGTGCAGGCGGCCATGTGGAAGCCCGCCTCCGCCAGGCGGTCGAAGGCGCGCTCCAGCTGCGTGAACTTGAGGTAGAAGCGCGACGTGTAGCGCTCGGGCGGCCGGCCCGGGTCGCGGCTCTCGTTGAGCGCGTCCCCGAACACCTCCTGCGCCAGCGCCACGCGCCCGCACACCAGGATGCGCGCCACGCGCCGGAACCGCGCGTCCGCCGCGCCGTCGCGCGCCGCGGGGCAGCCGCCGCGGTAGCCGAGCGTGAGGAAGCCCGAGCGCCGCTCGGGGGCGCCGCCGCTGCCGCGCGCCGGGGCCGCGTCGCCGCTGCCGCCCGAGCCGCTGTCGTCCGCGTCGCTCGCGCAGCCCTCGTCGCGCGGCGAGCCGGGCGCCGCCGCCGGCCCGGGCGCCAGCAGCTGCACCAGCTCGGCCAGCTGGAAGTACTCGGCCTCGCGCAGCAGCCGCTCCCGCTCGGGGAAGCGCTCGGGCAGCGCCAGGCGCCGGTCGCGCAGGAAGTCCAGCACGTACCTGAAGAGGAAGCCGTCGCGGTCGATGAAGAAGCGCGCGCGGCTGTCCCGCGGCAGCTCGCCCCGCCGCCCGCCGCCGCCCCGCGCGCCGCCCGCCGGCGCGAACATGCAGGCCAGCGTGCTGCCCGGGACGCTGAGCAGCGTCGCGTGCCGGGTCACGTACACCTGGCCGCCCACGTTCAGCTCCACCACCTCGGGGAAGGCGGCCGGCGGCGGCGGCGGCGGGGCGGCGGCGGTGGCGGCGGCGGTGGCGGGCGCGCCCGACGCGGAGACCATGTCGCTGATGGGCAGGATGGCGCCGCCGCCGCCGCCGCCGCCGCCAGTGTCCTTCAGGGCCATGGCCCGCACGCCCGCGACCCTGCGGCCAGAGAGCGGCACTTCGCGGGCTCCCCGGAGCGCGCGCCCGGCACCCTCGGCGGGGCGGCGCGTCCCTCAGTCCTCCGCGGCCGGTCCCTCAGCCCGGCGCGTCCCTCAGCACTCGGCGGGGCGGCGCGTCCCTCAGTCCCAGGCGGGGCGGCGCGTCCCTCAGCCCTCCGCGACCGGTCCCTCAGCACTCGGCGGCCGGCGCGTCCCTCGGCGATCGGCGGGACGACGCGTCCCTCAGTCCCTGGCGAACGGCGTGTGTCCCTCAATCCGGCAGGTCGGCTGCGCGTCCCTCAGCACTCAGCAGCCGGCGCGTCCCTCAGCACTCAGCAGCCGGCGCGTCCCTCAGCCCGGCGGGGTGGCGCGTCCCTCAGCACTTAGCAGCCGGCGCGTCCCTCAGCCCGGCAGGGTGGCGCGTCCCTCAGCACTCGGCGGCCGGCGCGGGTCCCTCAATCGGGCGGGTCAGCGGTGCGTCCCTCAGCACTCGGCGGCCGGCGCGTCCCTCAGTCCCCGGCGGCCGGCTCGGGTCCCTCAATGGGGCGGATCGGCGGCGCGTCCCTCAGCACCCGGCGGCCAGCGCGTCCCTCAGCACTCGGCGGGGTGGCGCGTCCCTCAGCACCCGGCGGCCGGCGCGGGTCCCTCAGTCGGGCGGGTCGGCGGCGCTTCTCTCAGCCCCGCTGGGCGGCGGTGCGTCCCTCAGTCCCCGGCGGGCCGGCGCGTCCCTCAGCACCCGGCGGCCGGCGCGGGTCCCCTCAATGGGGCGGATCGGCGGAGCGTCCCTCAGCACTCGGCGGGCCGGCGCGTCCCTCAGCACCCGGCGGCCGGCGCGGGTCCCTCAGTCGGGCGGGTCGGCGGCGCTTCTCTCAGCCCCGCTGGGCGGCGGTGCGTCCCTCAGTCCCCGGCGGGCCGGCGCGTCCCTCAGCACCCGGCGACCGGCGGCGGGTCCCTCAGCCCGGCGGGCTGGCGGCTCAGGGCTCGGGGCGGCGGCGGCGGCGGCGGCCGAGCGCCATCGGAGGAGCGCGCGCGGGAGGACGCTCCTGAGGGCGCCGGCCGGCGGGAAGTGTGAGGGAGACTCGCGCGCTGGCGCCCGGCTCCGCGCGGGGAGGGCAGGAGGCGGCGCCGCAGCACAGACGACGCGCCGCCCCGCAGCCTGCCGGCGCGCGGGGGACCCGGAGCGCGGACCGCGTCGCTAACTGCTCCCGGCCGCCCGGGAGGCGGCGCTGACGTCAAGCCGGGCCCTGGGACCCGAGCCACGGCTGTCGCTTAAAGAGACAGGCGCCGCGGCCGGCCGGGTCCGACGCTAGGGGGCGGGGCCCGACGCTAGGGGGCGGGCCTGAGGGGCGGGGCCTGTGGGTCCGGGGCGGGGCTTGGCGGGCCGCGCCGAGTGGCCGGCGGGGCAGCCCAGAAAGCCGGCGGGGAGGACAGCATCTCCCATTGACTCACGTTGCTCCCTCCCAGGGCCTGTCCTCGCCTTCCTACCTGTCTGCCTGCCTTCCCATTTTACCTCCCTTTCCTGTCTGCCCAGTAAAGCTAGTTTTTGAGCACTCTGGGCGGGAGGGAAGCAGAATAGGTTTGGGTTGTAGCAAAGAGGTCAGGCTCCTGACCTGGAAGGGCTGCAAACGCTGGCCCGGGCACTGATTGCAAAAAGATGACCCGGGTGGAGGATGCTCTTGTAGTGGTGGCTTTATACTTTTGGAAGCGAAAGGCGAAATGCCAGTCCCTCTGTTAACAGTCAGATTTCATGATTGCATGTTATAACTTGCATGCACTACAGAGAGTGGAAGAAGTTTTTGGATAAAAAATGCACAAGCCTAGCATCTGCTGTCTACAGGAGACCCATCTAACCCACAGAGTTGCCCGCCAGCTGAAGGTCAAGGGATGGAAAACTATCCCCCAGTCCAACGGGAGTCAAAGGAAAGCTGGAGTAGCTATACTATGTGCAGATAATATAAGTTTTAAAATAGCAAAAGTAAAAAAAAGGATCAAGATGGCCATTATATAATGGCGAAAGGGAAGATCCAACAAGAAGATTTAACAGTTCTTAATATCTATGCACCCAATATCTATGCACCCAGTATGCACTTAATATCTATGCACCCAATACAGGAGCACCCAATTACTTAAAGCAAACCTTGTCTAATGTAAACACCGTGTTACACAACACTACCATAGTAGCAGGGGACTTCAACACCCCATTGAATGATCTGGGTAGATCCTCCAAACAGAAAATAAGCAAACAAATAATGGACCTGAATAAAGCCCTTGATCAAAAAGGTCTGACAGATCTCTATGGAGCATTCCATCCAAACAAACTTGAATTTACATTCTTTTCAGAAGCCCATGGATCCTACTCCAAAATTGATCACATCCTAGGCCGCAAATCATATCTCAAAAAAATTCAAGAAAATAGAAATTATACCTTGTATCCTCTCTGACCATAACGGTATAAGATTACAGTACAATTCCTACGGAAACACTCAACCCCTCAAGACTCTAACATCTGATTTCCTTTCACAAAAAAACCAAACAAACAAACAACAACAACAAAAAAAAAAAACGAATAAAGGGCTGTATGTGACTTGAGTATTTTCTTCTGTCATCTTTACACAATTTGATTCATAGTAGTAGACACTTAATAAATGTTTATAAAGGGAGGGATGGAGATCAGGGAGGAAATGTGCTCCTATTTTTCCTTGTTTCTCATCCTGATCATTCCCTTCCTTCAGCTCTCCATTTCCCTTTCAACCCCATGAAGCAAGTGGGTTATTTTTTATTAGTCTCCTAACCCAAGAGTCGGGTCACAAATGAAAATCATGCGAATTTAAGCTCACCTTAATTTCCATTTGTAGGAGGCACAGGTACAGTCTGCCAAATCAGCATTATTCGTGGTGAAGAAGGAGAATAGAAATGCAAATGGGAAATCTCTGCTCCAGCTTGTGTTCAGAAACATAAAGAATCGTTGATTTATGAGGTGCAAAAGTGGAAAGAGAATATTGTGGCACAAACTAGTTTGCTTCAAAAATTATCATGACAATATTATAGAGGAACTTTATCCGTGAACAGTTAATATATTTTAATATTTTTTAAACTCCTAAGTACCAATTTACAATACCTTCTCTTCGAATCATTTTTTTTAAAAAGTGCTGAATTTGAGATGTGTTTGTAACCTCAAATTTTCATAAATAATTAATACATTATTTTTGGAGCATGACAAACTATATTTAATTTATTGACTGTTATAAGCCACATCCACAGACAATGCTATACCAATTTTGAAGTTTGATTACATGAAGCAGAGAAAGCCTAATGGACCAATGAGAGAACATAAAATTTACCAAAAGGCTAAGACTTAAAACAGTTTGCAGTATGCCTCTTCATGCAATTCTCTTAATCAAACCTACTGCCTTCCCCCAAATTTGTAAAGTGATTAATCACATTAAGTAGAATTCATTTCAGCCTTCATTTAAAAGCTAAATTCAAGCATTAAAATAATAGGACAAATACTCTATTTTCTATCTCATTTGAAGAATAAAAAAGCATTTTGGATTTAAAGTAATAGTTCCCAGAAAAGTGAATTAATGGAAGCTTTATAACCTTCATAGATGAATAAATAATAATGCCTCAAACCACTACTAATGAAGCCCATTTATCATGAGGTAAATATCCCTAATGATAAGTATGGAACAGACCATAGAATTGTAATGAAGCGGGTATATAATAAATATGCATAGGTGTACATGAATATGAGGTCTCCAGTATTATCTGGTTGAAATCCTTTTTTAACTTTTAATTAAATAAAATATGTTTATAAGATTAAATGGTCTAAAATGTATACTGTGAATGAATCATCTTAGAAATTCACAATGAATTGCATTGTGTGCTATGTTGCTTATTTAAAATTATTTCTTCAGATGTTGATTGAACATTTTTTCTTGATCTCTTCTTCCCTCCTCATACTCCTCCTATTCTTTCCCCCTTCTCCCAACTATATCCTCCAACCAAACTCCAAATTGAACAAATTGTTGGTCCACAATGTCTTTTTTTTTTTTTTTTTTGAGACAGAGTCTCGCTTTGTTGCCCAGGCTAGAATGAGTGCCATGGCATCAGCCTCGCTCACAGCAACCTCAATCTCCTGGGCTCCAGCGATCCTCCTGCCTCAGCCTCCCGAGTAGCTGGGACTACAGGCATGTGCCACCATGCCCGGCTAATTTTTTTCTGTATATATTAGTTGGCCAATTAATTTCTTTCTATTTATAGTAGAGACGGGGTCTCACTCTTGCTCAGGTTGGTTTCGAACTCCTGAACTCAAACGATCCGCCCGTCTCGGCCTCCCAGAGTGCTAGGATTACAGGCGGAGGAGCCACCGCGCCCGGCCACAATGTCTTTACTTGTCCTTCCTTCTGGTAGGAATATCTTTCCTCTTCGATTAGATCTCTAATCCCTTCCTCCTGATTACCTCTTTCCTCCAGGTCTCAAGTTTAAATACCACTTTCTCTGGAAATCTTTCCATTTATTTACCCAATCTGATCAAGTTCCCTCCTAAGGTGCTCCCACCAGACTCTGTGCTTACGCATGGGCAAGATTTATCCCACTGATGCCTGACTTTCTCCCAACAGATTATGAGAATGGCATGCAGCCGTGTATACTATTCTGTCCCCAGGGTGGTGCTGCCCAGCCCATAAGAGGTAGCCCATTTCTAATGTGTTGAATGTTCGTTGCAGAGAAATGTGTCCATGTCGTGAATGGGTGGCAACCTCTCACCTGTATTCTGAGCGCTGGGCTAAACAACGAGATTGCAGAGATGAGCAAGACCCCATCCTTTGCGATTAAAATCGGGCAAAGTGAGAAAAGAGTCTGATCAAAATAAACCTAGATCTAAAGGAGAAGAAAAAGCACGAACGAGACAGCCACACAGTTGTAGCAATCCATTTGGTGAAATGAGAGCCATCAACACCAAATACCGCAATCAGAACCATTTTGCCGTAAACCCCAGACACCATTGATGTCCTCTAGAACAATCTGATCACACATGTGAGTCCTTTAAGATTTCTGTGGCTACACAAAGACGAGGCTTCTTGTCTTTGTGTAGAAGTCTTCTTCCAAACTTCTCTGACAAGGAGCTACAGTAGAAGAGTTCTCATTCCCAGCACATTTTAAAACAACACAGTCAAAAAGGTTCGTCTCTAAAAGCACAGCGAGCAGAAAGGATATATCGAGTCCAGATTTTAAGACATAAATAATGTACGGTATCAAATTAAGTCTATCTTCCCTTGGCAGAGAATCACGTAAAAGCCAGAAACTATATCTTCTTTGAGAACACAAAAGGTAGAAATAAGGTTTAGACTCAGATAGAACTGGGTTAAAAATCTAACTCTGTTTCTTACTAGCTTTGTGGTTTCAGCAAGATATCTTTAACCCCTCTGATACTCAGTTTCTTCCTGGGCACAGTGGAAATGATAAAGACCACAGACTCATCACTTCAGTGATGCTTTGGAACGGGACCATCCAAGTCTAATGGACTTCACTGTATTTATTAAATCTGTTTCATAGCATTGTTCTGGGGAACGGGAAAAGAGGCACATCGTAGCTAGAGAGATCCAAGATTCAGAAGGACACGTATCTGATGAGAGTAATTCTGCCTGCTGTCCTTCCAATTGCCACCAACCCCTGGGTGCACACAGCCAGACCATTGTGAACACCCCCACACCATGTCCTTCCCTATCTATATCCATTGTTGTCTCTCTCTCTTTCGCACATTGCCATCCTATCTATGATTTCATTGATTTAATGATCCTGTTCTTTTCTTTTCCTTTCTTTCTTTCTTTCTTTCTTTCTTTCTTTCTTTCTTTCTTTCTTTCTTTCTTTCTTTCCTTCCTTCCTTCCTTCCTTCCTTCCTTCCTTCCCTCTTTCCTTCTTTCTTTCTTTCTTTCTTTCTTTTCTTCCTTCCTTCCTTCCTTCTTTCCCTTTCTTTCTTTCTTTCCTTCCTTCCTTCCCTCTTTCCTTCTTTCTTTCTTTCTTTCCTTCCTTCCTTCCTTCCTTCCTTCCTTCCTTCCTTCCTTCCTTCCCTTCCTTCCTTCCTTCCTTCCTTCCTTCCTTCCTTCCCTCTTTCCTTCTTTCTCTTTCTTTCTTTTCTTCCTTCCTTCCTTCCTTCTTTCCCTTTCTTTCTTTCTTTCCTTCCTTCCTTCCCTCTTTCCTTCTTTCTTTCTTTCTTTCTTTCTTTCTTTCTTTCTTTCTTTCTTTCTTTCTTTCTTTCCTTCCTTCCTTCCTTCCCTTCCTTCCTTCCTTCCTTCCTTCCTTCCTTCCTTCCTTCCTTCCTTCCTTCCTTCCTTCCTTCCCTCCTTCCTTCCTTCCTTCCCTCTTTCCCTCTTTCCTTCTTTCTTTCTTTCTTAACTTTATTCATTCTTTTGTGGTCTAATGACCACTTTTAGCTTTCTTTTCTCCAAAGCCAACCAACTGTGCTTCTAATTTTCAGGAAACTACTTGATATCTGTTTATCTTCTTTAAGGCATTTGAAAATTTTACCAACAAACAAACAAACAACAACAACAAAAAAATACAAACTTCTCAAATATCTCATGTAATTTTAAGCAAAAAGCCTGAGTACTTTTCAGTATCAGAGGCTTTGCAATTTTTAGAGCAGTGCTGTTTGATAAAAATATAGAACCACATATCTAACAGAGACTCACTCTGTTGCCCGGGCTAGAGTGCCATGGCCTCAGCCTAGCTCACAGCAACCTCAAACTCCTGGGCTCAAGCGATCCTCCTGCCTCAGCCTCCCGAGTAGCTGGGACTACAGGCTTGTGCCACCATGCCTAGGTAATTTTTTTCCATGTATTTTTAGTTGACCTATTAATTTCTTTCTATTTTTTTGGTAGAGATGGGGTCTCACTGTTGCTCAGACTGGTTTCAAACTCTTGACCTTGAGCAATCCTCCCACCGCAGCCTCCCAGAGTGCTAGGATTACAGGCGTGAGCCACCACGCCCGGCCTCACATATCTAATTTTAAAAATCTCTTATAGCCACATTTAAAAAGTAGCCATGAAATAGGTGAAATTATTTTAATAATACAGCTTATTTAGCCTAATATATCCAAAATATTATCATTTCAACATGAAAGCAATATAAAAATGTACTAATGACATAATTTATATTTTTCCATACAAGGTCTTGAAGTGTGGTATATATTTTGCTCTTATAACACATCCTAACACTTATAACATCAGGCTGGGCGCAGTGGCTCACGCCTGTAATCCCAGCACTCTGGGAGGCCGAGGCAGGCGGATTGCTCGAGGTCAGGAGTTCGAAACCAGTCTGAGCAAGAGCGAGACCCCGTCTCTACTGTAAATAGAAAGAAATTAATTGGCCAACTAAAAATATATGTACAAAAAATCAGCCGGGCATGGTGGTGCATGCCTGTATTCCCAGCTACTCAGGAGGAGGCTGAGGCAGGAGGATCGCTTGAGCCCAGGAATCTGAGGTTGCTGTGAGCGAGGCTGACGCCACGACACTCACTCTAGCCTGGGCAACAGAATGAGACTCTGTCTAAAAAAAAACAAAAAAAAAAAAACCACTTATAACACACCTCAGACTAGCCATATTTCATGTGCTCAATGGCTACATGTGGCTAGTGGCTACTGAATTGTACAGCATATCTCTAGAGCATGTGTGATTTTAAAGCACCTAGCTGTTTGGGGAATTAGATAAGAAAACACAACTTTTTTATCACAAGCACAATGAGAAGAGGGTGGAATTGAGTGCTAGAGTCACTTAACACATGGAACCAGGACTGCAAAGCATCTCTCTAGACAAAAAAAAAATAATGAGGAAAAATTCCAAAGAGAAGAAAGAAAATAATGTAATTACTAAAGAAATTAGGTTTTCCTTACACACCCAGGACCGTGCATCGCCCCCTAAGCCCTGCCCCAATAATGGCGAAATTTGAACAGGTTTTTCAGCACACATCACTCTTGTGCAAAGCAGACCAGCCGGGGTTATTTTGTCATGTGCATGGCCTCTTGCAAGGTTAGAAGCAAAGAGTTTGCTGTCAGAGCAAACAAAGCAGGACTAGCCTTTGTAGGATTAAGACCGAAGATAAGATGGGGAGGACCATCTGCAATTCAACAACTGCTATTGAATCTGGGAGAAAATTGGAAAGCAAAGTATAAAAACCAGTTTACCCCAAAAGCTCACATACCGATTTTGAGAATGTCCATGATTCTATGAAATGGAAAACTTTTGCAAATGAGGTGTTCAGGAAACTCAGAATGTCCACGCTTGAGGAACATGTTATATAGCATATTCAAGCGATCTAAACATCTTAATACAACGCAATATGAGTTCTTGTTCTATATTTAAAGTTTTTATGCAAATACTATATAATGTTAGGTAAACTCTATAAAATTAGATACTCCAAGAAAGTCATGAAAGTTTGTATGGATTATGATTCGATATAGCTAAGCATTTAATATGATGCTTGGCACATAAAAAAGTGATCAACAGGTGTTAGGCAAATAAAATCATTTGTGAGCCATTTTCATATTAACTTATATGACATGCAAGTCACGTTTTTTAGAAGTAGCTATTTAATTTCATATATCATACGTGTGGGAGTATGTATATGGAGTGGGTGGTTAGCTACAGGTGGTCTAGTGTCTTATCTTGCCCAACTGACTGCCTCCTTAAAACACAGCTTAGCTCCCCAAAGTCTGGGGGAAAGGTAACATAAACTTAGGACATTCTGGGTGACAATTTTAGTTAGGGTGGACAATGGGATAATATAATGATTGCAAATGGACTCTAAGCCCTTTCAAAATATATGAACCAGAAGCCTAAAACTGGTGATACTATATGCACAATATAAATTTTATAAAATATGTACTGTAATATTTTTTTTAAAAAATTACTGATAAGACTGTAAGATATATAATAGATTTAAAGTGTTAATGTCTGAAGCCAGTCAGTTTCCCTTAGACATGCCCCAAAAGTATAAATTTGTATTTCTTATTTTGGCCAGAGACTATTAATGACTCCATCCTGAAAACCCTAATCGTAGCAAAAACTCAATCATTTCCTGTACTTTTTATTAGCTTCATGTCCTACTGTCTTTTCCCACTTTGCACTGCTACAACAAAATGCCTAAGACCGGGCAATTTACAATGAAGAGAATTTTATTTTCTCACGGTTCTGGAGGCTGGGAAGTCCAAGATCAAGGTGCTGGCATCTGGCAAGGGTCTTGTTGCTGTTCCAAGACATGGCAGAAGGCAGGAGGGGGAGAGAGAGAGAGAGAGAGAGAGAGAGAGAGAATGAACACACTCCTGCCCAAAAGCCCTTTTATTAAGGCATTAAACCCATCCATGACAGTGGATCCCTCATAGGTTAATCACTTCTTAAAGGACTCACCTTTTAATGCTATTACAATGGCAATTAAATTTCAACATGAGATCTAGTGGGGACAAGCATTCAAATCATAGCACCTATTTACCGGTTTTTTTTTTCCAAAAGGATTATTTAGAAAAAGACTATAAGGAACTTCATGCCCCTTGAATGAAGTTACTATGGAAATAAAATAGTGTTATTATGAAATGATTCTTTATCTGTGTTGCTTGTCTTCAGTGGGAGCACAGGGTTAATTACATTTAAGAAATTAGTCCTTCATTCTAAGGTTGCAGTTAGTAAATGTTTAGAAAAAAATCTTAATACTTAGAAACGTTTATTAAATATCTTAAATGGAAAGGAAGCAATTAAAAACTTAAAATAAATGCCCCCAGGTAATCTACTATAAAATTATAAATGTAGAATGTGCATGGAAATGCTGGTATTTTGATAGAATAAAATGTAGTTTACATGTATTAACATTTAAATATCGGAATTTAAATATAAATATATAGTTTGTATTTGTTAACAAGTCAAATTGCTTCTCTTATCACAGAAATTTTTTTAAAGGATAACTGAATATACGTCAAATGACTAAAGACCGATAGGTTCAATCGAGCCTAGAACAGTATCTTCATCTAATTGACATAACCGGTTGAACTGTGTAAATTATCTACTTCTGTGAAAACTCTCAAAAATTGGCAATTTCAAATGGTTCGACCATATTTGCTGTATGGTTTCATATGGCAAATGTCATATGGGCGGTAATAGTTTTCGGCAACAAGGACAATGAATATAGTACCGTATCACTAAATATTTAGATATTTAGAAATGCATCATTCGTAACTTGAGCTTTAAACATATGCATGTAAGTGTGCTAAATATTTGTAATTTTCCCCAAAAGACAGTACTGTCTACCACTTTACTATTGGTTCTCTCAGCACTTAAATACAGCTTGTACAAAAAGCAATTTGTTTACCTTTGGCTTGTGTGTGATCTGAATTATCATTCAGATGTGTCTATTTTCTCTTTCTACCTAAATAACAAACTCTTTGAAGCCAGGTACTCTTCTCCGGTTGTTTTATATTCTGTTCAGTACTTTGCATACAGGAAGCCTAAAATGAGGATGTGCAAATTGTTTACCTGCATCGTGGCTAATCAGCAGTGAGACTACTCACAGGCATTAGTGGTACTGTTTAATTTCTCTATGTCCTGCTAAGTAGGAAAATATTGATATTTGTATATCTTTAGGTTCTACTTTAAAAAGTACATCAGTTCAATCAGAATTTAAAAACACAATTAAAGCACAATGCTTTCATCTGGGAGATGCATTTTAACATGAGGTATAAATTCAGCTAATGAACACCCATTATTGTACACCATGTTATTCAGGTTCAATAAACAGCCTCTTAAAAATCTAGCTTTTGAGTAAATTGTGTGCTGTAAAGTTTCCTTCCGATAATGTTACGATGTGTTTTGGTTTTTTCCCCATTATAACTAGAGTGGCCCAGGGGTCTGAACAAGAGATAGGAACGCTGAATTTTCATCCCAGCCCTACCAATGCTACAGATTTACTAAGTAACCCAGGGCAAGTACCTTTTCTGATCAGTTTACTAGTTTGCCAGATGAACACATCCTAATGTTTTCTGAAATATGCTGTTCTTGATTATATATTGTTGCACAACACACCTCCTCAAAACTTAGTGGCTTACCCAAACATCAAGCGTGTCCTACCCCCAGGTGGTGCTCATTTTAAAAATTCACTTGTCACTCAGTTTTTCAACAATTTTCTCTACTCTGATCACTACATAGTGGACCTAGTTCCACTGCGTAAATTTCAATCTCTGTGTTCCAAAGTTTGCTCTTCTTCCTGCAGAAGTACTGTTTTTTTTTTCCTAGCAGTATTCATTATGCTTTTCTTAAAAACTTTTATTACCCATGTTATTCTCATTTATTACATAGTCTCATATCATTTATTTATTCAAACATCAAAAAGACAATGAATATAATATGGCTTGGTAAGTGGCCATGGCACCTATTTTGTAAGTATGAATTCTTCCCCTCCTCCCCTCTCCCATCTGCCCACCACCCGATAAAAGTTTGTTTGTTTCTTTCTTTTTTTTCACCTTTGGGTTACATTGTATATATAAGGCAGGGGGTTGGGGGGAGAGATGGCAGGGGCAATATATGTAACCCTAACAATAGTTGTACCCCCATAATATGATAAGATAAAATAAAATAGATAAACAAAAAACTTAAGTGGCTTAAACAACAATGGCTTTATTTTTTTTTGGTTCTGGGCTCAGATGGCGGATTCTTGCTCAAGGTCTCTCACAAGATTGAAATCGGACAGTGGCTGGGGCTGGAATCAACTGATTCCTAAGCTGTGAAGACTCAAGACTCAAACAGCTAAGGGCTGGAACAGTTGGGGCTCTTAGGGTGCTCATCCTCCCTGTCTGTCTGTCTGTCTCTCTCTAGGGTCTATGCATATGGTCATTTCCATGGTGACTCAAAGCTCCAAAGTTGCACGACCCATGAAGAAAGAGCCAGGCAGAAGCTGTATCATGTCTTATAAACTAGTCCAAGAAATCACAAAGCATCACTCCTGTCATCTTTTATTAATCAAGGCAGCCACGAGGCTCTCTTCGTTTTGTTTTGTTTTTATAAATTTATTTCAGAATATTATGGGAGTACAAACATTTTGGTTACATACAATGCCCTGGCTCTCTTAGTTGTAAGAGGAGGAAACATAGACTACCGCTCGAAGAGAGAGTGGGAAAACATTTTGGTAGAACATGTGGGACCGAAAAATATTGTGATGGCCATTTTTGGAAAGTACAATCTGCCACAAAAGCTGTGAGAATCAAATGCCATCATACGCTTTGTGATATTTACACGCAGAAATTCCCCTAAATAGAGCCGTAGCATTTTGCTGTGGCTCACGTTTCATGGGCTGTGCATGCCTAGTTGTGACGTGTGGAACATGCATACACAAGAGACTCACACATGTGCAAGTTCTACAACTAGAACTCAGTAGCGTGGCTGTCTGAAGTCTTACGCCAATATTTAAAGACACGAAAGGACAGCCAGAATGTTTCCTTCATTTTTAATAAGAATCTCCATGTTTTTTTTTTCATGAAGATCATTTATTCTGCTCTAATAAATTGCTTCAGCCAATTTGCCTTCCCTGTAGTTAATCCAAAACTCCCCTCTGCCTCATCCTTTTAGCATTGCTACAAACATCTGCAAGCCTCCGTTCTCCCTCAGGGAATCAACTCTTTTCATCCTGTAGATGCCAACCCAGTAAACACAAACACATCTATGAGCATTTTAAAAATTCACTTGTTACTCAGTTTTTCAACAATTTTCTCTACTCTGGTCACTATGGAATGGATGTAGTTCCACTGCGTAAATTTCAGTCTCTGTGTTCCAAAGTTCGCTCTTCTTCCTGCAGAAGCACTGGTTTTTTGGTTGTTGTTTTTTTCCTAGCAGTATTCATTATGCTTTTCTTAAAAAATTTTTATTGCCCATGTTATTCTCATTTATTACATAGTCTCATATTATTTATTTATTCAAACATCGAAAAGACAATGAATATAATATGGCTTGGTACGTGGCCATTCACGAACCCAGAAATTTTGAAATTTTCTGCCTCATCTTGGGGAAATTGATTGAATAAAAGGAAATCATTAGCTACTTCAACGCAAATATCAAAAAAAAAAAAAGACAGTATTTATGTTTGGGTCATGCAATAAGTCTCAATAAGTTTTGAGACAGCTTCAAATCTAAGTTCAAATAAATTTCATCCCAATGAAATTCAGCAAGTAGGTATTGAATATCAATTACAGTCATGCATCCCTTAACAGTGGAAATGCATTCTGAGAAATACATCATGAGATGATTTCGTCGTCGGGCAAGCATAAATGGGTGTACTTACTGAAACCTAGAGGTATAGCTCACCACACACCTAGGCTGTATGGCGTAGCCTATTGCTCCTGTGCTACACACCTGTACAGCATGTTACAGCATGCGCTGAATACTGTAGATAATTGTAACAGAATGATGATATTGGTGAATCTAAACCCATCTAAACGCAGTAAAGGTATAGTAAAAGATGAAAATCATACAGCTCTATAGGGCACTTAACATGAATGGAGCTCACAAGATTGGAAGTTGCTCTGGGTGAGGCAGTGGGTGAATGGTGAGCGCATATGAAGTCCTAGAACATTACTGTACACTTTTATATGACTGGCCACATGGTAGGTTTGTTTACACAGCATCGCCATAAACATGTGAGCAATGCACTGGGCCATCATGACGTTACGATGACAGCTGTAACGTAACTGAGCAATAGGAATTTTTCAGCTCCATTATAATCTTATGGGGACCCATGGCATAGACGCGGTCTGTCTTTGACCAAAATGTTATTACGTGGCACAAGACTATGTGGACTTTGCTAAGTGCACATGGGTTATACAAGTGAAGAGGGCATAAATCCTGCCATTAAAAACTTAGAAGAGGAGAAAGGAGAATTAGACCAGTCCACAAATAACTACCAATTGAATTACAGAGAGGAGTAAGATAAACATTGCAACAGAAGAATACACAAAGTTTTGTGAAGGTCAGTGCAAAGAGAGAGAAGAGAGCATTTCTGGTAGAAGGATTAGAAAATGCTAAAAAAGAAAAAAGTGGGTAAGTGGGTGCTGGGTATAGTAGACTCTGAAAGACAGGCATAATTTTGATAGACTTGGATGACAGAGAATAGTATTTTAAGAATGAAATTATAGCATAAGCAAAACAAGGACTAGTTAGTAATAATGCTGTCTCATTGATGTATCCATCCACTCATCCAATTATCCATCCATCTGTTCAACTGTTCATTTACCAATCCATGCTTTTCCTTGTTTCAGAAAGGTAGTTCATAGAAAAATATAAATAGCTAAAAAAAAAAAAAAAAAAAACAAGTTGGGGAAATATAGCAAACAAAATTGAGACCAGTAAGAAATATAGATATAATTACACATTTGATAGTGTAGGTTATTAATGTGACCTAATTTGGACTCAGATGACATATGAGCTACCATATATGCTAGAAGAAGCAAAAGGTGACCAGTCAAATTGAGATAGGGAAGCAGCAGACCATGCGTTATAAGTAGTCATAAGACCTGAACCAAGGTCTCTGATAAAACAGGAGATGGTGGAGTGACTGGCCAGAGCCAGCTAGAACTCAAATGGCCATGAAAAACGACCTCAAGCACTTCCTTCATTATATCCCAGTTATAATGTCTTCACATAGTAAAAGAAACTTTCACCAATGGCTATTACGAGTGCCATGGCAACTCTCGGAAGTTGCCCTCTATGGTTTAAAAAGGAAAAGAACCCTAGGTTCCGGAACTTTCCACCCCTTTCCGAGAAACTTTATGAATAATCCTCCCTCCACTTAAAACAAAATTAAATGGAAGGTGTGAATTGAGGCCCCAGGAACTCACAAGGGGCTACTCTCTGTTGCTCTGAGAGATAGCTACTGCCCTGCCTACGGAACAAGGCTTCCTTCTGTTCTTTGTTGCTTCAGTAAACTTGCTTTTGCCTTACTCCGTAGCTCACTCCTGAATTCTTTCCTGCACAAAACCAAGAACCCACTTGGCCTTCAGACCAGACCCCAGTTTGGGGTCCACTCTCCCGTATCAAAATGATTCAAAGTATCCACAGGAAAAAAGAAATTACCGATACATTTGGGAAAGCAAATGGATTCGTTAAGTGTTTCTGTATATAAGGCAATTTTGAATATAAAATAATGGTCATTACCTCAAATAATATATTTGATGTACATATAATTTGAAGATAGCAAACCTGCTAATCCCGACTAAGAGCTGAAGACCAAACATGAATTTACAACTTAGTATGAGCAATTCTATAAGAGATGTTGGTGACATTGTTCTCGTTTTTACAAAGTAGGAAACAGAGATTCGTGGACATTCAATCAGTCACTCAAAATCACACAGCAAATAACTATTAGAGTTTGTATTTGTATTCGGATTTGGGTTACTTTGATGTGAGAGTAAAAGCTGATGTGTAAAGACAGAGAGTTGGTAAACAGAAAGAAAAATAGGCAGCGGTCCATTCACAAAGTTTAGTTGGGACAAGAATAAGTGAGAATATATTAATACTATCAGCGTTAAAATAAACGCTTTGGAGGCAGGAAAAACATGGATGCCTCTAGGCTGAGATGAAGTAGCCAGTAGAAAAAGTAAGAATGGTAAAGTGGACCTCGACTACTAAGTCTTCAATAAAGGGTGATTATCACTGAAGGGCGGTACAGTTGACTCTCATGATTCATGATAATTCGTGGCAGTCTTTGTTTTATAAAGTCACTGTGAACAGTGAATTAGCAGACATTGAACCATTGTTCCTAGAAGAAGTACAGGGTCAGGTTCCTGTGAGCTTCTGGTCACAATAATTTTGCCAACTGATCGGTATGTAACCTTGCTATATGTGGGTTTCTGTTTAAAGACACTTTACATGCATTGTTAATTCATCAACATCGAACTCAGGGCCGATGGCACTGTAGCTCACGCCTAAATGAAGTTTATCTAACACATGTTATTTTCTCTGTGAGGCGTACCACAACCTTCTTCTACTTAAGGAACACCGGACAGCACTTCAGCACTCTGATTGAGGGACATGTTAAATAGTGAAATCACCAAAAAAAAAAAAAAAGCAAGCACAAAAAAATGCAAAAATGTGGCACCAAGTAGACTGTGAAAAAGATACCTGCTTATGGTATAAGAGCTGAAACAGGAACTCAAAGAGTCACCTTGTTCAACCACAGCTGGTAACATGCACGCTGCCAATCCTTTGCCACTCTACACATGTCTGCGAATGGCCACAGAGTGCAGTAAGTATTTATTTGGAGGTTAAAAATAAATTTTAGCCAGGCATGGTGGCTTGTGCCTGCAGTCCCAGCTACTGGGGAGACTGAAGAGAGACGATAGCTTGAGGCCAGGAGTTCAACGCTACGGGAGGCCAGTGACCTATGGTTGCGCCACCGCACACCAGCTTGGGGGAAAGAGGGAGACCCTGTCTTCAAAAACAAATAAATTAATTAACCTGTGAATTAATTTTAGCAGGTCGATGAATTCCGCAAATATGGAATCCAGAAATAGTTAGGATCCGCTGTACAAAGTTGTAGTTAAGGTTTGTGGTGCGTCAAGAGACAGACCCGCTTTGCGACTCACAATCTGAGTAGTCTTCGGCAAATAAGTGACTCGTGCTCTCAGCCTCACCTGTTTCCTCACCTGTGAAATATGAGTAATAAAGACTCCAACCTCTGGAGATTTTTGATGAGAATTGAACGAGGAACTGCACGTAAAGCGTTCACCTGACTCATGTTAAACGGTCAAAAATATGAATGAGAAATGCAAGGCAGACTAAATTCATCAAAAAATAATTTAACATGAGTGGAATATTCTCACAGACACCTCTCAAAACACTAGAGGAGGGTAGAGAAGGAGAGGGAAGATTTGACTAAATAATTTACTGTTTCCTCATATTTCTTATGTATGGGTGGAACACATTTTGGTTATAAAGAGTTATGAACAGTTATAAAGAGTGTTACAGACTAACATAAAAAAATGATTTTAGTGAAGTATTATAAATCAATATTGTCATTTCGAGGGTCTTAACTAAAATATGCAGGTGTTAACTTTTAAATGGGGCCTCGTGCTAGAATTTCATTAATGCAAAATGGAACAGAAAGTTAAACTCTTAGCACTAATTGTATTTGCCTAGTTTAAGCCAGGGAAAAAATGAGCTCATGTCTCTAAGGATCTGATCTCAATGCTAAAAGGTAAATGCACAGAAACACGGTCACATGACTTAAAATTTCGTCTCTTTTTTTACATGCTTTTAAATTGTTTCTGTCTTTAATGAACCCTAGCTTTTTCTGAAAAATACTAATAAGGTATTTTTAAAGCTAACCATCCGACTATACCATAGCAGTGACAGCAAAAATGAAAAAGGGAAAACCACAGTATTAATAGATAATCCAAGAATTCCCGTTCGAGAACAGCGCCTGCTTAATTCGTTGAGACTTGAATTATACCTTACATCATTTCAATTAGGTATATTCAATACTCAAAATTTTACTAGATAATGCAAAACAGCATAACAAATGTTGAAAATGTATTAAACTAGAAAGAGAGTAAATGAGTTAGGGGGCTTTTTTTCTCCTGTACTATACTGTGATTATAGGCTGCTAGGCAGAGGTGGAATGACAAACTTTATGTTAAACATACTTCATTTAATTAAAAATGTCACAAAAATGAGTTCGAGAAAAACATGCTCCCTAGGTAGGATTCTTAACCATTTCTGGTTGAGGATCTTAGATGTAACAAAAAACCAACAACCAAAAACTAGATAACTTTCTCCCCAGAGAAATGCACAACACGCATATGTTTTTTTAAACCAGGTTAGTGTGTTTAAGAATGTAGTAGATGTCCGTGGGACCTACGTGAATAATCTCTTCTCCAAAGAGGTGGAGAAAAGTCACTTTTAAATTATATATAATTGACTTTCAGTAGATCAGTCTCTTGAAGATAATAAAAAAATAATAATTTAAACAATTTTTAGGAAGGTCAAAGTATACATTAACATTCATGTAGCTTTTTTTGTAGCCTCACTCCCCCTATTGTTTTTCATAGATATTAATAATTACAAATATTGCTTAGAAAAAAAACAATGCAATTTCTAACTTTAATTAGTCTTTTTATACTGATAGGGCTCTGTGGGCTTTCAGGAAATTGATATACACACTACAGAGACTTTTCCAGTGGAAACTCTGCATGACCCATTGATTCCCTTTTTTTAATGTGATTTCACTAATTATTTTTTTTTATTTCAGCATATAATGGGGGTACAAATGTTAAGGTTACATATATTGTCCATGCCTCCCTCCCCACTCAATTCAGAGCTTCAAGTGTGACCATCCCCCAAACGTTGCACATCTCACTCATTATGTTTGTATACACCCATCCCCTCCTCCCCCCTCCTACCTGCCCGATACCCGATAAATGTTATTCTTATATGTCCACTTAGGTGTTGATCTGTTAATACCAATTTGCTGGTGAGCACATGTGGTGCTTGTTTCTCCATTCTTGAGATACTCCACTTAGTAGAATGGGTTCCAGCTCTATCCAGGAAAATACAAGAGGTGCTGTATCACCATTGTTACTTAAAGCTGAGTAGTACTCCATGGTATACATAGACCACATTTCATTAATCCACTCGTGAATTGATGGGCACTTGGGTTGTTTTCACAGCTTTGCAATTGTGAATTGTGCTGCTATGAACATTCGAGTGCAGGTGTCTTTTTCATAAAGTGACTTTTGATCTCTCGGATAGATGCCCAGTAGTGGGATTGCTGGATCAAATGGTACATCCACTTGTATTGCTTTGAGGCATCTCCATATTGCTTTCCACAGAGGTTGCACTAGTTTGCAGTCCCACCAGCAGTGTAGGAGTGTTCCTCTCTCTCCACATCCACGCCAGCATTTATTGTTTGGGGACTTTTTGATAAAGGCCATCCTCACTGGAGATTGGTGATATCTCACTGCGGTTTTGATTTGCATTTCCCTAATGATTAGAGATGTTGAAGGCAAAGAGAGGGTGAACTGTGAGCAAAACAGCTCCACAAGCAAGACATAGGAAGACGGCACTCCATCCTGTGATTGTTGATGGGTGCTACTGGAGAAAAGATTTACTTCTTCCATAAGCCTATGTCCTGGAGCAAAGGAATATCACCGTTCTGGTCAACAAATGTCCTATTTTGCCATAACCTCTATCCCTTGTATGTTGCACAGTTCATTATGCCGCACAGATGTGTCATCGGGATTCATCTCAATCACATTAAAAAAAAGCATTCAGTGACTGGAAGCAATTCGCTTTTCAAGGATCTCTGGGGTCACATCGCTCGGCTTCAATAGAAATATACAATTATGGTTGGTAATGCCATCTGACACACCACGATCCAGAGCTTCCATCCGACACCCTTTGGTGCTTATCTTTGCATTCCTCCAGAAGCTGCATCGGGTGCCAAGCTTGGTCATGCAGAGAATATAAATGTAAAGAGCCATCTTCATTTATAGCAAACAGACCCAGCTGGAACACAGCTGCTAAATGGAAAGGCAGAGCAAAGTTCCCTGCTACCTGAGAAGGTCTAATTATAACAACACCTAAACAAGCTTCCAAAATCCATCAGTGGACCAGCCCACCATCAATGTGGGTTTAACTTAAAGAGAAAAAAAAAATGGTGAAATGATCTGAATCACATATTACTGAAGAAATCAGGAATATTTATAAATTCCTAAAAGATAGATAGATAGAGAGAGAGAGAGAGAGAGAGAGAGAGAGATTTTTTTGAGACAGAGTCTCCTTTTATTGTCCAGGCTAGAGTGAGTGCCGTGGCGTCAGCCTAGCTCACAGCAACCTCCAACTCCTGGGCTCAAGCGATCCTCCTGCCTCAGCCTCCCGAGTAGCTGGGACTACAGGCACGCACCACCATGCCCAGCTAATTTTTCTATATATGTTTTTAGTTGGCCAATTAATTTCTTTCTATTTATAGTAGAGACGGGTCTCACTGTTGCTCAGGCTGGTTTTGAACTCCTGGCCTCGAGCAATCCGCCATCCTCGGCCTCCCAGAGTGCTAGGATTACAGGCAGGCGTGAGCCCCCGCGACCGACCTTATATATCTTAATTGAAGCTACCTTGAATTTTAACAGTTTCCTGGTTTCTCTATAGGCAGACCTGAAATGTAAAGTTTGGAGTAATCCAGACCAAAAGAAATGTGAGTTACAGTATTTTTTGCACTCCTGTCCCAGTGTTCGTCATTAAAGAACAAACAAGAAAACATCAGCAAGTATAGTATAGTATATAAAAACAAAGTCTAGAAATTTAAATATAATAACAAAAGTTCTCTTAGTAGTCAAAGAGATAAATGCATTTGCATATAAAGTGTCTATGGCATTTCCTAACATTTTAGCAAGTTGTGACATAAAATTTTATTGTCACTGTGATATGTTGTTCGTGGTTGTCTGTTTTTGAAAAATTGACCTTTGAAACTAAAGTCATCCTTGATCTACATGATTTGATCCAACATCTTAGCTGGCTAGTATCTACTAACTTTGCATGAGAGACCTCCTAATAGACTAGTCCTGGACCCTAGAGACTGCAGCGAGATCCTAAGTGCAGAAGAATTGCATAGCATTTCATTCCCTCAACCCCTGTCTCCTTTAACACTCTTGTTAACATTCTTAAACACATATAGTATATATTTTTTTAATTTTAGCGTTTTATGGCAGCACAATTCACAATTGCAAAGCTGTGGAAACAACCCAAGCGCCCACCAATTCATGAGTGGATTAATAAAATCTGAAACACATATAGTGTTCATAAAAGAGATGTACATTTCTAGCATTTTCCCAGATTCTAAAAGATTCAATGCCTTGATCTCTGAGTGAGCCACCATAAACGGGGTAGGTATTTCACACACTGCTTAGATCTGACTTCAGACTTACTTCATTTTATGATCCGTCCCTTTCTAGGGTCATCCATAAAGATTCATCTTTCTTACAGCTGAGTCCCGATAGTGCATGTGATGACTCAACTTGACAGTCACAGTCATAGTGGGGAGAAGGGAGAGAAGAATGAAAACAACCCAGTTGTAAAATTTCAATAGAGAAAAGGGCAAATCAAGAGTGATGTTAAATTATAAAGAACGTGGTGGAAAGAATGAGAGGAGCTCCTCTATCTTCATAGCCATTTATTAATTCATTAATTCATTGATTCAACAAATATCTGAAGGCCAGCTGTATGCCAGCTACTTTCCAAGGTACTTTGTTACATCAGTGAACAAATGATTCCTGCTCTCGTTATTCCTCCTTACATTTCATCAGGCATGGGGGCAGGCAGAAGAGAAGGCAGAAAATTAACCATAGGCATCATTAACAAATACATTATATAGTACAATGTTATAAAGTGATACCGTGTTTCCCTCAAAATAAGACAGGGTCTTATATTTATTTTTCCTCAAGAAGACAGCCTACGAGCTTATTTTCAGGGGATGTGTCATTTTCCCCTCAAAGCCTCAGCTTGCAGCACGCACAGGATGGCCGGGACCCGACAGGGGGAGCCGACCTTGTTGGTGGGGCTGCCCGCACCTTTCCGGTCACCTCTGGGATAGTAGCTGTCACGACGGGGCAGATGAGAAGGGCTGCTCGTGTTCTTTCCCGCTCCGCGATGACACACGCATGGGTTGTGCAGATGCGCTGCGCAGCCACGCCCGTCACTAGGGCTGATTTTCATAGCCACGCCCACCACTAGGGCTGATTTTCATAGCCACGCCCACCACTAGGACTGATTTTCATAGCCACGCCCATCACTAGGGCTGATTTTCATGGCCACGCCCATCACTAGGGCTGATTTTCATAGCCACGCCCATCACTAGGGTTGATTTTCATGGCCACGCCCATCACTAGGGCTGATTTTCAGGGTAGGGCTTCTATTGCACACATGCCTAGAAATCCTGCTAGGGCTTGTTTTATGGGTATGTCTTATTTTGGGGGAAGCATGGTACATGCTTTGAGAAAGAGAAACAAAGTACAGCAGAGTAAGGGGGCTTAATGGATGGGAAATGAGGGGTCTGCTGATTGCAGTTTTAAATAGGTGAGATTTGATCAAAGACTTACAGGAGCGGAGGAAGTTAGCCAGGCAGATGTCTGTGGGAAGGGCTTCCACGTCGAGACCAACCAAAGCTAAAACAAAAGTTCGAGGCTGGAATGAATGTCGCTGTTGTGTTTATGTGTCCTGATAAGTCTTGAACAGAACGATCAACAACGACAAGAGTTGATGACAGAGCTAGAGGAAAAACAGGGAGCCAGATTATGTTGCAGCCTCTTATCCCATTGTACCCACTCTGGCTTCTACTCTTAGTAAAATGGGAAGCACTGCATGTATTTGAGCAGAGGAGTGAGCTGATCTGATGTTTGGCTTTTGAGGGTTTAGTTTGCCTGGGGTGTTGGGAATAGACCATGCAGCAGGTAGGGCAGAAGTTAAAGCAGACAGATGGTTTAGAAATCTTTTTCAGCCATTTCTGTAAGAGATGATGGTTTGGGCCAGGATGGTAGCAATTCAGATGGTAAAAGGCTATCAGGTTCTAGATGTATTTTAAAGGTCGATAAAGCAAGATGTGCAAATAGATTGGAAAGAGGATGCAAAAGACATCAAAGATGCCTACAAGGCCTTGGATCTGAGCATCAAGAAGAGAAACTCCATTGGTAGAGAAGGGTTGGATTATTATGACTACCTAACTAGCCTGCACATCTCTAGTTGTACCTCCCTTTGGTCCTCAACCTTCCTAAAATGCAAGCCTGATGCAGCCCTTAGCTAATTAAAAGATTTATTTGCATAACCATCTCTTTTAGGATAGAATCCAAACTTGGTGTCCTGATTTCCTTTGGTTTTTGCACATTTCTTCTCTTTCTATTCTTCGTTCTCTCATGCTACCCATCGCCACCACCGCGCTGACTGTAATGTTGGCAAGACGCACTCTCTCCATCTGTCACATACTCAGCTTCCATTTCTCACTCGTCCTGCAGGCGTCTTCTTTGCCATTTATTCACCGGGGAAGTCATTGTTGAACACTGCAATCCATCCCCCTAAATATTCCTATACATTAATATTAATGTACACGGGGTCCCAAAAGTCACCATACATAGGGAAAATGGAACGTTGTAGATAAAAGTACCTTTATTTATACAAAATAATCCTTACAAAAATTTTCCTTTGTATGGAGACTTTTGGGACACCCTATATTTCTGTTGTTAAATCTCCACGTTATGGCCGGGCGCGGTGGCTCACGCCTGTCATCCCAGCACTCTGGGAGGCCGAGGCGGGCAGATAGCTCAAGATCAGGGGTTCAAAACCAGCCTGAGGAAGAACGAGACCCCGTCTCTACTAAAAATAGAGATAAATTAATTGGCCAACTAGAAACGTATAGAGAAAAAATTAGCCGGGCATGGTGGCGCATGCCTGTCGTCCCAGCTACTCGGGAGGCTGAGGCAGGAGGATCGTTTGAGCCCAGGAGTTGGAGGTTGCTGTGAGCTAGGCTGATGCCACGGCACTCTAGCCTAGGCAACAGAGTGAGAGTCTGTCTCAAAAAAAAAAAAAATTCTCAACATTATATCACAATTGCTCATTTAATTCATTCATCATTCACTGTGAGCCTTCAGGAGGCAAATCCAATTGATTTTTCACTGTTTCGGTTAGCTGGGTAACAAACCATCCCAAAACACAGAGACGTAATGCAATAACAATACTTACTTTGCTCGCAAATCTACAATGCAGGCAGTCTCGGTAGGGAAAGCTGGCTTGGGCTCTATGTGGTATCAGCTGGGGTGGCTTGAATTGGGCTAGAGTCAGGGGTCCACTCTAAGATGACTCATGCACATGGCTGGAGAATGGAGGCTAGTTTTTTTCAATCACACTCCACATGGGCCTCTCCATGGGGTCACTTGATTCCAACAGCAAGCTTTCCAGGAGACTCAGGCAGAAGCTATGCCAACTTTTGGAATCTGGCTGCACAAGTTACACTGCCTCACTTTTGCCATAGTCATCAGCTTCCTCAGTTCGAAGAGATGAAACCTAGACCCCACCTCTCTGTGGAAAGAATGTCGAAGTCACATTTTAAGAGTGTGCAGCGGGAGCTATTGTCACAGCCACTTTTGGAAGTGCACTCTGCCGTTCTAACCATTGTGCCTCTGCCATACAGCAGATTGCCTGGCATGTATTAAAGACTCAGTAAATATCCTCAGAATAATTAACTTCCCCATAGCTTCCGTTTCTATCTGCTATGAGAAACTTGCCATTATTACGGGCAACTTAGCATTATAGAGTTGTCATTAGCAAGCACCCAGTGTTCTCTGTGTTTGGGTTTTGTTTTATTTCTGAGTACACTAGGCACAGGGAATAGGTTCATGTAACTAACTCTTGTGTTTTACCCAGAGAGAACCTTTAATTTCCTCCATTGGAGCCATTTAATCTGTAAAACGTTTATTTTCAGAGGACAAGACTTCCCCATATTTCTTAGTTATTCCTCGTTAGGATATTGCCACATTTCTTTGAAAAATGTTACATAAAACAGAAACCATTATAGCACCGAGCAGTACAGTTTTTCATTTGGAAACCAATTGACTAGTTT
Organism: Microcebus murinus; assembly: GCF_040939455.1. NCBI lineage: Eukaryota > Metazoa > Chordata > Mammalia > Primates > Cheirogaleidae > Microcebus > Microcebus murinus. Next base: position 19,790,062 of record NC_134129.1, on the reverse strand, counting down.
TTTTGTTGCTGTTGGTTTCTGTGTTTGGCCTTCCTATACGATTTCGGACTCGACGTTAATGTTTAGCTATTACAGTAACAAAACTCTGTGCACATATTGGTCTGTAAATTGCCTTTCTTCTGAAAAGTCCAAAGTCTTTACTTAAAACATGTATTTTTTAAAGCAATAAATTAAGAGGTTTCTTTGCCATTCCCAGAATGGTAAGTATAATAATTAAATGGGAGTACAATTAGTACACGCTCCAGAAAGTATTGTTTCAAATTTGTGTTTAAATTTTCCCTATATCTACATTTACACATATCGGTACATTATCAACATACTATAAAAGGGTGAAAAACCAATACTCCAATTTCCTAACAATTTAAAAGATGGGCAATGCCATTTACTGAATGCAGTGGAACTCTATACAATGAGACTTACAATCGCACAAGCCTGACTCTGAAAGAGGTTATAACTCTCCCCATGTTTATCTGATGCTATATAGTCTGTGCTCTTTCTACTGCAAAGAAAGTTATTTTTTACGCAAGCCAAACCTAATTGCCTTAAGAACTCCACTCATAGTTGCTGATTTGCAGAGTAACTGGACATACTTTACATGTTTTCCTCATAATTTGTCATGAGACTTTAGACACAAGATTTCAATACTTACTAGGAAGATTTCCTTAATTTCCCTACGCAAAGATGAATCTTTTCCTTGCCAATATTCCCATAATGACCTGGGGACTATTTTTTACCATAACATTATCACTTTCTATAAGAAACATGTTTTTATTAAAAAAATGTGTCTTCCAAATCAAGCCAAGACTCAAACAAAAGAAAATTCATCTTCTTCATAGCTCTATCCACGACATCTAGCACAATGCCAGACCTACAACAATGTTTCAATAAATTCAGGTAACAGGTTTATCTTCTTATAGTGCCAGAATGTATACCTTGATCCCATAATTGTTGGCTCAAATTCTTCTGGCATTAAATTTTGTATCTGTCTTTCCAGTCTTTTTAAGAGAAGGCATCCTGTCTGCTAACTCCTGGCTCTCTGACTACATAGTAGTTCTTGTAGCCAGATTGCCCAGTGGGATTTTATCTATAGTCTTCTCTTTCATCCTCTGTATCCCTTTCCCAGCACCTTTTTCAACTATCAGCATAAGTGTGTACCTTCTCCTGTTGTCTGTTCTTTGGAGCTTTCCTGATGGTTTATTAGCCCTGCAGGTACTCCTGGTTTCTCAGTCCTTACCATCTATTTTTTCTTTTTTTTTTTTTTTTTTTTTTTGAGACACAATCTCTTTCTGTCACCTGGGCTGGAGTGCAGTGCTAACATCATACCTCACTTCAACCTCAAACTCCTGTGCTCAAATGATCCTCCTATCTCAGCCTCCTGAGGAGCTGCGACTACAGGTGCACACCACCATGGCCGGCTAATTTTTCTACTTTTTGTAGACAGGGAGTCTCAATCTTGCTCAGGCTGGTCTCAAACTCCTGGCCTTAAACAATGCTCCCACCCACCGTGGCCTCCCAAAGTGCCAGGATTTACAGGTGTGAGCCACCGCGCCCGGCCCCTACCCTTTTTGACAAGACTCATTATTTGCTTTATGTTCCGTGGTTTAGTCAGGCTGGGAGTGGGACGTGGTCAGCTAGTGGTTAGAAAGTTCCACTGTCAACCACTCTGCTTCTGTATTTCTGGGCTTATGGCAGTTGTTTGTTTTATCGTGCTTAAAAAACAAAACAAAACAAAACAAGAAAGTACCAAATAGGAAAGACCACTGCCTGCTGATTTCAGAGAGTCTGGACTTCTTCTTAAAAAGACATTAGTCATTCCTGTGAAACCACTGCTGATTTTGCTTCTCCAGCTGTGATGTGACCCTCCCATAGATACAGAACTCTGCAAAGGCTGAACCCCTGCCAGGGGCACATGGCTCTTTCTCTCACTTTGCTGACATGTCTAATATCCCCCACCCAAGATCTGCAGGGAAGGATTCTCATAATCGAGCTCTTCTGTCATATAAGTTAAGCCTACCCGCAAAAGCTTCATTTTACCGTCCTGGTAAGCAATTTCCTAATCATCTGAGTCATTATAAAATACAACTACTTGGGGGCTTCATGTATTTTTTTCCTCTGGAAGGAGGAATTATTTTTTCTCTGGAAGGAGAAATTCCAGTTAAAACGATCCTCAATCCATTCTGAATTAGCTCCTGATAGTGCCCCTTTTATAGTAACATAAGAAGAAATTTGTTAAAGGATAAACTATCCCATTTATAGATTATTCGGTTTGTTACTTTTCTATGTATTGATACTGGCTTTTTGACAAAGATTTTTCTCCCAATCTCGTTGGTTCTGGAAAAAGATTGGACAGAAAAAGCAAAAGGGGATTTAAAAAAAAAAATAAACAGATCTGGTCAGAGTCTTGGGGGAGATGTTAAAAAAAAAATTAGAAATAAGCATTGAGACATTTAGATCATTTATATGAAAACTTTAAAACGGTCCCATGAGATCCAAATGCAAAAGATCATTATTGAGCATATTCAGTTTTCTCTTTGTGTGTATGTGTGCTCTACTATTATTTAATGAAGGAGTCTCAAAACAACAGTCCTCTCTCCTTGTCCCATAAAAGTGTCTAACTATGGGACAAGTTACCCCTTGCTCTCTGGGCCCAGGTATTGGTGGTCAACGTTGGTTAAAAAAAAAAACACCCAACGTTCATTTTATGCGTCCTTTCAGACAGAGCAAATTGGCAGGGTGAGTCCAAAATAAGGGAAAAATAAGCACAACACAAAACAACACAGAGATGAACATCGAATCCTTTGAGTGCTAATCCTGGAGTTATTTATGTCAGGGCAAATTGCTCCTGTAAAGCCCACTCAGTATCTGAAGGAAGCATGAAGCTGTTCGTTGGTCCCTTCTGAGGGTTCTCTCTTCGTTACCTGTACCTGTTTTGGGAATGATGGCCTGTTTACCAGGAATTGATGTCTCTTTAGTTCCACTAGTTAAGACAGCTTCCAGCTTGGGGACTTGCCTGGGTATTGATTTACCACTTTGAAGTTTTCATGAGTTTATTTTTATTTTTATTTTTTTTATTTTTCGTTTCTCAATCCCACTATGATTTTTGCAGATAATTCCCATGTCTCTTCTAGGGTATGCTTAATGGTAGACTTTTAAGACAGACCTGTTCTGCTTTTTATGGTTGGGTGAAATATACTTCCCAACTGTGTGATTAATTTGAGAGTTTACAGAAAGTTTGAGGATTTAGTTGGCCCACTAGATAAAACCTTGCAGTACTCAGAAGGGATTAAAAGCCCTGTTTCCACCTCCCTCCCGCTTTGGGGATTAAATTGATTCCCTGCTCATCTGAGATGGAATAATTTTTTTTCCTCATTAGGGCTCCTATTTCAGAGTGTTTCTTTTTATTCCTAAAGGCATAAGTTATGAATTCCAAGGGAGAAAATGATTATTATATATTTATTCCTATATTCCCCTAAGATTTTATGATCTCATCAAACAAGATAAATATTCTCCAAAAACTGCCATAAAAATGAGAAAACTTGTGAGCCCGTTTACTCTGTCTTTTCAAAAGAGAGATGCTTTGAGTTTCCTTTCCCTCTCTAAGATGTGGGATTATAAATAAGACAAGACAAGAACATCAGTGGGTTCTTGATGTCCCTGTTTAGCATAGATACCTCTGGGGAAAAGGAATGGTTGTGGGAATCTCTAGTTATTTTTGTTTCCTGCTGGTTCATGCTCCAGAGAGAGAATATGACCAGGACTTTTGCCAACAGTTATTGAACCCTTATAACGTGAGGGAGTTCTGATAGGGGCTGAAGATCCATCTGTAGAAGAAAGGTGACAAGGGCTGATTGGGACATTCATCATGGCAGAAAGGGCACTGAGTGGTTTTGTGATCACCGTCTCCCACTATTTGCCAGGTGATCTTGTGCAGTAAACATCTTGGACCATATTTTCTTTATTTTTAAAACCAGCACCATTGAAGTCACAAGAAGAACTGTTCTGAGGATTACAAATTATTTATGTAAAGGACTAGTGGATGATTGGCATTTAGTAAATTGTCACATTATGATATGGCCTTTGAACTCCAGGAAATTATTATTAATATTCGCTTAGGGAAAGAGAGGATAGGTACAAGGAAAAAAAAAAACCCAACTTGTTCGATTGGACTCCTGTGAGTGGTAGAAACAGTACGAAGGATCAGGCAAGAAGACTCCACAGTGCTGTATGAGTTGAGAAGTCTTCAAGGAAGAGTTAGGGTTTAGAGCATCACCAAGTGGAAAGTGAGACTGGAGAAAAGTTATAGGAGGTAAATGTTTAAAGACAGGAGCAGGAAATCCAGCAGAGTAATGGGTTTGGGTGAAAAAAGCACCAAGATTAGCCAATGCATTTTTGAGGGTTTTCAACCTCCAATTTGAACATGAAAAACATGATCCTGTAGATTTACCTATACAGATACACATTAGGTTAGTGTTTACTAAGCTCCTACTATATGCCCAGCTTTATGCAAGAGAATAGTAAATTATGAAGACACAGTCCTCGTTATCTGGAGTTTACTGTCTAGTGGGGATGTCAACAAAAATCAGGAAAACAAAAAAATGTATAATGAAAAAATAGAATGCTATGAAAAAATATGTCAAGCATCTATTCTAGATGGATGATCTGGAAAGGAAGAGGCCGATTTTTAAACAAGACTTAAAAGCTTAGTACTGTCGGGTTGTAGTCTGTTCTCAGTTCTTGGTGTGCTCTTGGCCAAAAAAATAACCAGACACACCAAAAGCAAGGCAAGCACCAACAGTAAGGCAAGCAGAAAACAAAGTTTTTTTGGGACAGGACAAGATAGCTTTACAGAGCAAGAGAAAGATATACCATGTTTCCCCCAAAATAAGACCTACCCATAAAATAAGCCCTAGCAGGATTTCTAAGCATTTGTGCCATAGAGGCCCTACCCTGAAAATCAGCCCTAGTGACGGGCGTGGCTGCCCAGCGCATCTGCACAACCCATGCGTGTCGTCGCGGAGCGGGAAAGAACACGAGCAGCCCTTCTCATCCGCCCCGTGAGAGCTCTAGTGCTCCACAGGAGAGATCGGGGCCAGTGGTTCTAAAGGAAACTGAGTCGCAAGACATTCAGGATGGAATTCGGGGTTTGGAGAGTGAGGATGGTGTTCCAGAAGAAGACGACTTCACTCTATTTGAATCAATGTAGATTGTTGTACCATACTTAAAAACAATAACACGTCCCCTGAAAATAAGCCCTAGGGTGTCTTCTTGAGGAAAAATAAATATAAGACCCTGTCTTATTTTCAGGAAACATGGTAGGTTCACAGAGTAAGAGCAAGATAGCATTTGCCACAGACAACAGACGAACCCCTGTCGTGACAAAGGTGTCTTGGTTATGGTCTGGTGTCTGGTTTTACAGTGTCTGGATTGGGCCCTCCTCCAGGTTCAGACGTGACCATGGAACCACTTTGATGGACAGTTGGGAGCTATGTGAGTCTCACCATGCATGCAGATCTCCCAGGAGCTTCTCTGAAAGCCTGTTGTGGGGGCGGTGAACCACAATGTAGATTCAAACTTAATGACATGATAATTAGCCTTAGGATGTTCTAGGTCCCTTTCCAGACCCTCTTGTACCTGTGCAGCTTGGCCCACGGGCCGGGGAATCCTCTGCATTCTTTTGCAGTTGGAATGCTAAGCTCTGATTGGCAGATTGGCAAGGCGCCACCTCTTCTCTGAGGTGGGTAGTTACTCAGGGCACCCACCTTCCTCCCTGGGAGGGGGCTGGAGGTCCCTTGCTTGTCTGCCTAACAGAAGTAACTCACCTGCAAAATACAAAGAACTTTTAAGAGGAACCAGGAAAAAACAAAACAAAACAAACTCCAAAATCCAAAATAAATAAATAAACCCAGAAAACAAAACACAAGGTGTGAAAGCGCTTCCTGCTCTTCTTCCTCTTCCTCTTCCTCCCCTTCCCCCTCCCCTCCCCTTTCCCCCTCCCCCTCCCTCCTCCTCCTCCTCCTCCTCCTCCTCCTCCTCCTCCTCCTCCTCCTCCTCCTCCTCCTCCTCCTCCTCCTCCTCCTCCTCTTCTTCTTCTTCTTCTTCTTCTTCTTCTTCTTCTTCTTCTTCTTCTTCTTCTTCTTCTTCTTCTTCTTCTTCTTCTTTTTGTTTCCCTAGTTGTGCTCAAGTTTATGGGTACAGGTGTAGAGAAAGCAAATGGTAAGGTTAGGGTTCATAACCAGAAGTCATTTTTTTTAACACTGCAATGCATCTAAATCCAGTTCTTGGCAACTATTTCTGTCTACTAAAGTGAGAGGTTAAACACAGATATTTGGCTTGAATTATAATAAACATGGTGCCTATTATGTACCTCATCTGTGCTAAGCTATTGCCATACATTTTCTGCTTAGATATTGTCAGCCCCATTTCACTGATGAAAATTGAATATAAGTACTACTAAGTGAAGTATCCCAAGAATGGAAAAACAAGCACCACATATACTCAAACTGGCATTAACTGAGCAGCACCTAAGTGGACACATAGGTACTACAGAACTAGGGTATTGGGCAGGTGGGAGGGGGGAGGGGGGCAGGTATATACATACATAATGAGTGAGATGTGCACCGTCTGGGGGATGGTCATGCTGGAGACTCAGACTTGTGGGGGGAGGGGGGAAAGGGCATTTATTGAAACCTTAAAATCTGTACCCCCATAATATGCCGAAATAAAAAAAAAAAAGAAAAAAATTGAATATAAGGGAGGTGCAATAACCCTTGAGTAAATTTTAATGCCTAGGGTCAACTGTTGGTTTTCACTGGACAGTTTTTGCCCCTGAGTGGCATTATGACACTGAGTGAAACATACATACATTCTCTCTTGTCAGCTTTACACATCTGCAAGAAGTATGTATGCACTCTCGGAAAAACTTGCCACTTATACTTCCTTACCGTAGTGTGAGGAAGTCTGAGAGGAAGTTTGAAGCTAAGCTCAGTGCAGGGAGTAGGGTGGTGGAAATCCTTAGAGGTTTCAGAGAAGTCTACACAAGGATTTATCGATGGCTTATACTTCTTGCAAAGTAGGAGGGGTGTGGCATTCATTTTGACTGGTTTAAACTGCAAAAATGTCAAGCAATAAACTTCCAACATAATTAGCAGGCACAGAATGATCAGATAACAAAGTCAAACGCCAACAGGGGCCAGGAACAAAACGTAAAGGAGTGAAGAGGAGTGAGCAGCAGACGGGGTGAACATCTTGGGCGGCCACGGAGGGGCCACTCCTCTGCTTAATCCGACTGAGACCATGCAGGAATTCGGGCTCTTCTCATTATCCTGGAAAACAGATAACCTAAATGTCTGGTGAAAGTACGACATTTTAAACATTCTGTTGGCAAAACCAAGCATATAAACCAGCAAGGTTAGGCCCATTGGCTTTCAGTTTGCCACTTCTGATAGACATATTTTTACATGGATGGCAAGGATCTTAATTACCCATGTCAAAAGCCAGACACCTCTTAAAAAACCTTTTTTTAAATGGCTTGTTTGAGAAATATAATCTACTTGGTATAATGATAGGCACATTTTAATTTGTTTAAGTTCGAGAAGTAACCGGAAAGAACTTTCGGTAAGCTCTTACTCGAGGGGGGAGGGGGGCATGGGCAATATATGTAACCTTAACACTTGTACCCCCATAATACGCTAAAATAAAATAAAAGAAAAAGAAAAACAGGCTTTCTTTCCTTTATACAAGTCATGAGCTTATCTTTAATGAGTGAGTTAGCACTGCAGAGGCAAAATAAGCTTCTTTATGAAAGAAAGTAGGGGATATCTTTATTTAGCAGGGATTCTCATTTCTGCATCCAAGATTTCACAAACTTAATCAATTTATCATAATGAACCTCCCAGAAGGCAGTCAACAAGAGCATCATAAGCACAGCAGGTTAAGTTTTCCGACAATAACGATATTATGCTGCTTTATGCATAAAGAATAATTTTTAGCCGCTTTATGCTTCAGATAAGTTGAGCCCATAAATATACAAAAGCCACGGTGGCAAAAAATCCCAGCTTTATTAGCTAGAATTCACATGCAGTACTGTCTAATTTCATTTTAGGAGCACTGAAGATATGAATAAGGTTCTAATCAAAGTGAACTTCTTAGTATTTTACAAATAAGATTCAAACTTTTATGACTTCACCATCAGTGTTGGGTTTCTTTCACCTTAACTGGGTGCAGTGTGCCTATCAAAATTCTACCTGCCTGTGCAAAGCCCAGGTTCAAAGCAGTTTTCTCTCTACTGATGCTAGTGAATGAAGATATGTTGGTGCAGGTAGGGAATATAATAGATTGTAGACTTGCTTTTTGGTAGAATGGATGGAGCCTCATGGAAGACAAAAAGTGACCAAACCCGTTGGATTTGGGGGCTAACTAGTAGAGTTAGAAAAGGTTTTAAGAGCACAAATGTGACTCCACTTGGTTGAGAAGCCCTCATGATGGGCCGGCCCATGGGCATATTCATATGTCCAAACTTACAAAATTGTTTTAAGCGTGTGCATTTTATTCTATATCAATTATACCTCAATAAATCAGTTTTAAAAATCAATGTAATTTGCCTATAATAATAGCATCTTAAACTCGGGGTTTACTTTATTCAGAGACTGCTCTCTGTGCTTCATGTATATCATTGTAAGCCTTACAACAAGCCCATGAATTACCATCCCTATCATCCTTATTTTCCAGGTGGTAAAAGTGAGGCACAGAGAAATTAGCTAAGTTTTTCGGAAGTCACACTTTCAGTTAGGAACACGGCTGAGATTTTACACCAGATTATTGGGTTCTATAATCCATGTGCATAGTCCCTACGCCACACTACTGTTTGCGATGGACTGAGTCGCTGTGCTGGCACTAGGTCATCAGGTCTAAAATGGAAAAGGTCCTGATTACTATTGCGTTTGTTGAATTCAGCAAACTTGCCCTATCATGTCTCTTGTGTTGGCTCAAATCTTCCACCATTCCCTCTGCTAAAATATTTTGTGGTTCCAATGCAGCCTGGCATATTTTTATTTTGTATGGAATCAATTCAAACTTATCAAGTTCACGGCGGTTGTTTTCTAATTGGTACACAACAATTAGATTGGTGCTATATGGTAATCATGGCAATCATAAAGAAAATGGCGGTCACAAACACTGAAATTGCTGACGTTCTTTGATTATAACGTAGTCATCCAGATGATCTAGGATATGGTTTTTTGGGGGTTTTTTTTGCTAATTTGTAGTATTATCACCAAACAGAAACAATTTTTAAAAATTGGGCTACAGAACTTGAGAGCTTGGGATATCTAGCAATATCCAGACATCTGTGAAACTCAGTTGGAGAAACATTGCACTAGAAGATTTAAGAGCTGAACAAGTTTATTTTTAGTCCCTCACCTTGTAACTTGGCAGCCAACTACAGTTCTCCACACTTTCAATTAAATAACCACATTTTAAACTTTCTGCCTTGCGACCATAGGCCATTTAAGATTTCAGTTGAGGTTCGGTACTTTCATCTGTTAAATTAAGATGATAGTGTCTTGCTCACACATTTTTTAAGTTTGTGGCATAAAGATAATTAATTTATTAAACTGACCTCACTTTCTATAACACTCATTTGTGCTGCATGTATTGCCACCTACACAATTTACTATTAATAACTGTGTCATCTGGGACAAGTCATTGAACGTCTCAACTTTGCATCCCTCAAAAAGTCTGCCTTTAGAGATTTTGCTTCTAAAAAGTGACAGAAATGGTTGTCAGAATAAAATTATTCCAGTTGAAGGACTTAGCATCCAGAAGCCTTGTCCGTACTCCTATTTTAATTTTTCACAAATCCCTAGATGGTTAGTGAATATCATCTGTATTTAGGAAAGCAAAGTATATATATATATATATACACACATATATATATATATATACACATATATATATCCCTAATACTGTATATATATCCCTATTATATATATATCCCTAATATCTATATCTAGATAGATAGATAGATAGATAGATAGATAGATAGATAGATAGATATATCCCTAATACTCTGAGAAAAGTAATAAGGCTACCCTATAAAAGTTCCACAAATAAGCACAACATAATGCTATCTCAGAATGAATGTCTACAGGAGTCATTTTAGGACTACTGCCTTGTGTCTTGTGATTACTGCCCAAGCAAAGAAGGTCTTCTGCTAGATTCTTAGAACCTAACAATAGACCAATCTTTTGACCAACAATTCCACATTATCAATTTTATTTGTTCTTAAAACTCTTAATGGAAGTATTAAGATTCTGATGATGTATTTATGTCTACTTTGTAATTCGTTCTGAAATTTTCTCTTAGCTTACTAAAAATTTGATATTTTTTAACTCTCTCCTCACTGGCATGTATTATATAAGAGCCATAAACCCAGTATTAATAAATAAGTACTGTTATTATCACCATTTCATAGATAAAGGTACCATGGCAATCAGCTTAAATATCTTCAAGTTTACTTACTGGAGTAAATGGTAGAACCAGGATCCAAGCTTGATAGTCCGGCCAAAGATACCATGTTCATAACCACTATGTTATACTATCGTAAAATGATTCAACTATTATAAAATATCAAGACAGCCATAGTCAGAGTTGTATCTACAAGTAACTCATTCACTAACCATGTTTTCCTAGACAACATTCGAGATCTGAGAAAACAATGATTAATAATATAGGGCAGAGGAACTTTTAAGGAGAAGAAGGAGGCATACAAATGATTAATTACAATAGGACGAGCTAAGTGCCAGCCTAGAGCATGTAGAAAAGATTTTAGGAGCACAAATGTGGCTCCACTTGGTTGAGAAGCCCTCATTGGAGGAGGGAAGAAGGATATTTGAGGAGGAGAAAAATGGAGGGCCAAAAAAGGGGAATTTTAAAAACAGAATTTATTACCTTTACTTACTTCATGGAAAAATTGGTGGTCTAATGCTTCAAAACTATGAGTTGTTTCACAATCAGGAGCACACAGAAGTGATAACTGAAGCCGTTTGATGAAGGGACTATGTCTACAGAGTCAGGGAGAGAGTCAGGCACCAACTAGGGAAGGAGGAGTATTTCTAACTCTACTAACTCCAGCAGCTGGAAGTCGGTCCCATGTCTGATCTGGAGGGCTGGGTGGTGGCAAAGAGACCTTGCTGTTCCTGAAAACTGACAGTGGCTCTGAGGTGGGACAGGGTCTGCTCCAGTAGGAGCTGTGGCTCTAGTTAGAGGAGCACAATACCCCCTAACCACAGCCCAAGAGCTGGGGAAAACACCTACTGATTTCCTTCTCTTCCCATCCACCAAGCTCCTACTGGTGCCTCTATTAGCCAAACGGAGGGAAGGAGAGTGCAGGTGAGGTAGTCCACAGAAGTTAGTCTCCTAACTAACTTCTGGGAGGATCAAAGAGAGAAGAACCAACACACCCAATTATTGCTCAAAGGCAGCACTTTGTACTTCATCGTCTCTGAGGAAAACAGGAAACGGCAAGAAATCGGCAAAATGCAGACTTTTCTAGAAGACCCACATCATCAATAAAATCTGCAACATGAACATGGAAGTTGCGTGAGGCTTTTGAAATACAAAATTCATGTCACTCTTCATAGGCTCAGTTCTCTCTAGTACTACTTAAAGACTTGAAATTTTCAAACTGAGGTGACTTGTTTCCATCTGTAGAACCCATTTTTCATGACCTCTTTTTCAGAGAAGACTTCGTTTTTGTTCATTTGGATACAGGAAAGTAGACCCAGAAACTCTGGTCCCTTTGAAGGCCAAGTGGGTTCTCGGCTTCATGCAGGAAAGAATTCTAAAGCAAACAGACAGAGTAAAGCAAAAGTTAGTTTATTAAAATAAGAAAAGATAAAAAGGGAGGTTTCCCCAGAGACAGGGCAACTGCCATGTGTCAGAGCAACAGAGAGTAGCCTCTTGTGAGTTTCCTGGCTCTTATTTTATACCTCCCGTTTAAATTTATATTAAGTAGGATTATTTATAAGATTTCTGGAAAAGAGGTGAAAAGTGTCCTCAGAACCGAGGGTTCCTCCCCTTTTTCTCTTTTTGAACCATATAAGGTAACTTCTGGGGGTTGCCATGGCATTTGTGAACTGTCATGGCACTGGTGGGAGTTTCCTTTAGTAGCTAATACATTATAACAGGCGTGTACTGAGCAGAGAGGGTAACCTGAGGTCATTTTTTAATGGCCATGTGAGTTCTACCATGCTTTCCCAAAAATAAGACAGGGTCTTATATTTATTTTTCCTCAAAAAGACACCCTCGAGCTTATTTTCAGGGGATGTGTTATTTTTTTTTTAAAGTATGGTACAACCATCTACATTAATTCAAATAGAGTGAAGTCGTCTTCTTCTGGAACATCATCACTCTTCAAACCCCGAATCCCATCCTGAATGTCTTGCGACTCTGTTTCCTTTAGAGCCACTGGCCCTGATCTCTCCTGTGGAGCACTAGAGCTCTCACGGGGCGGATGAGAAGGGCTGCTCGTGTTCTTTCCCGCTCCTCGACGACAGGCATGGGTTGTGCAGATGCGCTGCGCAGCCACGCCCATCACTAGGGCTGATTTTCATAGCCACGCCCACCACCAGGGCTGATTTTCATAGCCACGCCCACCACTAGGGCTGATTTTCATAGCCACGCCCATCACTAGGGCTGATTTTCGTAGCTACGCCCATCACTAGGACTGATTTTCATAGCCACGCCCATCACTAGGGCTGATTTTCATAGCCACGCCCATCACTAGGGCTGATTTTCGAGGTAGGGCTTCTATGGTGCACATGCTTAGAAATCCCGCTGGGGCTTATTTTATGGATAAGTCTTATTTTCGGGGAAACAGGGTAGCTGGTTTGGCCATCTCCCGTTTTATCAGAGACCTTGGTTAGGGTCTTATGACTCTTTATCTAGCAGGGTCTGTCATTTTCCTATCTCTATTTGACCAGAAAAGATGATTACTTCTACCTCTAAACTCTTAGATCTATCTCCTCCTTTCCTTTCCCATTGCTACTGCTTTAGCTCAAGCTATCATCAACCAAGGCTCCTCCTGGCCCCGAGAACCGTGAACTCAAGGCCCCCGAAAACAGGCTGCTCCCTGCCTAGGGCTTCCTGAACACAACATGAAATAAATTCAGATTATGGCACCAGGAATTTTACGGAGAAAGATTCGTTATTGATGATGTTTTCCCGTTTGCATGTAATTTGCAGTAATTTTAACCGTACAAAATTAGCATTTAGTTACCATTCAATCTTTTCTTTTTTTGCTTTCTTTTAGGGAGATCCATTAATTAAGGTGAGAATTTAGATGAATCTAGTTCTGCTGAATAAGGGAAACTGACTTTGATATTTATATAAAATGTAGGCAAAGAAATCCATTAATCAGCATTTTAATTACTGCTCTCCCTAGTGGTATTTAGTTTCAAGCGTTTAGTATTGTTGTCCCTTACTAAATTTTATTTTACACTGTTCTCAGTAAGGATTTCAATTGTGCAAAATTTCTTATTTATTATTTTTTTTTCTTTGGTGACCATGGGAAAGTAGAGCCAATTGTCAAAGAGTTCCCCGGGGGTTAATAAAAGGGCAAACGGTACAAAAGTGGCAAGTGTAACCTCTCTGTCTTTCTTGTCTCTTGGCACTGCAGAAAATAGGATTTGGAATGTATTAATGGAAGAGGAAGGTGGAGAATGAAGAATGGGAAACAGTGAGTGGTAACTGTGAAGTTTAATTCTCAGTACTTAAAAATAACCTTTCTATTTTTAGAAATGTATTCATACTGAATGGTGAACTCTTTTTCTATTATAGTCATTAACTAGTGGTTCTGAGAGTTTACTACTTATTTGGTACCGGACTGAGCTCTGTTTCAAAACAATAATAAATGAGCTCACTATTTATCCCCCTCAGAACATTAGCATTACAAATATATACATATAAAATGTGTGTGTGTGTAGTATATATATATATATATATATATTATATGTATACTCACTAGTATATATACTAACTATATATGTAATATTTATATATACTTATATATAAGTACATAACTTTTAGATATAGTATATGTTTTATACACAGGTATATTTTTAAAATATATATTGTTTTTACAGGCTCATACTAGTTCACATGAAAAAATGATGCCATATCAGGCATACCCAGTAGCCCACCTCAAGAACTAAAGGTGGGAGTCTCATGGACTTTATACTTACATGTTTTATTAACCAATATTTGAATGCTTAATCTCTTCCTAGTTGTCTTCCGTGTGTTGTTAGAAGAACACAGGTATTTAAAATGACATGTGTCTCAATGAACATGTTAATAAAACTTAGACATACTTCTAAAAAGTAACAGTGAATACTGCCAACTCTCTATGATTAAATTGTCTCAGAAAATATGATTATTGTGGGAACAAAAAAATAGAAAAATCTTAGAACAGTTCTAACTTAGACTAGTTAGAACAGCCTTTATGAAGAGGATGGATTTGAAGCAGGTGTAGGGTTTAGCCAAGCATTCAGAAGACAGAAAAGGCTAAATGGAAACAAGGCAACAGCTAAGGCTATGTACAAAGTGTCATATGTTTTAGTCTTAAGACTAGCCAAAAAAAGAGAAGAAAAACTAACAATTATTGAGCACTATGTACCGGACATTTTGTCTTTATTTCCCATTTGACACTCAGAACAAACCAATGAGACAACATCATTGTATAGTGTGATGCAATGGTACAGGGTATTGATTGTAATATAGTGTAGTGTCTATGAATATATTATTCAATCTTGCCAGACTTGCCAGTCTTTAATCTCCTCATCTGTTAAGGTGGAAAATCATCAATGTGACCTGCTTCATTTGTGAAGTTTAAATAAAATAATACCTGTGAATTACTTTGAATAGTGTGCATTCTCTCACAGCTAATAAATGGTGTAGTTGACAGTCTGAATTCCTGTTTTAACTGCAACCTTGTGCTGTAGGTGGAAGGGGTACAGAAAGACATAGGGGTCCATAAAGCAATGTTCCTCAAAGTGGTCCAGTCCACTTCCATTGTAATCATTGTGAATTTTTTTTTTTTAAAAAGTCCTATTCCATTGCTCAAGGTGACCAACCTTTTAACATTGTTAAAAGCAATGTTCCTCAAAGTGGTCCAGTCCACTTCCATTGTAATCATTGTGAATTTTTTTTTTTTTAAAAAGTCCTATTCCATTGCTCAAGGTGACCAACCCAGCCCATGGATTTATCTTCTTTCCTCTCCACTCTCTCTAAAATAAGAAGAAATGTTTTTCAAAAAAATTCTCCTTCTAGGCCGGGCGCGGTGGCTCACGCCTGTAATCCTAACACTCTGGGAGGCCGAGGTGGGCGGATCGCTCAAGGTCAGGAGTTCGAAACCAGCCTGAGCAAGAGCGAGACCCCGTCTCTACTATAAATAGAAAGAAATTAGCCAAACAACTAAAAATAGAAAAAAAATCAGCCGGGCATGGTGGCACGTGCCTGTAGTCCCAGCTACTCGGGAGGCTGAGGCAGGAGGATCGCTTGAGCCCAGGAGTTTGAGGTTACTGTGAGTGAGGCTGACGCCACGGCACTCTAGCCCAGGCAACAGAGTGAGACTTTGTCTCAAAAAAAAAACAAAACAACTTCTCCTTCTATAAACAATGAAGAATGAAATGTGGGAAGCTGCCAAGCAATAAGAGATGCTAAACAGACAGATGGGAAAGAAAAGCAGGTGAACTGCTAATAGATACCTATAAAACTTGGCAGAGTGACATAAGGAAAGAGCCCCCATCAGGGGGCTTTCCTGGAATCCCAAAATCTCCAGTTTGGTTGGAGATTCAGAGTGAAGTGTGGTGTATTTGAAGCACACTCTATTTGAATGTCTTTTTACCTATCAGTAGACCCTTCACTGGTCCTTATGACCCAAAGCCCAAACTAGGCAGGTAGGTGCTTTCACTCCAGGCAATACAATTAAGTTTTGTTTTGTTTTTGTCCTAAAGAAATCGAACAAGTCCATTTGAGCACCTGGGAGAGGGCTCCTGAGTATGGTGGTATAGAGCAAGCAGGGAGCTAAAGTTTTGCCTCTCCCTTAGTTCTCAAAGATTGCGGTCCTGGCATGAAGGACAACCACAGGAGGAAGGGGCATAGTGGATATACACAGAGGTATTTTCATTTTTTTATTAGTCTGGAGGAGACTCCTTTTTCTATTTAATTTGTCCAGAAATGGTGCATTTTTCTATCTTGTCTGCTCAGAGAGGATGGTGTTTTCTAGTTTCAGCAATGATGCAGAATAGATGAGCAGCACTATGTTGTAGGTTGGAGACCAAAGACTTCCACACGTCTACTTTTTTCTCTGCTCAGAGCATTATCCACCTACCCAGACATCCGTAACCAAGAGGGGTGGACGACTGGAAACCATTCTATTTCTGCATCGAATAAACCTATAAACAAGAATCAGCAAACTGTGGCCCTGGGCCAAAACCTAGCTGCTACCCATGTTTTTTACAGACTGCATGCCAAAAAAAATATATTTTTTTTTTGAGACAGAGTCTTACTTTGTTGCCTAGGCTAGAGTGAGTGCTGTGGCATCAGCCTAGCTCACAGCAACCTCAAACTCCTGGGCTCAAGCGATCCTCCTGCCTCAGCCTCCCGAGTAGCTGGGACTACAGGAATGCGCCACCATGTCCTAATGCGCTAATTTTTTCTATATATATTAGTTGGCCAATTAATTTATTTCTATTTATACTAGAGATGGGGTCTCACTCTTGCTCGGGGTAGTTTCGAACTCCTGACCTTGAGCAATCCACCTGCCTCAGCTTCCCAGAGAGCTAGGATTACAGGCGTGAGCCACCATGCCCGGCCAAAAATGTTTTTTTTATGCCTTTTAATGGATGAGAAAAAGTCAAAAGAAGACTAATATCCTATGCATGTGTAAATTACATGAATTTCAAATTTTAGTGTCCATAAAGTTTTATTGAAACATAGCCACACTTATCATTTACATGTTGGTGCTGCTTTTGCACCACAGTGGTAGAGTTGAGTAGTTGCAACAGACAGCATGTTACCCAGAAGCATAAAATATTTACCATCTGGCCCTTTATAAAAAATTTTTTAACCCTGCTATAATGCATTTATTTTAAAAAATTGCCCCTTTTCTTAAAAGTTGGACAGAATAGGTTGGAAGGGTGACATGTCATTATAGATTCCAGACTGTATTGTATGGTCTAGGGTTACATTCTATTCGATTACATTCTATTTTGCATCACCTACTGCTCCCAATTTTGATGAAAGGCTGGAAGTTGGGCAGCACAAGTAAGATCCATACTCGTCCTCTTGTTGTTGGGGGGTACCAGTGCCAATGGAGATTCTGAAAAAGTCAAGCTAAATTTGGGCCATCTATGAGGGAGTAAGTAGGTTAGGACAAAGCTTTCAGCCGTATTTCCAAGATCCAGAGTTTCAAGGCCAGAATTCTCTATAAACAGCCCAGGAGGACCAATACTTAACTGGTTGTTTTCCTTTTTTTTTTTTTTTTTTTTTAATTTGGCATATTATGGGGGTACAGATTTTAAGGTTTCAATAAATGCCCATTTCCCCCCCTCCCCCAACAAGTCTGAGTCTCCAGCATGACCATCCCCCAGATGGTGCACATCTCACTCATTATGTATGTATATACCCGCCCCCCTCCCCCCCCACCTGCCCAATACCCTATTACTGTAGTTCCTACGTGTCCACTTAGGTGCTGCTCAGTTAATACCAGTTTACTGGTGAGTCCATGTGGTGCTTGTTTTTCCATTCTTGGGATATTTCACTTAGTAGTATGGGTTCCAGCTCTAACCAGGAAAATATAGGATGTGCTATATCACCATTGTTTCTTAGAGCTGAATAGTGCTCCATGGTTGTTGTCCTTTTATAATTTTTTTTTGTGTGTGTGGAAGCCTGAACCTATGCCACTATATTTTATTGATGTATTTTCTCTGGAAACAGTTTTAAACTGAACTTCAACCACTGCCTTTTATTCTGTGTTCCTACAGAATGACTTTGTATGATAAGAGCTCTTCCCCTTAAAACATACACCTACGATCTTTGTAAGTCCGGGAAGTCAACTGTCAGGTCCCGAAGTTGAGACATGAGCTGAATCTAGCTGGAGAAGAGAACCGTTGAACAAACCCTTGGAGAAAACACGAGGTTATACAAAGGATAGCAGGCACTCCTTCATTTTTAGTTCCCTGACGTGTTTTTGGGCTGCCCCAAAAGAAACACCACACATCATCAGCATTCTGGGAGCTCAGCAGAATTTTTGCAGTCTTATACTGCTTTCATTTTATGCCCTAAAAACACCCAAAATAACGTGAATTTCGTTCGGGAATTGAAATGTTCTCTCACCGTGTTTTGACGTAAGCACATGAAAGATCCAGAGTCAACTACAACATTGAAAGTGAAATTCAAAGAAACAGAATGAAGAACAAAAATGGGAATTGTCTATGGCTTTCTCACTCCAGAATTTTCCATGCAATGCCTCCTCGACTACTTAGAAATGGAGTCATTTCAGTGGGCTTTGGGATTGGGACCAGGGTATTTGATTGTGCAAGGTCTGACCGGGGATTAGGTTGTGCTTATAGTATATTTCTAAAGCTAAATGAAAATATCATTTCATCACCACATGTGTGCCTACTGCCAAGCATTGACTTTAATGCTGTTCTTTGAAAGGGCAGAGATCTTATATCTTATTCAGGACAGAGCACATACTGAAGAAACACAAGGAAACTCTACCTAGAGCTGTTGGCATTTGTCTCCTGAAATTACCAGGAGCGCTGCCAGTTTATTTACCTTCAGAAAGACAAAGATAAAACTCTCAAAAGCAAATTGGTCTTTGCACTGCATTGGGATTTATTGCCTAAACTTCCAGTAAGGAAGATGATATAAATAGTATGCAATGAATTCATGAAAAAATAATGCTGTGTCAAATTAAAGTTATTATAATTGTGATCATGTACAATTAGGAAGACATCCGCTACATTTTAGTCACGTGCTGGCTCTAGCCAAAATTTAACATCAACATAATGTGACGGCAATTATAATAATGGACATTTAATTCACTATGAGATAGATTCACAATTGAAATGAAGTAATCCCATGAACGATTAATAAAGCATATTAACTCTCGTAGCATATCAAATTCTATACAGTTTTCCCCCCTCCCCCCAGAAATTCTATTTTTAACTTTTAGCAGTATAAAAATACTTAGAATTGTGGAATAAAAAAAAAAGTCCATTATTTTAGAGTTCACTGTTAGAGTGGACATTAGAAAAAGAGAATTTGATATTCATTATATACATCAACTAAAACTAAGAGATGTTTTAATACATATATTAGTCTGCCAGCAAGGTTTGACGCTACAATGTGTTAAATTGTGATTTCTTATTCTCATTTCTATTCACAGAAGTAATTTTATTATTTTCTAAGTGAGCTTCCTGTTTTGCTTCCCTTATTTGTTTTGCTGCCCAATATAAATGAGAGATGGGGTTCCTTCGTCAACTATATTTTTATTGCCTTGCACCATGGCAAAGAGAAAACACAGGTGAATAAAAGTTTCCTGTATCTAACTAAAAATTTAATAGCACCTAGAACACAATCATCATAAAAAAAAATTTGCGGCCGGGCGCTGTGGCTCACGCCTGTAATCCTAGCTCTTGGGAGGCCGAGGCGGGCGGACTGCTCAAGGTCAGGAGTTCAAAACCACCCTGAGCAAGAGCGAGACCCCGTCTCTACTATAAAATAGAAAGAAATTAATTGGCCAACTGATATATATAAAAAATTAGCCGGGCATGGTGGCGCATGCCTGTAGTCCCAGCTACTCGGGAGGCTGAGGCAGGAGGATCGCTTGAGCCCAGGAGTTTGATGTTGCTGTGAGCTAGGCTGACGCCACGGCACTCACTCTAGCCTGGACACCAAAGTGAGACTCTGTCTCAAAAAAAAAAAAAAAAAAAAAAAAAAAAAAAAAAAAAAAAAAAAATTTGCTGTGGTATTGATGCTAGCATTTATTTCCTTGGCACTTTATTTGACTGAAAGATCATTACAGTGAGTGAGAGGCTTTACCCATTCTAAATATCACAAATGCCTGGCAAATATCCTCCTATTTTCTGAAACCTTCCTGAGATGTGTACAGTTATCTCTCCAAATTAACAGTGACTATAAGACACTTGGTATACCTCCCGCAACCCATGGGCAAAGGGACTGGAAGCAAAGAGAACAATCAGGAGAAATGAGAACAAGCTTAGTGCAAATCTCGTCTGACAGAAAGTGGGATTTATGAAAAAAAAATGTCTCCCTTCTAACACTCACCAATCCTTTTACTGAGGCTTGGCATAAGTTTGGCATAAGTTTCTAAAATGCAGACTAGAAGTTTGCCTTATGCTTCTCAATATATCACATTGTACTCAAAGCATATATCCCATAGACATTAAATGAAAATTGCTGGGTACAATAATTGATGCAACTTGGTGCCCTTAGCATGGCCTCAATCTTCCACTTTCAATTTACACTGATCAGACGTTAATTAAAAATGAAAACAGAACTCTTTCGGGGAAGGTATGCAGAGAATGCGGAGTAGAAGGAGAATGAAGAAGGTCTTTTTACCAGCACGGTGAATCTGGATTGAGAGAGAGAAAAATACAGGATGGCTTTCTGTATCAGCTTGTCTTTTTGTAATTACAACAATCACTTTCAAGAACTGTCGGGATATTAAAGTGGTAAAACTAAAATCAATCTAATTATCCACAGTGAACCTTCCTTCTATCAATTTCCATTACAGCGGAAACAAAATTGGCCATTACTTACCACTTCAATATTAATGCCGGCCGCAGTCCCTCTGAGAGGCACTTAGATGCACACCATTTGTTAGAAATCTGAAAGTGATTCTTTTGACTATTAGCACATGCAGAGCAAGAGATAAAAGACAAAGAGAAATTACTAATTCATTTGTTCTTTCAACAAAGAAGTGCTGGGCTTAGCCCCGTGACTATGAACATGCATGAGACCCTATTGCTTTATTCAAGGAATTCAGAGTCTGGTTAGAGAGAAATGCACATAGGGAATAATCAAACCATGTGATGAAAGCAATGAGTGAGAGATTCACACAGTAATAAGGAGGAATAACTAGCTAAGTCAGAATGTTTGTAAGAGATGGGGAGAGAGATGGTAGGCATATGGCTCAGCTCTCTCTTGGAAGGAGTTGAGGAAGGAAGACAGCTTTTTCTCTAGAAGGAAAGGCCTGAGCATAAACGTCAAGGTGAGAAATACCAAGAGGTGAATATGGAACCACAAGCAATTTGTATTCTGTAACATGGTGGGGCAGGCTGAGACTGCCGGGCAAAAAGGCAGTGAAGGGTACATTGTGTTCCATCTCAAAGAAAAGCAGCTTTGTCTAGTAGGGGATGGGAGAGTCCACATGTTTACAAGCATGGCAGCTACACTGCAAGGTCTGTGTGCCGAATATTCCACTGCGCTTCCAGATCCATCTTTCATCCTTCTCAATTCTATTGTGTTTCCCCGAAAATAAGACCTACCCATCAAATAAGCCCCAGCAGGATTTCTAAGCATTTGCGCCATAGAAGCCCTACCCCGAAAATCAGCCCTAGTGATGGGCGTGGCTATGAAAATCAGCCCTAGTGATGGGCGTGGCTATGAAAATCAGCCCTAGTGACGGGCGTGGCTGCGCAGCGCATCTGCACAACCCATGCGTGTCGTCGCGGAGCGGGAAAGAACACGAGCAGCCCTTCTCATCCGCCCCGTGAGAGCTCTAGTGCTCCACAGGAGAGATCGGGGCCAGTGGTTCTAAAGGAAACAGAGTCGCAAGACATTCAGGATGGGATCCGGGGTTTGGAGAGTGATGATGATGTTCCAGAAGAAGACGACTTAACTCTATTTGAATAAATGTAGATTGTTGTACCATATTTAAAAAAACAATACATCCCCTGAAAATAAGCTCGAGGGTGTCTTCTTGAGGAAAAATAAATATAAGACCCTGTCTTATTTTGGGGGAAACACGGTACTTCCTGCCTCAGGAGACCTACCAACACAGACTACTGCAAAGGCTTCCCATACCTGCTGATTCCCAGTTGAGTTTGGCCAATGGAACCCAAGTAGGGACACCAGGAGTGTGGGAGTGAGGGCAGAGTAATGATCTGGCTTCCTCCTTGTGAGGGCTCCTTGAGCTGCTATGCTTCTTGATTAACCAAAGATCTTGGCTTCTTTCAAAGCAGTCAGCCTTACCAAGTTAATTTTTCCACCTTCCACTTAACCATTCCCTCACCCCATCCCATGGAGCCAAGAGGAGGTCCTAGCTTGGGCAGACAACGACACCATCTGTTGTGGTGCCCCACACCCAAGCCTCTGGCAATAATCTCTGTGAATACAGCTTCCTTGAATTACCCTGCGTTAGTCATCAGAAAAATGCAAATTAGACCTACAGTGAAGGGGGTGAGCTGGCCGACTAGGGACATGGCTTCCTGGACCATCCCAGAGGGAAGAAAGAGTTTCAGATAAAGGGGAGGGAGGGAGGATGCAGCTCAGGTGTAAGTCAGAGACAGAGAGAAGTTCTAGAGCCTGTGTGGCCTCATGGATGAAAACTGTAAAACAGAGAAGGAAGAGGACAAAGGAACCAAGATATTGGTGAGGATCAAACCCAGAGAGGCTCAGAGCCCAGTGAAGGGGTTAAGGATCCTTTTCTCCCTCCCACACTCCTTTGGTGATGAGAAGGCTACCAAGTTGCATGGAAGATTTTCCATTCCCATGAATCCAAGCACTGTGGTGTTGACCACAGAATTATGGGGGAGAACTTCTTGCTTGATCCCAGAGCTCGGACATCCCATGTGGGGTCCCCCTCCAAGGAGAATGACCCAAGAGGCTGGAGACCTTGCCTCCTTCCATTCAGACTCTTGTCCTCCCCGACCCGCTGCAAACAGGAGAGAGCAGTTTGGTTGAGAATTTAGCAAGTGAGTGACTCTCCTCAGCTGGCATGTCCTCATGTCCGAGGTTTCCACGGAGACTGGGGCCCATGCCTTTCCCCTGCAGTGGACCTGGGGTGCCCGATCTGGGGGTTCCCTGACTGCTGGTGTTTCTCAGAGATGCATGCCAGCAGGTCAGACGCTCAGGCCAGACCTGGTGACCCCTGGACCCAAGCAGATTTCTGGGGGACACAGGGAGGATGTTTGGGAGTTGGACTCAGGAGGTTAGGGAGCCCTTGTGGGCAGCAGACCTGCCGGGGGTCCCAGACGTGGTGGTCTTGGGAAACACCCATCCTGCCCCCAGGAAACCCATGCTGTCAGACTAGGGTGTGTAAGGCTGGTGGCGAACCCCTCTCCCCCTTCCCCAGATCAAAAAGAAAAGGCTCACGAGACCAGACCCCCCAAGGACAAACTGCCAGACCCCGCTGAGAAAAACCACACCCAGATGTCCACTGGGATAAGAAAAGTTTTCGGCTCCTGAGTTCCGCAAACACTGCCAGCCCCTCCTATTTCTCAATGACCGCCCAAGGTCACAATGGAAAATCCCCAGCTCTTCCCGCCAAAAGTCCCTAGCCCGGCCCAAATGGTATAAAAGGCCTCACCCCCTTCAAACAGATGCGACTTCTTGCCCACCCACCCCCTCTCTTGGGACCCCAGAACCTCATCCGGGAGCACATAAGAAAGCCACGTTATTTAGCCCCACTCTTTCTCTCTCTTTGCCTGTTTCTTTTGCTGCTGGAAAACTTTACAGGGTGGGTGCTCTGGCGGGGAAGACCCCAGCGCATGGTGCCATAGCAACGGAATGCAGCATGTTCAGGCTGCCTGTTTGCAACCAGACACTGTGGGGCAGGGCTAACACAAGCAGATGGAGCTCATTCTCAACAGCCAGTCAGGACATTGGTCCCTTAAACCATGAACAGCCTTCCTGGTCTGGAGATCTTGCTTTGACCCTGATCCCATTGGCTTTCACAGGTGGCTGGGAAAATTAACCTGGAGCCCTAGGGAGGCTCAAAGCTGTGCTGTCAGACTAGGGAGGGTCCGCCGGCGGGGAAGACCCCAGCCTCCGGTGCCATAGCAACCCAGTGTGGCATGTTCAGGTGTGACCAAGTGCAACCAGACACCAGAGGGCAGGGGCAATGCATGCAACGGGGGCAGAGCTGACTCCCAGCAGCCAGGGAGGGAACCTCAGCCCCTTCCCCAGGAGCAATCACCCCGGTTTGGAGAGCAAGCCTCCAGCCTCCTCCCAGAGACCCCCACACACACACACAGAGGAGGGGAAAACAGCCTCTGAGCCCTGCCAAGGCTTTGCAAAGCTTTCCAGGCTGGCACAGCCTAACCACACCCAGCCACCCTCCTGCACCCACATCTGCTATGGCGGAGATGAAGCAACGCCCAGGGAGCCGCAGGGCCCCTCCCAAAGCCAGGGCTATTCAAGTGCTCCACCGGGGGAGGACTAGAGCTTATCCCAGGCACAAAAGAGCATCTTGTCAGTTGGCTATCTCCTGCAAGCATCAACCGCTGACAGGAAGAAAAAACTATAGCATAACTACCATTGCTAACTATATGCTAACTATAGCGTAACTATCATTACAGCATCTGCTGGCTTAATCAAACACGGTGTGGCCCATTGTTACTCAAAAGCAACACCCACCACCTCTGAGATTAAGCTTGGGGGGGGGAGGGGGGAGTCCCAGTACCATTCACAGACTGCCGGGAAGAGGCAAAGACAGCAGGATAGAAGCAACCAGAGAGCACACAGCTTTTCTAGGAGGGGAAAATAAAAAGTCACAGGCAGCTTGATCTGTGCAGGGTCTCCGTTCCTCAACCGTAGACCTCTGAGCTGAGCGGGGTGCTGCTCAGAGTCTGTGCAGGGACATTCCACCAGACAGCAGGTGCGGAATTATACAGGGTACCCCAGCGTAGTTAAAATGATAGCGGCATAAAATTGAAAGGTGGTCTCCAGGGATTGGGGGTGGGGAGGAACGAGGAATTATTATTTGATGGGTATAAAGATTCAGTGCTACAAGATGAGAAGAGTTCCGGGGATAGACAACAGGGATGGTTGGTCAAAAATATAAACAAACGTGCTCAATACCACTAAACTGTATACTTGAAAATGGTTAAAGTGGTAAATACTATACGTATTTTACAACAATAAAACAAATTTAAAATTATGAAAATAAACCCATAGTTGTCAACCGGGGGAGAGGGGGAAAGAGAGAGAGAGAGAGAGAGAGAGAGAAATGGTCACAGTATGAAAACAAAATTTCAAGACAGAGAGAGCAATCAACAATGTCAAATGCAGTGGGTGATCGTATGTCACAAGTGACTTATTTTCATTTTAAGAGGCAAGGGATGGTTGTCTTTAAATTTCAATATGTTTTCTGTATACCTAACCGATACATTTCAATACATTTTCTGTACACCTCCCCAATAACTTTCCATTCGTTTTCTGTATACCTCCCCAATAAAATCCTATGCCTTCTTTTCAGCAAGAACATAGTTTAGATATTGTCAATATTCCCAAGAATTAGATTCATCCACTAAGAAATTGCGTGTCTGGTTGTTACGAGTGAGGCATTCATGGATTTCAGAAATACGGGTAGAAGAAATCTTTTCTTAATATAAAATCAAGCGCCGAAACATAAAACGTGAAAGGTTATATAAGAATCACTACTGTCTGTCTTCCTGCCCCACCAGGTTACATTTCCCCTGAAAAGAATATGAAACAAATAAACAAATAAAAGACCAAACACAGAAACCTTAGGCCCGTTTGCCAGAAACATACCAGGCTAGGTGGGGAGTTAGACAGGCTTGGCTGTAGCCTGCTCTTAGCAGTCTTTTGATAGCTTGGAAGAACAAAGTTTCTCGAGGAACATAATGAACTCGTACTTATTTCACATTAAGCATCCTTTGAATCCAAGGGTTGGATTTTTACCATTCTCAGAATCGACTTGAGGCATAGAAACCAAATGCATCTATCCTTGGGAACATTTAGTTCTTCCCAAAGCACTTAGCTTTCTGCATGTTCCAGATCTACTTACTTCCTTTCGAGCCTTCCAATGATAATTATCTGTTTCCACACGGCTTCATTTTCCTAGTCCTCAAGTGTCTGAAAGTGACTACTCCATTGAAAACACATCTTGCCATTTTCAGAACAAGATCTCATGCACCGAGAAAATCACAAGTCTCATTTTTTTTTTCCAGCTGAGAATCCTAGTGACGATTATCTGGAAGATTGGTTGGTACCTCGGAAATCTTACTTGGCTTTTAAGCTTTCAGGAAAGTGCACATGTATCTCCCTAACTGTGCTCATTCTGGGCTTATGCTGATCTCGTTCCCTGAAAACAAATAACACCCTCCTAACCCCACCATCTTTCATATTTTTTTCGCTATTGCTGAAGTTGCTTTGTCTCATCGTATACTCTTAATACGCTCCCCATTGCCTATTTTCACAGGTTATCTGTCCATTCCGACATCAATTCCCTTCCGTCACTTCCAGTAGGGACTCATGAAATTGTAACACTGTTCTCTAAAACGGCTTGGCCACTGTGCCATTCGATTCCACCACCATGCTAATCCTGCTTCCTGGAGTAATTGCCATGGGTCACACATGTTGTTTCCAACCCCACTAGATGACTTGCCAGTCTTCATAACAAGCCTGGCTCTTTCCTCTTCTGTGCCCTTTTTTAAGTTCTCACTTCTACCTAAGATCTCTGTCTCATCCCTTAGATATACACACAGCAGCTTTCCTTCCTAGTCATTCTTCAAAACCTAAGTCAAACGCTACCTCCTCCTTGCAAATGACCTGGTGACCACAGGCAAAGGTGATTTTTCCTGTTCTGAATTCTTAGTGACTGCTTAGGCCATATTCGCTTTTGCATATAATTTTCGTGTGCTTCTATGGGTCTGAAAGATCACCTGGCACAGAGAAATGCATTCCTTTATATATCCCCTAAGTCCTAACACGCTGCAATATGCAACACAGATGTCAGACAATACCGACTGAGGCCAGGGTGTGGTGGCTTGTACCTGTAATCCTAGCACTCTGGGAGGCTGAGGCAGGAGGATCACTTGAGGCTAGTAGTTTGAGACCAGCCTGAGCAAGAGCAAGATCCTGTCTCCACCAAAAATAGAAAAATTGGCTGGGTGTGATGGTGTGCACCTGTAGTCCCAGCTACTTACCGTGTTTCCTCCAAAATAAGACCTACCTATAAAATAAGCCCTAGCAGGATTTCTAAGCATTTGCCCAATAGAAGCCCTACCCCGAAAATCAGCCCTAGTGATGGGCGTGGCTACGCAGCACATCTGCACAACCCATGCATTTCATCGTGGAGTGGTCAAGAAGACGAGCAGCCCTTCTCATCTGCCCCATCATGACAGCTACTACCCCAGAGGTGACCAGAAAGGTGCGGGCAGCCCCACCGACAAGGTCGTCTCCCCCTGTCGGGTCCCGGCCATCCTGTGCATGCTGCAAGCTGAGGCTTTGAGGGGAAAATAACACATCCCCTGAAAATAAGCCCTAGGGTGTCTTCTTGAGGAAAAATAAATATAAGACTCTGTCTTATTTTGGGGGAACACAGTAGGAGGCTGAGGCAGAAGGATAACTTGAGCCCAGGAGTTTGAGGTTGCTGTGAGCTATGATGATGCCACTGCACTCTGAGTACAGTTTCAGAAATGAAAGGAGTAGCTCCTATACGACCAATTCTTCATCTCTCCACTTCACAACGCTTTCAGCTCCTGACTGTTGGCTCAGCCCTACCCTAGTTTCTTGGGCCAAACCCAACTTGAAGCCAGAGGTAAATACCCGAGCAGAACAACTTCAGACTAGGATCCATTCTTGTTCAAACTTCTCTCACTTCGCCATTTCTATTCCCATTCATTGCTCTGTAATCATCCATGGTAAAAGAGACTGAAATTTCTGGAATCTACCTGCAGGCATAAATGTGACTTATTACTCCTCAGTTATTCACCAGTGCCTTGAAAAATGCACAGCACAAAATAAATGTGGAAAAAACTCTTAAATAATAAATGAATGAATAAATGGATGTATGGAATACTTAGTGCAAAAGAATGATTGCCATAAAATGATATCAAGAAAGACTGTGCAAACTGTGTAAAAATATGAACAAGAAAAGTGGATTTCAGATGTTGATGGTTCGATAAATGATCAAAGTGGGATAAAAGTGAGCTAGGTGACTTCTTAGATTCTCTTCTATCATGCCTTCTATGATAGGGTATTTTAATAAAGTGTGCATCTTGAAGGCAATTTCTTTACTCAGAATGTATCCTAGCAGCTGAACTTCTCTTTCAAACAAGTAGAGCAAAATATCCACACCTGGATTGGGGAAAGGGCAAAGAGTAATGAGGCAATATAAGATCTGGCACTGTCAAAGAAAGAGCTGAGCTTACTCTTTGATAGCCCTGCCTAAAAGACAAAACACCTCGAGAGAAAGCAGTTAAGGATGATTGGCAAGCATTCTCTGTAAAAAGGGATCCTATCTCATGTTCTGCAAACACCATCAAGTTTAGAATGATGGCCACGGAGCCTTTATCAAGATGAAACAGGTGAGAGGGAGTAAATACAATCCTAGCGGAGAGATATCATGTGTGCTTTCTTTGGGGATTGTTAAATTATTCTACAGGGAGGGAAAAAAAAATATCCTAAATCCAACAGAAAGACAGTAAGGATCTATGACAATAGCCTCAGTAGTCTCTTGTTCCTCAGTGTCCATTTGCACAGAAGAATGTTGTCTCCTTTGGATATACCTTTTGCATATTATGTACCTACAATAATTATTACAACTCCTTACATTTGTGTAACAGCCCACTCATTGACAACTCTTTTGACAACCTGCAATTTGCTTACATATTCCTAGAAAGTAGATTTGTTTTCTTCCCTTTTTCTCATCAAAGCTATCAGATATTTACTAGGCACCCGGAGAATCTCATTAAGAATTTTAGGCCGGGTGCGGTGGCTCACGCCTGTCATCCTAGCACTCTCTCGGAGGCCGAGGCATGGCCGATTGCTCGAGGTCAGGAGTTCAAAACCAGCCTGAGCAAGAGCGAGACCCCTGTTTCTACTATAAATAGAAAGAAATTAATTGGCCAGCTAATATATATAGCAAAAATTAGCCGGGCATGGTGGTGGCACATGCCTGTAGTCCCAGCTACTTGGGAGGCTGAGGCAGGAGGATCACTTGAGCCCAGGAGTTGGAGATTGCTGTGAGCTAGGCTGACACCACGACACTCACTCTAGCCTGGGCAACAAAGTGAGACTCTGTCTCAAAAAAAACCACAAAAAAACAAGAATTTTAATACCTCATGCACATGCTTTGCACTCATTGCTAACACATAGTAAGTACTGAGCGTGGTTACCTTTTCTTCTAGAAGGACAAGGGCAGTGCAGCTAGAACCAACAGGATCTATGTCAAAGAAGCCAAAAGCAATCACTGATCACATACTTCTACTTTACCTATGTTCGGGCCCTCATGCTTCCACATACAGCTGTGCAGGTTGTGCACTACACAAGCACATCTTAAAGAGTTAACTGGGAGCTGAAATACGTCAATTTCTATTTGCCAAGCTATGTGCTTTAACACAGGGCTGCATTCCCTGAGCACACGCACCTTTTATGAATTCTCACAAACATGCCCTGTGGGCTCACAGCAGCTCTGCCCATCTGTTTCTGTCCGGGCACAGATAGAAACGTTTACCTAATGCTGGGCAGTGATCTATCCCATATGAGAAAGGTGCCTGTGGAAAACTGCTAATACCGTGTTTCCCGGAAAATAAGACCCACCCATAAAATAAGCCCTAGCAGGATTTCTGAGCATTTGCGCAATAGAAGCCCTACCCCGAAAGTCAGCCCTAGTGACCGGCCTGGCTATGAAAATCAGCCCTAGTGATGGGCGTGGCTATGAAAACCAGCCCTAGTGATGGGCGTGGTTATGAAAATCAGCCCTGGTGATGGGCGTGGCTACGAAAATCAGCCCTGGTGATGGGCGTGGCTATGAAAATCCGCCCTGGTGATGGGCGTGGCTATGAAAATCAGCCCTGGTGATGGGCGTGGCCATGAAAACCAGCGCTAGTGATGGGCGTGGCTATGAAAATCAGCCCTAGTTGTGGGCGTGGCTACACAGCGCATC
Organism: Microcebus murinus; assembly: GCF_040939455.1. Taxonomy (NCBI): domain Eukaryota; kingdom Metazoa; phylum Chordata; class Mammalia; order Primates; family Cheirogaleidae; genus Microcebus; species Microcebus murinus. The sequence goes on along the minus strand of NC_134129.1, from coordinate 19,759,899 downwards.
TGCACAACCCATGCGTGTCCTTGCGGAGCGGGAAAGAACACGAGCAGCCCTTCTCATCCGCCCCGTGAGAGCTCTAGTGCCCCACAGGAGAGATCGGGGCCAGTGGTTCTAAAGGAAACAGAGTCGCAAGACATTCAGGATGGGATTCGGGGTTTGGAGAGTGATGATGATGTTCCAGAAGAAGACGACTTCACTCTATTGGAATCAATGTAGATGGTTGTACCGTACTTAAAAAAAAAATAACACATGCCCTGAAAATAAGCCCTAGGGTGTCTTCTTGAGGAAAAATAAATATAAGACCCTGTCTTATTTTCGGGGAAACACGGTAATTATCAAATATCCCTTTCCCCTTCTTCCAAAGAAAATCAGATCCTGTTCAGGATGGTGAACAGTTAAAATCATCCAGTTCCATAAGCTCCTTTACAGCAAGGGGTGTACGTGCCACACAATTTTGGCCATGAGATACAAGCTGAGGCTTTCTAGGAAAGCTTTGCTTTTTCTAATACAGATGCCAGTCCTGCCTACTTCCTTGCCTTTTTTTTTTTTTTTCCTTTGCACTTGCAAAGCAGATAGTATTCTGAGAATGCCTTGGCCCCTTTGTGATTGGATGACAATGTGAAGAAGAAAAAAAAAATCCTCCCAGGACTGAGGAAGATAAAAGCATTCAGGGCACAGGATCATGGAAGAAGACACTTCACAAACAGAAACTTCCCATCTCCAGACTGCTTTGCCACGTGCAAAGAATACGCTTCGATTTCATTAAGCCACGGTATACTGGTTAGCATGCCATAGAGCAGAAAACACCCAGAACTGGCACGTCAGTCTTTCCAGTACTTTGGAAAAGATGCACGAGAAAGTTATGGCCGGATTTCATGTCCAAAATATATGTTGTATTTTAGATTTATCCAGTTTTAAAGTCTTATCATTCATTACCAAGGGGTCCTACCTCATAAATAAGTGGCTTTTAGTTAAACAGTAAAAATAGATAGCTAAAAACAAATTATGACTCTTCCCAAAGTCTTGGTAAGAGTTCAAGGAAAGGCGAATAGCAATTACCATTTAGCCGAGCACTGATTTTTTTCTCTGTTTAAATATGCTCAGGATGTAGGATTTTTTAACAGGTTCTGGCACATGGTCAGTAAATATAGAGTAATGATAAAAAATGATGCCTTGTGTCAATGGTTTTAAACAACTTCCAAAAAATAGGTTAGAGTCTAGATTAAAAATAGACTGGACAAATTATAGATCCTGGTGTTACATCTCCTAAAATAGGACATTATTCTATTTTAGAAGCCAAAGTTTCTTGCTCTTTGAGTATTAGAAAGTTTTGCTATGAGTTCACTTATAGTATAGTAAAGTTTACTATAAGTCTGTATACTTATTTTCATGAAACCAGACTTTCCACGTGCATCGCTTAAAGGGAAATACACATTCATATAATGTGTAAACATCAAATCAATGTAATTGGGATATCCATCACCTTAAATATTGGTCTTTTCTTTATAACAGAAGCATTCAAATTATTCTCTTCTAACTATTTTGAAATATACAGTAGATTACTGCAAACTGTAGTCCCCCTACTGTTCTATCAAATAGTAGGCCTTATTTCTTCTATCAGATTTTATATTTGTATCCATTAATCAACCTCTCTTTATCTCCCGACCTCTCTACACTTCCTGGCCTTTGGTAACCACCATTCTACTACTATCTGCATGACATATACTCTTTTAGCCCCCACATGTGAGTGAGAACATGTGATATTTGTCTTTCTGTGCTTGGCTTATTTCACTTAATGACCTCCAGTTTCATCCATGTTGTTGTAAATGACAGGATTTCATTCTTTTCATGGCCAAATAACATTCCATTGTGTAAATATAACATATTTTCCTTATCTGTTCATCCACTGATGGAAACTTTATCCATTCATGCATTGATGGATTCTATATCTTGGCTATTGTGAATAGTACTGCAATAAACATAGAAAGGCAAATATGTTTTCAATATACTGATTTTCTTTCTTTAGGATATATATACTCAGAAGTGGGATTGCTAGGACATATGGTAGTTCTGCTTTTAGTTTTTTGAGGAATTTTCATACTGCTTTTCATAGTAGCTGTACTACTTTACACTCCCACCAAAAGTGTGCAAGAGCTCCCCTTGCTCAGCCTTTTGCCAGCATTTGTTATATTTTTGTCTTTTTGGTAATAGCCTTTGTAAAAGGAATGAGATGATATTTCATTGTGGTTTTGATTTGTACTTTCCTCATCATTAGCGATGTTGTGTATTTTTTCATGTACCTGTTGGCCATTTATATATCTTGTATATCTTCTTTTGAGAAATGTCTATTCAGGTCTTTTGCCATTTTTAATTTTGGATTATTTTGGTTTTTGCTATTGAGTTGTTTGAGTTTCTTTATATTTTGCTTAGTAATCTCTTGGATGAATAGCTTGAAAATATTTTATCTCACTCTGTAGGTGGTCTCTTCACTTCATTGATTGTTTCCTTTATTGTGTTCTTGATATAATCCCATTAGTCTATTTTTGCTTTCATTGCCTGTCCTTTCCAAGTCTTACCCAAAATTTATTTGTCCAGATCAATGTCCTCAAGCATTTCCCCAATGTTTTCCTTTAGTAGATATATAAACTAACTAAATCTTCAAAATTTTAAATATGGCTATCATGGATCATCACTTTTCCTTTGCAAAAGAATTAGTAAGACAATATTTTTTTTAAAAAAAGTGTTTCTGTTACCCTCCCAAGCCTATACATAACACAGTACTTATTTATTTCTCATAAAAAAGAAGAGGATAAACCTAAGAAAGCATAAGGGAATAATTCATATTATAAAAGTCAATTAAAAAATTAAGAGATTAGAAAGCAAAATATTTGATACAGTGGTTTTGAGGGAAGAGAAAAAGATAAAGTTAGAAAGGTGGGAAGTAGTGTTGAAAGAATACATTTCAAATATTAGTGAATTAATGAATATGAAGAGATCAAGTAATAAAAAATATAATCTTAAAACTAAATGCCAACAGAGCATAGATAATAATTCAATGCCCACTTTTTATTTTTTAAGAAGTAGAAAAATATATTTTCTTAAAAACACTTTAAAAAGGTGCACTTCAAGTGAATACTTAGCATAATGTTTAAGGGTGATACCTAGAAGCATGTCTATTAAAGTTAGGAATAAAATAGTTCCTTCTGTTACTATCAACATTATTTAACATTATTCTGGAGAAACTGTTCAAAGCAATTTAATTTCATAACCTGCCTCAAAATATTCCTCTTTGCTCCAAATACATTTCACTTATGCTCAGTGATATCAACATTCTCCTCATATGCAATGACCTTTCTCTTCACTTCACAGACCTTTGCATCATCAGAAACTAAACCATCTCTTAAACCTCAATCTCTTACACTGCACCCTCTGAACAATTCCTTTATGTCTTCCCATTGTCTTACTCAAGTACATTCTTTCCAACTGTAATGAGACTGACCAAGTTTTTTGAAAAACAATAATATGCTGGGTTAATGGACTTGGAATTATTACATTACTCTAAATTGTTGTTTTGTTGTTTCTATTTCTGTCACTTCTTTTACCCACCACTTTTGACCCATGATCTATTGCAATACAACAGAAATTATGAAACCTGCAGACTTAATAAATGTAAACATTAATATGCAAATGTTATGAAAACAATTTTGCTAAGAATTATAGCCTCTAATTTATTGTAATCTGAGACAAGTGACCAATATAGTCCTTAAGTATATGCATAAACCTGAGAACATTAATTTGTATTAAGAACATAATAAGGTTTCTATGGAAATAATAATTGGATTTAGAGTTCAAATTTGTAAAATATATGTAAGCAAATTAATTCCATTTACTTTTCTTCTGCAAATGCCAATCTGCCCATGAAACCACCAGAGGTCAAAAGAATACACATTGTGCATGCAACACTGCTGTAGTTTTACTGACATGAAAATATATTCTTCAATACATCATTTCTTTTTTAAAAAGATTACAAAAATAATATGTTTATATTATATATAGTATATATTAATATTGGTGTATTATGTATATTAATATAGCATTCATACTGATGTAAAATTATATAAATATATAAATAAATAATGTGGACATATTTATCTATGCAAAAAGAAAAAAATGAGACAGGTAGGTCTGGAAAAATGTCCACCAAATGAGACAACTATTTCTAAGTGATAGGGCCCAGACATTTTTTTCCCTTTTCCCCCAATATTGTAAATTTTAACAGGCTGTACTCTATCATTCTATGTCTGCAATAAATATTTATTAGAAAGGTAATAAAATAAAAAAGTGATGGCATTTGATTTATCAATTTTATTCATTAGCAAGTGGGTAATCCTAACCACTGCTAAACATCAGTTATTCTAGCTACAAGTGATGAACGGGTGGAAAATTAAGTCACTTATTCAAACTTAATTCTCCCTGTCTCCACAAATGACCTTCATCAACGCTTGTTATACACACCTGTTATGCCTAATTCAAATGGTGGAGTCTCATTCCCTTCACCTTGAAGCAGGCCAGATTCTATTGTGTGACTAATAAAATCGTGTGGAAGTGGTATTTGGGAACTTCTGATGTAAATCTAGGGGAGGAAAGACTTCCCTTCTACCCTCCTAGGTTTGGTAGTTGGGTCTACGAAATAAACTGACAACAGGAAGCTGAACAATAGAAAAGGTCTACGAATTTATTAATTTCGAATATTATGTGCATGGGGTCACCACATGCAAAAACGTGAATACCCCAAGAAAGTGGTAGGATCCGGGAGTTTATATATTGTCTTAATACGGAAAGGGTGAGGAATGTAGGCAATGTAGGGGAAAGTAAATCATTTTTAGGAAAGATGAATGTCCCTTAGAAGAAAAGATGGGAGGTGTGATAGTTTGGGACAAAATACCTGGGTGTGGTGCCTACCTTTAGCCTCTGTTCCTCCTTGGATAAGTCAATCTTCACCGGTTGACAAAACGTGTGGGGAGAGGATTGATAACAATTCAGTTCCTTGAGGAGGATCTGTCTTTACACAGGAAAAGGTGGTTCAGAGGAAGGTTCTCCGTGTGTTTGCTATCTCCCAAGAGCCTTTGGCTCAAAATAATCAATATGCTCATGTAGGACATTTTGGGGTGTCTTGTCCCAAGCTTCTTCACCAAGTTCCCTCCTGGGCCTCATGGAATGTCCATTTTGGGGACTTTCTCTCTGGGAAAGTATTGTGCTATGAGAAGCCCACAGCGTAATGCCAAGATAAGCCCAAACTATAAGAGGAACCTAGGTGTGGGAGCTCTGGTCTTGAGGTCCCCAAGGGGAGCTTGTGAGTGAGCTGCCTTGTGAATCTAGCTCAGTCATGTCTTCAGATGACCCTGGTCCTGCCCTGTGAGAGACCCTAAGTGAGGACTGCCCAGTTGGGTCTTGTCAACCCCACAGGACTGTGGGAGATAACATTTTTTAAGCTATTATGTTTTTGAGATGTATTTTTACATCCCAACTGGAATATACATTCATCTTCTTGTCAATTAAAAAAAAAATGAATACATGTTAAGGATTCTGGGATAGACTTTCCGATCGATTATTTTTCTCAGAGCCTCAAATGTATCTGCTGGAATTAATCTCTTTTATTAGAGCAATCCCTTTTACCTCTAGACAAACTAGTACATTCAATTCACTTTATGATAGTGTAAATTAGTTTACAGGACTTTCAAGTAATGATGATTTGCAAGTGTTAATTGAAAGGACGGTAGGAGAAAGTGGTGTGAGCCAGAGGGTCATTCTGGGGTGGTCCAGCCAAGAAGGTGAAAAAGGACACCGAGCCAACCTGTACAGGGAAGGGAGGGATGAAAAAGGATGTATGTATGTGTGGGGAAAAGAAAGGAGCCCAAGTTAAACTATTACTGGGATGATCCTTTACCTCCATACTCAGTTTGGAGATTTCTAATGTTTTCTACTATGGCCCCGACATATAAGCATTAATACCGTGTTTCCCTGAAAATAAGACCTACCCATAAAATAAGCCCTGGCAGGATTTCTAAGCATTTGCGCAATAGAAGCCCTATCCTGAAAATAAGCCCTAGTGATGGGCGTGGCTATGAAAATCAGCCCTCGTGATGGGCGTGGCTATGAAAATCAGCCCTAGTTGTGGGCGTGGCTGCGCAGCGCATCTGCACAACCCGTGCATGTCGTTGCAGAGCGGGAAAGAAGACGAGCAGCCCTTCTCATCCACCCCGTGAGAGCTCTAGTGCTCCACAGGAGAGACTGGGGCCGATGATTCTAAAGGAAATAGAGTCACAAGACATTCAGGATGGAATTCGGGGTTTGGAGAGTGAGGATGATGTTCCAGAAGATGACTTAACTCCATTTGAATAAATGGAGATTGTTGTACCGTACTTAAAAATAATAATAATAACACATCCCCTGAAAATAAGCCTTAGGGTGTCTTGTTGAGGAAAAATAAATATAAGACCCTGTCTTATTTTCAGGGAAACTCGGTTGTAGATCTACCTTCTTTCACCCATTGATGTGTCCAGAGTCCCTCATCTATTTGCCCATGCGTATAACAAGTATTTATTTAACACCTGTTCTGTCTGATGTACTAAGCTTGGCAGTAGGGATACAGTGCTAAACAAGTTAGGCAACTGAAATGCCTGGGGTATATAATTGAGACATCCTAAAATCTGATTTTAGAGAGCTTAACTCAACAGTAGGATGCTGATGCCATTCACGCAATGATTTAAGAAGGCTGGGTGAGGTACGAAGGCATAGCGGGGACAATGTATTGAGATAACATGATCAACAACAGCCTGTGCAGGTAGATTCCTCAGAGCTTCGTTGCTAGAGGTGGCCCCATGGGGCAACATGGCTCCTGGGCACTTGACCCAAGCAACTTACAGAGGAACGCTTTCCTTCATTGGTTCTTCTCTGGGACTGTAGGTTTCAGAATTTTACGGCCACTATTCATGACTATGGGGACCCCCATCCTTGATCTGGCCCAGGAACTATTTGAGCCTCCCATCCAGCAGCCTCTTGTGCTCTCCCCACTTCCCCATCACCGCCCCCCCTCCCCCGATCCATCTTTCTTAAGCTCTTACAAACCAAAGCTGTATTCATTTTCTTTTCTTCTAAAATAAAAATCATTAAAAAGTTGCTGCCAGAAACAATCTCCAGACCCTACCCACATAAAATTTTTTTCTTTTCATTCAGTCCTGGTCTGAATTTTCTCTCATAGAATAGGAAAAAAAAAATACATATATAATACAAGTTGAGTAATTTCATTTGTAAGATTCTGGTTAAAAAAATTATTTGCCAGGGTCCTTAGTTTTTGCAAAACGGAAAATTAAATAACTCTAGAAGAGTAAAGCAACCCTATGAGAATTCAGAAGGAAGAATGCTATAATAAAATATTCAAAACAGTAACATCCTTTTTTAAATAAATACAATTACTTTCTCCCTTTGCGCACAACCATAGCTAGTCTAGAGAAGAGGAAATGGGAGAATTGTCATAGTGTAGACAATATAGTCAATAAAGATGAACTATTGTCACTGAAAACATTTCAATCCGTTTAAGTAAGGAAATAAAACACTCAGAGCTTTTGGCTGTAGCCGAAAAGATAAACCAAGCAAGTATTCAGTGGCTTAAGAAGAGAGCCAATCTAACCTTAAAGATGGGAAACTAAAAATGGACAAACTAATTTTTGCCTGCACATTTGCAGAGAGGAGGAACATAGGAAAGAAGTAGATCCTGACACTTTTATGCAGAATCAGTGAGCATTTAATCTTCATCACTGAAAACAGAAAATCCAAATGACTCTGTATTACGAGAAACTTTATTTGCTTACTGATGCATTTTTTATTAAGTTCACTGTACTTCCACAGGATAACAAGAATCGAGGCAAAAATTCTAGTCAAAGGAGACCCTGATAATACTAAAATAATTAGAGTATTTGAAGAAATAGAACCTTGAGACAGTAAGAAGAACGATTGGAAACTAAAGCAGTGGCCCACATTCTGATAGATTCTGATTTTTAAGGACCATAGAGGATTTTCTCTTCCACAGTGTTTCTAAGAGAAAATTATTTTATCTGCAGAGAGACCCAGAGAAAGCTGGGAAATCCTACGGCAGCTAAGGTTCTATCCCCCACACACTGGCTGCAAGAGCAGAGCAAAGAAAAGGAGAAAACAAGAGGCTGGCAAAAGACAAAATGGGATTGAGAGATGTGTTGCTTTGGGCGAACTCAGAAGTATGTAATATTTTTTGACATTTCTGGCTCACTAGCATTACAGAAGTACGCTGGTTATAGAATTTGATTTAGTTTCCCTTTTTTTTTTCCCCTATCATGTCCATTGTAAGAAGTGAAATTTACTTGCCTTTGCAAATACATTTTATGGTATCAAGAATATAATTCTTGAAGGCACAGAGCGATATTGAAAAGAAGGAGATAATTTTAATTATTGAGCAATCGATGTGTTTGTTCAATTTCTAATATCTTTCTTTTGCAACTGTGCCTATTTCCAAAGTCTAGCCAGAAGTTTTACTTTAAAAAAGAGAGAGGATAAGATTTTACAACACACATACTTTGATACAAAGACCTCTAGGCATCACAATAAAGTGGACTAAGATATTTGAAGCACGGCGTAAAATAATACATAAAACCGCAAAAATAACACACATACATGCTTCAATAAAATCAAGAAAAACTTATTATTATTAACCAGAAATCTCAAACTGTAGGTGATCATGTGACCAAATCATTACAAACCATTAATATTACACTGAGTCCAGGCTTCCAATGTGTAAATCATGTCTTTAAAAACAAAAAGGGCACACTTGTAAAATAAGCTATTAATAGAGACTTGAATCAAGATGAATAAATGCTCCTCATTTTTACGAATTGAGAAACAGAGTCACAGAGGCCAAGCTACTTATCTGGCCTGTTTACTAACAGCAGCAGGATCTCCATGTGCCTTTATTAATTCCTCTCTGTGATTCTAGAATGTTCCAGTCCCACCCACCTGCATCTCCATCATTTGCATAACAAATTTTTACTCTTCTTCGAAGTTCAGCTCTAGCATAGCCTCCACCTGCTCCTTAGCCCCGGAACGTAGCACCGGAGGCTGAAAAAGGTGACCTTCTATTCTAGCATCTCATTTTCCTGCTACTGAGCTCACTGCATTATGCGTCTGGGTGACTCCAGGTGACAGATGATGTCTTAGTCATTTTTCTCACCCAGTACTGTGTCTGACATGTACTAGGTAGGCCCTTGACAATATTTTTCCACTAAACGAATGGAATTTAAGTTCTTCCTGGTCAGTTTAACAATCCCTGAAGCTCTATTAATTTGGAAAAAAAGAAAAGAGAGAGAGAGGAAGGAAGGAAGGAAGGAAGGAAGGAAGGAAGGAAGGAAGGAAGGAAGGAAGGAAGGAAGGAAGGAAGGAAGGAAAGAGGGAGGGAGGGAGGGAGGGAGGGAGGGAAGGAGGAAGGAAGGAAGGAAGGAAGGAAGGAAGGAAGGAAGGAAGGAAGGAAGGAAAGAGGGAGGGAGGGAGGGAGGGAAGGAGGAAGGAAGGAAGGAAGGAAGGAAGGAAGGAAGGAAGGAAGGAAGGAAGGAAGGAAGGAAGGAAAGAGGGAAGGAAAGAGGGAGGGAGGGAGGGAGGGAGGGAAGGAGGAAGGAAGGAAGGAAGGAAAGAGGGAAGGAAAGAGGGAGGGAGGGAGGGAGGGAAGGAGGAAGGAAGGAAGGAAGGAAGGAAGGAAGGAAGGAAGGAAGGAAGGAAGGAAGGAAGGAAGGAAGGAAAGAGGGAGGGAGGGAGGGAGGGAAGGAAGGAAGGAAGGAAGGAAGGAAGGAAGGAAGGAAGGAAGGAAGGAAGGAAGGAAGGAAGGAAGGAAAGAAAGAAAGAAAGAAAGAAAGAAAGAAAGAAAGAAAGAAAGAAAGAAAGAAAGAAAGAAAGAAAGAAAGAAAGAAAGAAAGAAAGGAAGGAAGGAAGGAAGAAAGATTAAACACATGTTATGGACCCTAAACAGGACAACAATAACAAGACATACAAAAGCAGTTAAGACTAGTTATGGTTCTAGGATAATTGACCAGCCCCTCCATTTTTAAAGATAGAGCAAAACCCTTAGTTAGGGATCCCCAAGGGACTCTCTTTGGCCCAGGTCTGGTCCAGATATGCTTCTGCTATTTTTACCCCCTCTTTTTCTAAACCACCCACTAACCTTGTTCTGTTCTCAAATTGGTTCATGTCAGGTTAATTACTTCTTTTTATAAGAGTTTCTATACAAATTTTAGACTGTTCTCCATTCTCTTCTGCACTTGATCCAAGCTAACTTCACTGTGGAAACTTTCTCAGTTATATTCCTATAATCCTCACTCAGATGTGTAAATTGCTAAATTTTCTATCACCGCAATTCTCATTCAATTCTGCCTCTTCCAAATATTCCTGTGTATCTGTCTGAGGATACCCAGAGATAGTTTCTCTTCGTACTGCTGAAGATCACTTTGATATTTGGGAGAAGAAAATAACTTCTAAGCTAAATAATACTCTTCTCTCAATACTAGAAAGAAAAAAACAATCTGTTGTTATAAAGCATTTCAATAGATTTCAGTTTCTAAAAAATGAAAGGAATATTTAAAAAATTTTTGTATTAAAAAGATAAAGCATTTCAACATTCAAATGCCCCATGTTTATTAATGTTCCATGAACTTTTATGTATTAGCTACTTACACGTGGACATTTCCAATACCCACAGAGTGTAAAAAATTCACAATGAATCAAACAGTTCCTTATCTATTTAGATATAAAATGTATTCAATATTGAATTACATTATAATACGATAAGTTTGAGTAAATTGTGGATGTCAGCTAAAATAGGAATCAACTCACATTATACCTGAAACTTCTTTAAGCTTTTTCAAATCACAAAGGCTTAAACACCTAACTTTTTTTTCATAGACAGCAGTAGCAGCATTTAAAATAGCAATTAGCCGGGCGCGGTGGCTCACGCCTGTAATCCTAGCACTCTGGGAGGCTGAGGCGGGCGGATTGCTCGAGGTCAGGAGTTCGAAACCAGCCTGAGCAGGAGCGAGACCCCGTCTCTACTATAAATAGAAAGAAATTAATTGGCCAGCTAATATATTTATAAAATTAGCCGGGCATGGTGGCGCATGCCTGTAGTCCCAGCTACTCGGGAGGCTGAGGCAGCAGGATTGCTTGAGCCCAGGAGTTTGAGGTTGCTGTGAGCTAGGCTGACGCCACGGCACTCACTCTAGCCTGGGCAACAAGCGAGACTCTGTCTCAAAAAAAAAAAAACAAAAACAAAAACAAAAACAAAAACAAATAAAATAGCAATTACTCTCCACTTCCATTACAACTGTTCATGTGAATATTCACACATTATTGCCTACTTAAAGCAGCAGTTAGAAGAAAGTATATTCATGTTGTCAGTCTAAAAAGCAAAGAGAAATAGAAAATCATATACACAAGAATGCCCCAAAATAAGCAGTAGAAAGATAATTGATAGGCAACTAAAAGAAAAAAAATAGAATTTTAGAGGTGAGATTTAAAAAAAAAAATAACTCACAATTAGAATAGGAAATAAAAATCTTTATGAGTGTGGGGGGGAAGCTATTAGCCAGGTTTATGTTCTTTTTTTAAAGATGAACTCAAAATCATGCACCCAATAAAAATAAATCCAATATTTATCCAATAAATCCAGTTTTTAAGCAAAACCACATTTAAGCACAAAGAATATTGAGGAAATACAGCACCCATAAAAATGGAAAAGCTAAGTTTTTATAAAATTAGATTTACAGCTTTTCCTCTTAGAAACATAACAGTTGTTCTTTTGTTTGTTTGTTTGTTTTTGAGACAGAGTCTCGCTTTGTTGTCCAGGCTAGAGTGAGTGCCGTGGCATCAGCCTAGCTCACAGCAACCTCCAACTCCGGGGCTCAAGCAATCCTGCTGCCTCAGCCTCCCGAGTAGCTGGGACTACAGGCATGTGCCACCATGCCCGGCTAATTTTTTCTATATATATTAGTTGAGCAATTAATTTCTTTCTATTTATAGTAGAGATGGGGTCTCACTCTTGCTCGGGCTGGTTTCAAACTCCTGACCTCGAGCTATCCTCCCGCCTCAGCCTCCCAGAGTGCTAGGATGATAGGCGTGAGCCACCGCGCCCGGCCAACAGATGTTTATTATAGAAATTTTGAAGATTAAAAAAGTTACTAGATAAAAAATACTCATCCTACTTCTCAAGGAGAATTACATTTTTACCTTTTCATTTAAGTCTTATTTCTTTGCATATTTTTTAATATCTGAGATAATGCCAAAATTTTTAAAAATGTGTGTGGCTTTTAATCATTTGCTATTTATTACTGAAGCATTTTCTGTGCCATTGATTTATTTGCATGGAATTGAAACCCAATTAAAAGTGGCTTAAGCAAGTAAAGGTAAATTTGGGCCTATGTGCATGTAAAGGTTACTGGAAAGGCCAAGAGTAAGCCTGTTTGGGCTCATGGGCTCAAATGAATCAATCGGAAATCCGCCTTCATGCACCTCTTCAGCGTGCTTTTCCCTGTGTTGGTTTCACTCTCAGTGAGTTCTTCTCACAATATCGCAAAAGACCTCTAGGAGTTCCAGGTTCGTTTTTCATCTAGAAGCCCCTGCAGAAAGCCTGTACTTCTTCAGCGACTATCCCAGCATGGGGAGAGGGGGGCTAACTGGGGCCCTTCACGCTATCCAGGGAACCTAGCATTGATTACTTAAGCCTGAATTATTTGGGAAACTAGGAGTCATGGCATAGCACTGAACATAAAGCACATGGGGCTAAAGTAGCTTTCTACCTAGGGAGAAAGAACTGATACAGAAGTCCAAAGAATGAGCCTTGGGCAACACCACCAGACACGTAAGTGGGTATGTATTTAATATAGAACATAGCCATGGGTTCTCTTTCACATAAATCCCACAGCCTCAGAAAAACTGTTAGAAAGGATATAGACTTAAAAAAGTCCATGTATTCTAATATATGAATATATGGAGGTTAAGCCCAACATAACGATTTCAGGAGAAAGTATTCCAATGGGTTAATACATAACCCTGGAAAATCAATATCACAGAATCCAATTAAAATAGGTCTAAAAGCCTATATTCAACTTTAAAGAAAGAATTAATTGCTCTGTGCCTAATGAATGTAAAATCCTTCCTGGTCAAACAAGGAAATCAGGCAGCCTGCTCACCTTCGAAGTCAGGGTCGATAATATAGGGGAAGCCACGATTTAAGACAAATCGTCACCCGAGATTAACATGTATTTTTGCACTTGATGGGAAGCTGCCACTTCTGAAGACATTCCATGGTCTGTTGAAAATTTTATCAACAAGATCAAACCGCACAAGACCAGAATTTTAAAGGTAATTTATGCCCTCTGACAATTTGCAAAGAACTTGGCATGACAGAAAATGAAATATGAATAGCTTTACTACTACGTTCAGCTCATGTTATAATGAATAATTTGTGATTTTTCCTCTGAAATTTTTAAATAATGTAAAGCAACCTGCATTAAGATGTTTATATAAGTATATATAAATATCCTTATTTGCTTTGGAACATGGCTTAATGCATAATCTGTATAATTGCTGGGAGAATTCTTAGATTGTACAGAAGAACCCCATATTTCAAATTTTTTTTTTTTTGGATTTCTCTGTTAAAAAATAATTATATAAATTTACAAAATGCTAGTCGTCAGGATTATAAATTTACAACTTTTTAGATAGTCAAAATTTTACTATGATAGGAAACATATCCTGAAGAACTCAAAACAAGCTTGTTGATAATAGTCTTTAGTCCCAAAGAGGTGATTGGATGATAACTTTCACATTTATTTTATATACTTTTTGCTTTGCAGTACTTTTTCAAAAAATCATCTCCTATTATAATTATTAAAAAGTAATTTATAGTCTTAATGAGCTACCGGAAAAATATACATCAACTGTGTCAAATTGTAATATGCAAAAGGATCAACACTTTGTCTTGATTTTAAAACTGAAGATTATTTTGGCCTCACTTGAAAAGAAATCTAACACAATTAGTCTGGGGTGGAACATCGGGATTCTATTAATATGTTTTAAATAAGCAAACCCAAGTGATTTCTGCTGCAGGCTGTCTACAGAGCACAATTCAAAGAACACTGATGATGGGGACTATTAATAATTGCATAATTCTGGAAAGGAAGAAAGCTTTGCTTTTCTTATCAAAAGCAAAATCTAGGAAGAAGAGAAAGCTTTGACAAATAAAAACGTAACACTGAAGTATATCGCAAACTATTGATTAAAATTACAAAGCAAATGATAAACTAAGAAAACTGTTTTGAAAATGAAATCGAAAATTGAAAATGAATATTCACTCTGATATATTATTTAAAGATCAATAAAAGAAAAACAAGCATCCTAGTAGAAAAGAAGACCAAATAATCTAAAAGCAATTCATTCGTAGGCTCCCTAAACCTGGCTACTAAATAGACAGAAGGGGTTCACCTTAGTAATAGTCAAATAAATGAAAATTGATATAATATTAGAAAAATATAGAAAATATGTCAGTTTTCTTTATCAACTAAGTCTGTATTAAAACTTACTGAAATAAGTAAGAGTGCAGGGAAACAAGCTCTATCATAACTGGTAGTATTTAGAGACCAATTTGGAAAAATAAAATATATATACATATATATATATATATTTTTTTGAGACAAGTCTTGCTCTATCGCCTGGTCTAGAATGTAGTGGCATCATTGCAACTCCCTGCAACCTCAAATTCCTGGGCTCAAGTGATCTTCCTGCCTAGGCCTCCCGAGTAGCTGGGACTACAGGCACGTGCCTCCACATTCAGCTATTTTTTTCTAATTTTTTTTTTTTTTTTTTTTTTGTAGAAATGGGATCTCACTCTTGCTCAGGCTGATCTCAAACTCCTGATCTCAAGTAATCCTCCTGCCTTGGCCTCCCAAAGTGCCAGGATTACAGGCGTGAGCCGCTACACCCAGCCAGAAATATTTTTTTAAAGATTTAAGCACAAACAGTTATGTTACTTTCATTCTAGAAGTTTAGTAGGCCATTGAATCACTCAATAAATTTTTACTGAATACAGGTCATTCAGCCACTCAGCAGATATCAATGAATTGCCTGATAGATCCCAGGCACTATTCTTAGGTGCAGGGGATGCCATCGTGAACTAAACAAAGGAAAAAGGATCTCTAATTGTCTCTCAAATTCTGGTGTGTAGACATAGTCGATAAGCAAGATATAGAAATCGGTTGTATAGTATGTTAAATGGTAATTAAACACTAAGGGAAAAAATAGGGAATGAGGCTAAAAAGTGTTGGATGTGTAAGATTTTAAGCAGCCCAGCCAAGAAAGACCTAATTGGCAAGGTGATGTTTGAGTTGTACGTATGCATCCGTTAGGTTGTTCGTGGCTGCTAACATAGTAAGAAAATACGTTGTTTAGCAGAAAAAGGAAGTCATTGCTTAGGTCAGGCTAAAAGGTATCAACACATTCTCAGGCTTCCTGTCTCCCTTCTTGCCATCCTTGGCACTGTGTGGTTTTCAGGCTGTTAGCAGGGTGGCTGCAGCAGTCACCCTTAACAATGTCCCAAGGAAGAAGGGAGATCATTTCTTCTTGTTGCTCTCTCTCTCTCTGTCAAGAGTCAACATTGCTTGTAAGTTCCCTGCCCACTTCTACATACATACAGCCTACCCTCCCATTTCATTGGTTACAATTTCATCACCTTCTTGAACAATGGAATTATCGTGGTTGGCTCACTCCAAACATTCAGGGTAGGGTGGTTGTCAGAAGACCAATCTCAACATGTTCTCATCGGGTCACACAAGGTCGTAGCATCTTTGGAACTGTAGTTAACTAAAGAAGGTATGTGTGGAATAAGTTAAGGTGCAAAGGGTTATTATATTGGTCAATCACAGTCTTTCTCACGTCCATACATTCTTGCAAGGGGAAGACAAGATGACCGGGTCTTCCTCAAGGTATTTGAACCAGGAGCTTCTGCCCGAAAGGCAACCAATTTACAGACTAGTCGATGTTCTTTGAAGTAGTCTGATGGGGAAAAGGTCTGCCCAGATAGACTAAAATTATTATCTGGCTTGTTCCTCAAAAGGGCCACGTATATGCAAAGCAGTCCCGAAACACAGAAGGAGCTCAGAAACCAAAGAATGAGGCAGAGAAATCTAGCTTGTCGGTATAAAGTGATTTATTGGGGAACTTATGAAAAGAAGTGTGGTCTTGGGGGAGAGGTAGATCTCCACACTGTTATTTATCCCCTAGATCCAGGGCTGAAATACTGTAGGGTAAGTGGGTACATGCTCTATATGGACAATTAAAGGCAACCCTACAAAATAGGGAAGAGTGCTATGAGCATCATACATAGCCCATAATTTGATGTGGAGCAGAGTCTATGGTGAGTACATGATCTTACACTAGGGAACATAAGCAAAGTAGAAATTTGAAGATGCTCCTGGGTCTGGAGTTATTCAGAAATCAACATGGCGGGCTAGCTTTCAAGGTGAAGTCATTTTTGTCTGCACGTGGCCGTATAAGATTTTATGGCTCAAGAATGCTTTCTGTTAAATAGCAAGAAAAGTTAGGCAAGTCATCCTGAGAATTATAGCTGCTAAGAGGAATAAGGAGAAGCCATGGGGATTAGATGGGTCCAAGACAAATTTAGAGTCGGGGTCATAAAGGGTCACAGCAAGCTGCAGTTTTGAGGAAGCAGTTGGAAGACAGAGGAGTGGCAAGACCGCACAAGCCAATACAAGGGAGAACAGGGCAGTGCTGTCAAGCTCCTGACAGTTCACGGATTTCTGCTGCTGGAATTATTAGTGCTGTCTTGGATCCGGTCCCATTGGCGTGATGGACAGCCGCACCATGGTTTCCATTCTTGGAATCATATTTGATCTCTGTCTCTCTAATTGCCCAAAAGACTTCCTCACTATAAGTCCTTCAACATGAAGATGCCTTGAGTGTATCTCTGTTTCCTTCAACTAAAAGACCCTAACGAGAACATACCCAGAATTCTATCTAATGCATCAATCTCAGTAAATAAACTAATATATTTTTGGCCTTGATAATCAAGAAAGTGCTTCTCGTTTTTACATAGGAACAGGCGACAAGTCTATGATATACTGTTATAGTTCATAGAAACAGATAAACAATTTCATTCTATATTTATAAGCAAGAATCCAATACATAGATTGTACTGGACTTGCTATGATCTCTCCTTATCCCCTTTGTCCTTTCTCCTCTGGACTCAGCAACCCACAGACTCTGAATTTGGGATGTGACATTTGCATATTTACCTTTTAAATTAATAATGCCATTATTTTAAATCAATAATCACATTTCAAAAAAAAATTTTTTTTGAATGCCATAATCAAGAGTAACTTGCTTCTGTTGTATCAGTGGCACTCTATTGGATACAATTCCAAAATTTTTCCAGCATGCACATATTTTATTAAGAGAGTTTAAGATATATATTCAGATATATATTTATATTTTATATGTACAAATTGCCTATTGGCCATTCATATCACATTATGTGGTTTTCATGCCATGATTCTTTATAATGCTTTAGTTACTTCCATAAATTCCTCAGTATGTGATTTTGAAAAAGAATGAAGCTACATACACACACACACACACACGTGCACACTTTGTTTACTTGGTATTCTGAACAAATCCTAAATTCATAGATAAAGCTCCTATCTATGAATTAAACTAGAAGACATTTAAAATTGTTCCTTTTAAAGAAATGTTCACTTGACAAAAACAATGAAGCTGAAAGTTAATCCTACAGGAGCTGAGACCTTTCCTTCATACCAAAGCACATCAGTATTTTAATGTCTGTCTAATAAATGCTCCTTTTAAGAATCACTTTAAGGAAGTTTATCAAGTATGTTTCTCAAGCATTCCAAATTGAAATGTTTGCAGTAGTTTTGTTAGTGTTAAAAATCACTCGGTCGTTGAGGTGTACTGTTAATTTAAAAAAAAAATCTTTATTTTTTGATGGAGACTCAATTTCCCAAACAATCATAAGATCTAACAAAGATAAACTGAAAAACAGGCAAATAAAAGGCAAACACTCTTGTCTCTCATTTTTTTCGCTTTTGCTGTTTACTCAAAAGGTGAACAACATTTTTTACTGTCTCTATTAACTGTTAACTTTTATAGGGCAGAGTTGATCCAGATCATCTTTCTCTGGAGATACTCGTGAGTTTGTTGAGTTTCACTGCTAATTCACACAAACACAATCTTCCAGCAAAGAGAGAGAAACCTAGACTCTAGAATGTGGTAAAAACTGAAAATTGTCTCTGTTCTGAAATCTGACCAGAATCTGACCCTAAAATAGCAGCTTCGGGGCATACTGAAAAGTTTGATATCAATTGCCCAATTCCCTGAAATTATTTGTATGCTAAGAGCCTCTCAGTCCATTTTAAAACAGAATAAAAGGCACTGAACAGAAAGAGGCTGTTTTAAGGTTTGTAGTTATAAGGTCCACATACATGCTGAGATTAGGCCTCACTACAATCTCCGCTTCATTTAAGACTAAAACTTTCATGAATATGTAGGATATTGAAAGCATACTTTTTACCAGCACTGTCTGGAGTCTATAGCCTCATGAAAATAGGAGAATCCTTTGACAGAGGGACGCTTTTGACACCAACCCGAACAAGGGCAGAGGAGTCATTGTGAGTCGGTCCCAGTGAAACACCACAACTGGCCAAGCCAAATTCGACATTTATGATGGCCACAAAAGAGGCCTTCACCGTTGAAATGCAACTCACAGATTAAGAAAGCAGTTTCTTACGCGAGTATGATAGAATTCAAAATCCACGGACAGAGAGATCTTGCCAACAGGGTCCGCAGGACACGAGAAATGCATCCTCTAAAAGGTGTACTGATTGATCGATGCAGACAGTCCAGCTCTTATTCGGGCTCTGGAAGTTTCCAACATTCAGTTTGCAAACTCAGGGATGCAGTTAGAGCTTTTGCAAGATAAAGAAACACCTTGACCAGAATAGACATACCATAAATACTCAATAAATATACACTACTGCCGGGCGCGGTGGCTCACGCCTGTAATCCTAGCTCTTGGGAGGCTGAGGCGGGCGGATTGCTCAACGTCAGGAGTTCAAAACCAGCCTGAGCAAGAGCGAGACCCCGTCTCTACTATAAATACAAAGAAATTAATTGGCCAACTGATATATATATAAAAAATTAGCCGGGCATGGTGGCGCATGCCTGTAGTCCCAGCCACTCGGGAGGCTGAGGCAGGAGGATCGCTTGAGTCCAGGAGTTTGAGGTTGCTGTGAGCTAGGCTGACGCCACGGCACTCACTCTAGCCTGGACAACAAAGCGAGACTCTGTCTCAAAAAAAAAAAAAATATATACACTACTATCATCATTCCAGCATTTATGAAAGTGACGTATTTGGGGGGGGGGAGGTTATAGTACAATGTGAATAAACCAAATATGTTATCAGACCCAGAATAATCTTTAAACAGAGCTTGGTCAATGTTGCTAAGATTACGGAGGCAAAATACACTCAGTAAAAGAATCCACGGTTAATTCTTTTAGTTTGCAGTTTTCCTAGTTTCTAGGTTCCTTAGAATTATTCGGACACGATAGAGAGAGGCTGTTCTAGAAATCAGGTTTGGTGCCACAGCCCAATTACAAGACATCAATTTGGGTCAGGGAAGTTGGTTTAGTTTAATAGGATTGTTTAACCTTCTGCATTTGGATGTCGGGTGTGACTCGACATCAAAATGACTCTTTGAATCTATCAATAATTTGAAACATAAAAAAAATCCAAATAAATAAGTTGGTATGAAAAGAAACTCCAGTTTTTTTATTCTACTGTCGCGCTTTGTGAAATCTGGGGTATTTAAAAAATTAAATTCCGCGAGTGGAATAAAGGAACCGAGAAAAAAAAAAAAAAAAAACAAGTGAGTGCAAAGATGTAAAGCACTTGAAAGGAATCTAGGAGACCCAGATTCTTAAATGTGCCCGATGTTAGCTCGTGTGTTATCTGTTTAACCCCTGTTAACATCCGCCATTTCTCCTGGTTTTGATGTTGACATCTGTAACGTGCAAAGGTTGAACTTAATCACTGTCTCAGTGCCTAAGAGGCTGCTCACATGGAGAACCCTGGTGTCTCCTCCTGTCTCCATCACCTTGTCCTCCTTAGGGGTGGAACTCAGGGCCATCAGAACCCAAATCCATTTCTTCTCTCCATAACTAGTTGTCGTGTTGTCTTGGCCTCCATTCCCCAAAGCCATTTCAGAAATACTTCCGATGGATCCATAGAAACCCAGGAATTACTGTTCTTCATGCGGTTGCCCAGGGCACCAGGACAGTTTCAGCCTCCAGAGCTTTGTGTCCGTTGTCCCTCCCTCCCTGGAAGTGTTTGTCTCTGCAGACAGTTTGCTGCTCTGCACGTGGACATCTTCACCCACCCTTCAGGTCTGTGCTGGTTTGCGAGGTGGCCCTAACAGAATAGCACAGACCGGCTGCCTTCAACAGCAGTTTCCTTTCTCACAGTTCTGGAGGCTGAAGTCCAAGATCAAAGTGCCAATAGGGTTGGCGCTGGCAAGTCCTGTCTCTTAAGCTTGCAAATGCTACTTCTTGCTGTGTCTTCCCATGGTCTGCTCACTGTGTGCACCAGTGGACAGAGAAAGAGAGAGAGAGAGAGAGGGAGCTCTCCCGTAGGGTCCCACCCACCCCCTGGCCTCATTTAACTTTACCTCCCCAAAGACCCTACCGTGTATCCCCGAAAATAAGCCCTACCCATAAAATAAGCCCTAGCAGGATGTCTAAGCATGTGCGCCATAGAATCCCTACCCCAAAAATAAGCCCTAGTGACAGGCGTGGCTATGAATCAGCCCTAGTGATGGGCGTGGCTGTGAAAATCAGTCCTAGTGGTGGGCGTGGCTATGAAAATCAGCCCTAGTGGTGGGAGTGGCCATGAAAATCAGCCCTAGTAGTGGGCGTGGCTATGAAAATCAGCCCTAGTGGTGGGAGTGGCCATGAAAATCAGCCCTAGTGGTGGGAGTGGCCATGAAAATCAGCCCTAGTGGTGGGAGTGGCCATGAAAATCAGCCCTAGTGATGGGCGTGGCTGTGAAAATCAGCCCTAGTGGTGGGCGTGGCTATGAAAATCAGCCCTAGTGATGGGCGTGGCTATGAAAATCAGCCCTAGTGACAGGCGTGGCTGCGCAGTGCATCTGCACAACCCATGCGAGTCGTCGCGGAGCTGGAAAGAACACGAGCAGCCCTTCTCATCCGCCCCGTGAGAGCTCTAGTGCTCCACAGGAGAGATCGGGGCCAGTGGTTCTAAGGGAAACAGAGTCGCAAGACATTCAGGATGGGATTCGGGGTTTGGAGAGTGAGGATGAAGTTCCAGAAGAAGACGACTTCACTCTATCTGAATAGATGTAGATGGTTGTACCGTGCTTAAAAAAAAAAAATAACACATCCCCTGAAAATAAGCCCTAAGGAGTCTTCTTGAGGAAAAATAAATACAAGACCCTGTCTTATTTTCGGGGAAACTCGGTAGGGGTGGAAAGGGCTGTAACAAGGCCTGGGAAGGGGGTGCCTGGGAAGCACTTAAGACCCCCGGGCCGGATCAGGAGGTCTCCCTGCAAGAACATGGCTGTCCCTTAGGAACCCGATTCCTTCACTATGATTCCCTCCGGAAAACTGCAGTGGACTGGCAGGGCAACAACACAGGTGCGCAGAGGCCAACTTTCCCCTTGGGGGCGGGGGGCGGGGGTGGGGGGCTTCCCCATCCTTGTAATTGCCTGGGGTCCAGCCTGAAAGATCACACACAGGCTTCAGGTGTGAAGCAGGGCTCCTTACGTGGAACCCGTGCACATGCAAGAGTCCCATTTATACGGGAACGGCAGGGAGATGCCAGTGAGGATCTCAGCTGCCCGTAGTAGCAGCAGCAAATTGGACAGCAGGTGGGGAAAACACCCAGAAGGCAGAAAAGCCTCACATTTTCCTTCTGCCAAAGCCCACGTGTTTGGCTGCAACCGCTCAGCACACACGATGGTTTCTGCTTCCTTTTGGCCTGCCGCATCTTGCGTGAGAGATCTGTTGGAATCTCACCTGAAATCTGGTCGGTAGAATTCTGGTAAATGCAACTCCCAGGGTTCTAGCCCAGGTGATAACAAAGTAGCACGCAAAAAAAATGGGGAAAGGATTCTCAGTTGTCAGTAAGTAAACCAGCACAATACAGAAGACAGGATATGCAGATAGAGAAGAGGAGATTTTTTTTTTTGCTGGATAGACTCACTGTAATTTAAAACGTAGCAGCCGGGTGGGGTGGCTCACGCTGCCTGTCATCCTAGCATTCTGGGAGGCCCAGGCAGGAGGATCTCTCGAGGTCAGGAGTTCGAAACCAGCCTGAGCAAGAGTGAGACCCTGTCTCTACTATAAATAGAAAGAAATTAATTGGCCAACTAAAAATATATATAGAAAAAAATTAGCCGGGCATGGTGGTGCATGCCTGTAGTCCCAGCTACTCGGGAGGCTGAGCCAGGAGGATCCCTTGAGCCCAGGAGTTGGAGGTTGCTGTGAGCTAGGCTGACGCCGCGGCACTCACTCTAGCCCGGGCAACAGAGTGAGACTCTGTCTCAAAAAAATTTAAAAAAAAAAGAAAAAATTTAAAATATAGGAAGCAAACTTGGGAAGGTGTAGAATCGGAAGTGAGATGGCCAGGAACAGTCCAAATGATTACTTTAAAAATGTGAGCAGGCAATTCACAAAACAATAGATGCTAAGAAACTTACAAAGTAAAAAAGTTTAACCTTTCTAGTAATCAAAGAGATAAAACACACACATACCCCATTTTTGGCAACTTAAAGACTTTTAAATGCTATCAGTGCTACTTTGGCCACCGATTATATATGGTCACATTTGGTTACGTACAGTGTGCTAAATACAGGACAAAATAGTTCTACTTACTTTTTTTTTGCTGTTGTTGGATTCTAACGTTCCCACTTTTCTCAAAGGTGATTTGTCAAAGTGCATCAAGAGCCTTAAACCGTTATTTTCTTTAGCTCTCTAATTCTATCTTTAGGAACTCATTCTAAATAAAAAGTTAGAGTCGCTGGTCATTAACCATCTAAATACCCACCAGTAAAGGAAAGTTAAAAATAAATTTCAGTGTGTCTAAACAGGAGGATAATATGGAGCCATTAAAAATTAGACATTTAAAATAAATTCTGTGACATTGCCTAAGTGCATTTTAAGGGGCATTTTTGTTTGCTTGCTTGCTTGCTTGCTTTTATGAGTTCTATAATAAATATATTTTACTTACTGAGTTGCTTTGAGACTCCATTTGAAAATTCAGTTTATAACTTCGAAATCAAACTCATCTGTATGGTTGTGTGGTTATCCAGTTTTCCAGCAGCTCCCATCAGACCAAGTAGGAAATTAAGAAACTAGAAGTGGTTTTAGTTTTGTTTCGTTTTGTTTTAATCTATGGTGTGTGTTGCTTAGCAACGCCAGGTGGCAAAAGGGCAAAAGTTTAAGAATTGAGAATGTGGCCGGGTGCAGTGGCTCATGCCTGTAATCCTAGCACTCTGGGAGGCTGAGGAGGGAGGATTGCTGAACGTCAGGAGTTCGAAACCAGCCTGAACAAGAGCGAGACCCCGTCTCTACTAAAGATAGAAAGAAATTCATCGGCCAACTAAAAATATATATAGAAAAATTAGCCAGGCATGGTGGTGCATGCCTGTAGTCCCAGCTTACTCGGGAGGCTGAGCCAGGAGGATCACTTGAGCCCAGGAGTTGGAGGTTGCTGTGAGCTAGGCTGATGCCACAGCACTGTAGCCCGGGCAACAGAGTGAGACTGTGACTCAAAAAAAAAAAAAAAAGAATTGAGAATGTGAGACATCCTGATATCTGGTTTGAATAAAGACAAAAATTAAATGCGGTAGAAAGAGAGAAGAGCACTGATAGAAAAGGAAGACATTGAGAGACTGGGAATCCTAATAACATTCGTCTCAGACAGGGGTCCCCAAACTTCTTAAACAGGGGGCCAGTTCACTGTGCCTCAGACCATTAGAGGGCCAGGCTATAGTTTAAAGGAAAAAAAGCAACTATGAACACATTCCTATGCACACTGCACATATCTTATTTTGAAGTAAAAAAAAAAAAAAAAAAAAAAAAAAAACAGGCAAAAACACCCGCATGTGGCCCGTTGAGGACACCTGGTCTTGGAGATAAAATAATTCTAGGAAACAGCAATGTGCAGAGCGTAGCTACGGTAGCAGGATGCTGAAGTGGAGGCCCAGCCGTGGCTGTGCAGTCTTGGAGGTGCTTGGAGGAGCAGGTGCAGGGCACTCCACCCACATGGGTACGCGGGTCGCTTGGGATGAGTCGTGCATTTGAGGAAAGAGCAGAAACTCGACAGGATCCTAAGTCCTCAATGGATACATAGGGGGTGGAACAGGGTTGGCAAGAGAGAGAGTAATACAGCATGGCCTGAGCAGTCTACAGGCACTGTGACCTGCAGAGATGAGAACTGCAGTACTGCCTCTAAGCTTGAAGTTCTTAAGAGGATGTTTCACTTTTTAAAATAAATTTTTTAAACTTTGATTTTTTTTTGTAACATTTTTTAATTATCATCACTTCTTTAAAAATCATGTTCAGATGTAAATCAATTTTCCCGTGGTACCTTTCTGATTACTTAGCTTCTGAAGGGGAAGAGGTTATGGTATCAGTTAATTTACTTCCCAGCTATCATTACAGTGATTAATGACCGGCTGTATGGAGAAGTCTGCTTTTCATTTTATTTTTTTTTTTCTCATTAAAATCCTACAAGAAACGTTGACAGTACCAATTGCATCTTAACAGGCATTTCAGGTTCAAGAATAGTTGAGAACTATTCTGTGGATGGTTGCTCCAATGAATAGATTTCAAATTATATGAAATTGGTGTCATGTTAAAAGTGCAAGAGTTTGCGCTAAAAACGCATTAATTTTATTAAATTGTTTAGAGGCTTGGAGTTCCTTTTAGACAGAGCCTGCTAACCTCTTGGGAAAGGACACAACAAGATTGCCTCCATTGCCTACTCTATATACTTGGCTGGTACAAAATAATTCTCTGAGTTTACTGTAATCTATCCATGCTTGTGGTTGCAAAACAGAGGCAGGGGCTTCAGTGAAGTCAAATGAGCCTAGAAGTAGTTTTGGGGTCAAGGGAGAGATAGGTACCGTGTTTCCCCGAAAATAAGCCCTACCCATCAAATAAGCCCTAGTAGGATTTCTAAGCATGTGCGCAATAGAAGCCCTACCCCGAAAATAAGCCCTAGTGAAGGGCGTGGCTATGAAAATCAGCCCTAGTGATGGGCGTGGCTATGAAAATCAGCCCTAGTGATGGGCGTGGCTATGAAAAATCAGCCCTAGTGATGGGCGTGGCTATGAAAATCAGCCCTAATGATGGGCGTGGCTATGAAAATCAGCCCTAGTGAAGGGCGTGGCTATGAAAATCAGCCCTAGTGATGGGCGTGGCTATGAAAATCAGCCCTAGTGAGGGGCGTGGCTGCCCAGCGCATCTGCACAACCCATGCGTGTCGTCGCGGAGCGGGAAAGAACACGAGCAGCCCTTCTCATCCGCCCCGTGAGAGCTCTAGTGCTCCACAGGGGAGATCGGGGCCAGTGGTTCTAAAGGAAACAGAGTCGCAAGACATTCAGGATGGGATTCGGGGTCTGGAGAGTGAGGATGATGTTCCAGAAGAAGACGACTTAACCCCATTTGAATCAATGGAGAGGGTTGTACCATACTTAGAAAAAATAACACATGCCCTGAAAATAAGCCCTAGGGTGTCTTCTTGAGGACAAATAAATACAAGACCCTGTCTTGTTTTCGGGGAAACACGGTAGATGCATACATAATGGTATTTTCCTTCTACTCGTGGAAGGGAGAAAAGTAAGAAGTCAGAGGGAGTGAGTCTGAAGAAGACTCTGCTGGCCGTGGGGGATATATGTATCCCCAGCAGTAAGGCGGAGGCCCTGAACTGGCAGCTCTGGGTCACGTTGTAGGAGTCTTGCACAACAACTACTAATTCCGAAGTGCTGTGGAGCTGTGTGTGAGACCCAGGGTGGGTCTGACGATCATGTGAACGTATTCTGTGTGAGTTCATTCTGCTCCAGTGAAGAGGAATTTTCTCAAGATTAGTTTAAGCTATGATTGAAAAAGCCAAGATTAGTAAATAGAATTCATCATTATTTAAAAATAATAATCTATGAAACTATAATGCCTGAGCAAATATGAATGGCTATTTGAAGGGTCTGTTTTGTCCAAGTTGATGATTGGCGAGAGGTTTGTTGAAAAGAGTTTATGCTGAAAGGAATTTAACTTGGGAAATCGTGCCAGACGTAGCCGTCTAATAAGATCAACGTAGCATTAATGCTTATCATTCATCAAAGTGGCAGATTTACATTTCCGACCTATCATTTTAATTAAGCAATGTTTTTTGGGTTTTTTTTTTTTAGACAGAGTCTCACTCTGTTGCCCAGGCTAGAGTGCCGTGGCATCAGCCTGGCTCACAGCAACTTCAAACTCCTGGGCTCAAGCGATCCTCCTGCCTCAGCCTCCTGAGTAGCTGGGACTACAGGCATGCACCACCATGCCCGGCTAATTTTTTTTCTATATATTTTTAGTTGGTCAATTAATTTCTTTCTATTTTTAGTAGAGTCGGAGTCTCACTCTTGCTCAGGCTGGTTTCGAACTCCTGACCTTGAGCGATCCTCCTGCCTTAGCCTCCCAGAGTGCTAGGATTAC
The DNA here is from genome assembly GCF_040939455.1 of Microcebus murinus. Classification (NCBI taxonomy): domain Eukaryota; kingdom Metazoa; phylum Chordata; class Mammalia; order Primates; family Cheirogaleidae; genus Microcebus; species Microcebus murinus. The sequence goes on along the minus strand of NC_134129.1, from coordinate 19,733,032 downwards.
AGGCGTGAGCCACTGCACCCAGCCAAGCAATACTTCTTGATTGATAGCAGTTATGACCCAAGGCAGATAAATAGGGGACAGGTTATAGGCATGGAAAACATTAGGTCGGGCTGTAGGATTCCTTGCGGAGAGGAAAGCCCAGGGGCCTATGCAAATCATTATGAAATGAATGCTTTTGTAGCCAGTGTTTATAAAAAAAAGGTAATGCTAGGAATAAAAATATCTTTGCTGGAGGGAGTCCAAACAACTTATAGAATAAGCAAACTCCCTGGGCAGAATGAAAATTATCAAAGGCAGAGTCATGAAATGGCATCTTGAGGCCTCTACAAACAATTGCATTCTATGCAAATCCTGGGAATCTGAAAGCATTTTATGAACATTCCTCTAATACGCTTTTTTTTTTTTTTTTTTTTTTTGAGACAGAGTCTGTTGCCTGGGCTAGAGTGCCATGGCATCAGCCTAGCTCACAGCAACCTCACATTCTCTGGCTCAAGAGATCCTCCTGCCTCAACCTCCCGAGTAGCTGGGACTACAGGCATGCACCACCATGCCCGGCTCATTTTTTCTATATATATATATTTAGTTGTCCAATTAATTTCTTTCTATTTTTAGTAGAGACGGGGGTATCGCTCTTGTTCGGGCTGGTCTAGAACTCCTGACCTTGAGCGATCCTCCCGCCTCGGCCTCCCAGAGTGCCGGGATGACAGGTGTGAGCCACCACGCCCAGCCTCTAATAAGCTTTTGATACAAGAACAACCTTGCTTGTACTTGTGCTGGCTTCTCCTGCCCCTCTGTGTGCAGTAAGTGACCCCTCCGAGCGAAGTTCAGAATGGCAGTTTGTCTACACGGCCCACACTTTTCATTAAATAAGGATGAATGCCCCTGTTGTCAGGTATTAAAAGGCAAGACAGACAGATGGTGGTGCCTACAGGTGATGGTCTCACTGCAGCCGGTGACAGGCAGTGGCCCAGGTTCTCTCGGCCAGCGGGAGCCCCTCTAGAGCTCACTGTCCCTGGTGCTCACTGTCCCTCCTGCTGCCCTTGCCAGCATCCTGCCTCTGGGGCATATCCGACATGTCATTCCCCACGTGCGGCTTCCCTTCTATCTAGCACGGCACAGCCCTCTGCGCCACACGACACCCCCTGCAAATGCAGCTCTCGGTCGTTCTCAGGAGATTTGCTGCTGGGACAGATGAAACTCGAGTTATTAACCTCTTTCCGGATGCTGGGAATCATACTTTAGTTGCCAAAAATCTCTCCCCAAATTACAATCGGTTCCAAGGGGCCTTGCTTCGTGGAGTTTTGTGTGACGGTAATACACCTCCAGTGACGGTTTAGGGGCTAAGTGACTGCTATATACAGTGCAGTGGCTACGTCTTCTCAATCAACGCGAAGAATGACACTCATTCCAGCCCTCTGTGTCGTGGGCTGTCAAAGCTAACTCGCCTTCTCAAGTTTTTGGTGTTACTAAGAGTAGGAAATGTTCACTGGTCTAACAATACCTTAGGGGTTCTTGGACACAAACAACAGAAATTGACTCTATTTAATATTTTTTAAAAACCCAGAATGTATAAGAAGGACGCAGGATAGATCATAGAACCAACCATAAGGCCAGAGGACCGAGACTGGGAAAAAGGCATAGTCCTAAAGAGACCAAGGTACAGAATACCGCACAGGCATTGCCGGAGATAAAGCCTAGCCTGGCAGATACATAAACACAGGGAAATAAAACCCCGCGGAAAGCCACGGGGTGGGCTGGGGAGGTGAGTAAACCAACCTCATGGGTACTGCGAGTGCTATTTGGGTGATGGGCACACCTGTAGCCAGGACTCAAGCATTGCAAAAAACAATCCGTGTAACCCGGCAGATATGAACCCAGCCACCATGACTAGAATCTGGTCTCCTGCCTCCTTGAATATGTCTAACAGCTCCTCTGCCCCTGTAGCACGTTATCAGGATTCCCGGTGCTGAATAAAAGGATCCAGTCGGCTGCCCCTAGTTCGTGTGTGTGTGCCACTAGCTGTCAGAGATCAGAGAAAACAAAGAATATCCCACTTCGGGATACGGGGAATACCTTTAAAATAGGAAGCATGGTCAGGTGCTTGGTAACCAAATGATACAACTTCAACAAAGGCCCTTCTTTCGAATTCATAAAGCCGTGTTAGGATTTCTAGTCATGCTTAAAAAAAAGTCTAGGTCACCTTGACATGGTCTCCTCCGTGCCAAAATAATTGCTTTCCCTTGTCTGTATATCAATTAAGGTCATCATCTTTTATCCATAATTTTATTCATGATGTTATGGAAAAGCAAATAGCCTTTCCTAGAATCTCATCCCGGAGGATCTGTTACAGCTGGGGCAAGTTCCCATTTACTGAGTGTTTACTACATGCGGGGCACTGGGCCAGACAATTTACACGCAGCATCTTATGTAGTCCTCACACGGCCCTGGCAGACTGCATTATTCACTTCCTTTTCCATGTGAAGAAAATGAGATTCAGAAAGCTACACAATGGTCTCGAAGTCATCATGCTGTTTACATGCAAAGCCAGGATAAGAACCTAGAATTGACTGATTTTCCTTCCTTTCCTTTCCTTTCCTTTCCTTTCCTTTCCTTTCCTTTCCTTTCCTTTCCTTTCCTTTCCTTTCCTTTCCTTTCCTTTCCTTTCCTCCCCTCCCCTCCCCTCCCCTCCCCTCCCTTACCTTCCCTTCTCCTTCCTTCCTTCCCTCCCTCCCTCTTTTCCTTCCTTCCTTCTCTTCCTTCCTTCTTTCCCCTATGTCAAAGTCATCGTTCACGACATTTTCACCACCCTGCATGGTTCCCCAGTAGTGTAAAAGTTTACGAACTCTAGCTTCATGAAAAAAAAAAATCTACTTTTTTTTCCTGAAAATATATATTTGGTCACGATCATCATAGATTCTCTATGAAAGAGCCTGGTAGGTTTTTTTCCTTTTTCTTTTTTTTTAACTTAAAAAAAATATTACTCCAGACTTCCACTCCGAAATGAAAACTGATCTGGCAAGCTATAGAGCCTGGATGGTGTCAGAGAAGCAGAGTAGAACCCACACTGTGCTCTAAATAAAAGAGGAGCAAGGAGATTTTCAACGTGGTTTTGTGGTAGGTGTCCCTTACCGGGAGCCAGCGCAGAGAAGAGACGCACCTGTCATCCAGTGTTGCAAAGGCCACTGCCCTAGTTAAACTGCTGTGAACTGGGGCACTTGGATCTGAGGAATTCAGGACTTTTATTTTCAGCCCATGTTCCCAATCATTCCTGCCGAAATGAAGGCCATCTCTTGACACTAAGTGTGCCATTTACCCTTAGCACATAATCTTCAACTTTCAACTAACCTGTAAAGACAAGAAATGTTGAAAAATGTTACATTCTCAGATGAAAAAAAAAAAAAGTTAAAAGCATTTGAGGAAAAGAAAAAGGAAACCATTTTCTGGTGTGTTGCACCAAAAAAGATATATTTCTACCTGTGTACTCCAAATGTGTTTCATTCCCTTTATCATGTGTTCTGTAACACACTCCACTGATCACAAATCAGTTCCACAATTTATTTCAGAAATTAAAAAGGAAAATACCTTCATTCCATATAATTCCATATAATGTACATGCTTTCTGGGATGCGGGAAGGAGAACTTATATTTTGTGAAATTTTTCAATTTTCCAAATTCTAACGAGATCTGAATCTACATCATTTATTTCAACTAGAGTTCAGGAATGGACCCAGGAGTCAGGCAGGTACCCCTGTTAGACATCCTGGATTCTTCTTCTACCTCATTGCCATATTATTTTTCCCTAGTAGGTAAAGCCCATTGGCCCTATCTAGTAGTAGTGGCCAAAGTCAAGAAGAAAGGATAAATCTGAGTGGGGAAAATGATAGACATGTCACTGCTGAGTTACATGCCATGTTATATGATGATTAGGAACTCTGAAATCAAGCTTCCCTCATTCAAATCCTAGTTCTTGACTGAGTAATCTTGGGCAAGTGACTCAGCCTCTCTGTAACTCACCAGCTTCACCTGTAAGAAGAAGGTGATGGTAAGGGTATGTCATAAAATTACAGCGATGATTAAAAATGAGTTAATATATGTAAAGTCTCTAAGCCAGCCTATAAGTCCTCAGTAAATATCAAAATCGTGACAACTTATTGTATATATTTTTTCAAGCCATGATTCAAGTCATTCACATTTATTTATTATTTATTTTTTATACATGCACCGTGCATAATTTATTTATATTATGCACAGTGCATGTATAAAAAAATAAAAAAATAAAAATAAATGTGAATGACTTGAATTGTCCTCTGAAGAGATGCAGACTGGCAGAGTGGATGAAAATCCACACGCTTAGTATCTGCTGTCTACAGGAAATGCATCTAACCCACAAAGATACTTTCAGACTCAAGGTGAAGGGATGGAAAACAATCCACCAGGCAAATGGAAGTCAAAAGAAAGCAGGGGTAGCTATACTTATTTTAGATAACATAAGCTTTAAAATAGCAAAAGTAAGAAAGGACAAAGATGGCCACTATACAATGGTGAAAGGGAAGATCCAACAAGAAGACTTAACAATTCTTAATATTTATGCACCCAACTCCGGAGCACCCAGGTACATAAAGCAAGCCCTGTCTGATCTAAATAGCATGATAAACCATAATGCCATAAGTAGCAGAGAACTTTAACACCCCACTGAATGAACAGGACAGATCTTCCAAACAGAAAATAAGCAAAACAAATGATGGACTTAAACAGATCTCTAGAACAAAAGGGTCTGACAGACCTCTACAGAACATTCCACCCACATAAAACTGAATATACATTCTTCTCATCAGCTCATGGAACTTTCTTCAAAATTGATAACATATATGAGGCCACAACTCAGACCTCAACAAAATAAAAAAAAAAAAAGATAGAAATAATACTGTGTATCTCATCAGATCATAGTAGTATAAAATTAGAGTTCCATTCCAACAGAAATACACACCACTTCACAAACTCACGGAAATTAAACAATCTATTATTGAATAACTATTAGGTAAAGGAGGAAATACAGAAAGAAATCAAAACATTCTTTGAACTAAATGATAACTGGGACACAAGTTATCAAAATCTGTGGGATTCAGTAAAAGCATTCCTGAGAGGAAAACTAACAGCATTAAATGCTCACATCCAAAAAAAATAGAAAGCTCAAATATCAACAATCTAATAAAGTCTGGTATGGAAGCAAATTTAGTAGGAGAATGTAGTAGGACTCACGGGTAGTATCGAGGAGCCATTTGAGATATGGTAATACAATAAATGTGAAATAAGTGGGATTTTCTCTAGTGACATTCATCTACTTAGGGAGAAAATGACAAAGTTGCTGATGGCATACGCAAGGGAGAAATTATAGTAATGGACCATGGCATCTTAACTAAGTAAGAAGGAAGTGAGGGCTTGGAAAAGTAGTGAGTCAATGCATTATCTAAATGAGACCAAACAACCATTATTAAAGTAAGTGAATTGAAAGACAGGAGGTTCTTTGACTCTTCACGTAAATAAAAACCCTGTATAACATACCCCTGAAGTCTCCAAAGGTGCTAAACAGTGCAATTTTTAACCCACATTGCACACAGCTTGAGCTGCCATGAATTTTTTTTCAAAAGGCTTATTAGAGATTTCCTTTAATCGGTAAGCATACGATCTTATTTACTTATAATTTCTCAGAAATACATCTATTGAGAAAAGTAGGGTCCATCAGTACAGCAGCCAACGTCTCTTTTTACTAAGCATTTTTAAATGTTTTAATGCACCAAACTGAAAAGCAAAACATCATTGAAACCAATAGGCTATTAGGGAACCATCCTTAAGTGCTGTTTTGTCTCTCTGCTTATGATTCTCTCGACAGCAGTTAAGACAGAAAGGACACCACCAACTTCGAATACGAATACATTTCCGAGATGATCCGAACAGCAAACGAATCAGAATCTCGCAAGGCCACCTTAAACGTTCTTCAGAAAACTGTCAGGAGGGCAAAAAGTCCGTAGAGCAAGGCACAGGGGTACGCGATCAGAAGCTGCTGCCCCTCCATGTCCAAGGCTGACGTGAAGATCTTGGAAGCCGAGAGGCTGCACCAGCCAACGATGACCAGGGCTGACACGGTGCCAAGGGTGCCCCTACAGCAAAGACAAAAAGAGACGATTGCCTTACGCCTGGAGAAAAAAGAGATTATTGAGTCACAGCTGCCTCTGAAATGTCCTTGGTACAATATGTATAGCCACTTTCTCCATTTGTAAAATGAAGATGCTGAACCATATGGAAAAAAAAAAAAAAAAGAAGCCTCAGCCAGCTAGAAAACTTTGCAGTCAAATTCACCACAGAGGCTAAATATTTTATACTTCAGTAAAACTTCAATGAGTAAAAACAGAAGAAACCACCAGCAGTCACTCTCCTCTGTCAACATTCAAGCCCCAACTCCTGAAGTTCCCTTGTATTTACTATGTTTGGAGCCCTCTCCTCCTTATAGCTACAGGTTTCCTTTCCCCTGCTTTCTTCAAAAATTGGCCCACAGGATAAAAAAGATGCACTGACTTATATTCCAGTAGGGTGACTGGTCCCCGCTACGCCCAGATCTATTTCTTAGGTTTTTGTCCGATATAGCAAAGCCTGACACGGCTCAAATAGGAAACACATGAACTAGGGAAGCACATATATGTGGGGCCTCGCACCCCATCCCTGAAGTTCTATTTTGTATGTGTATGCGTGGATGTTTTAGGATACTGGAATAGATTTGTTCAAATTGGTATCTTCAAAAAGTAACTACCAATGTTTATAGCACAATTCATAATTGCAAGGCTGTGGAAACAGCCCAAGTGCCCATCAATCCAAGAGTGGATTAATAAAATGTGGTCTATGTATACCATGGAGTACTATTCAGCTCTAAGAAACAACGGTGATATAGCACATCTTATATTTTCCTGGTTAGAGCTGGAAGCCATACTACTAAGTGAAGTATCCCAAGAATGGAAAAACAAGCACCACATGTACTCACCAGCAAATTGGTATTAACTGAACAGCACCTAAGTGGTCACATAGGTGCTACAGTAATAGGGTATTGGGCAGGTGGGAGGGGGGAGGGGGACGGGTATATACATACATAATGAGTGAGATGTGCACCATCTGGGGGATGGTCATGCTGGAGACTCAGACTTGTGGGGGGAGGGGGGAAAGGACGAAACCTTAAAATCTGTACCCCCATAATATGCCGAAATAAAAAAAAATAAAAATTATAACAACAACAAAAAAAGTAACTACCGAGGCAACCAGTTCTTTAAGAATGAATGGGTGCCTGTAATCCTAGCACTCTGGGAGGCCGAGGCGGGCGGATTACTCGAGGTCAGGAGTTCGAGACCAGCCTGAGCAAGAGTAAGACCTCGTTTCTACTAAAAAAATAGAAATAAATTAATTGGCCAACTAAATATATATAAATATATATATATAATTATATATATATATATATATATATATATATATATATATATATATATATATATAATTAGCCAGGCATGGTGGCACATGCCTGTAGTCCCAGCTACTGGGGAGGCTGAGGCAGAAGGATCTCTTAAGCCCAGGAGTTTGAGGTTGCTGTGAGCTAGGCTGATCCCATGGCAGTCTATCTGGGACAACCGAGTGAGACTCTGTCTCAAAAAAAAAAGAAAGAATGATTGGGCAAATGGGCAAATAAGGTGGTTAAGTCTGGCCACCGTGGGAATAAAAAGCTAGGCAGGGGTACCTACAGTAAAAAATCTATTTCTTTCCTTATGTGCAAAACAGAATTCATTATGTAGAAAAATGAGACATAAGAGCTAGGAGAGAACTCAAGAAATATCCAGTGCCCGGCTTCAAAGCACTGCAGGGACTTGTTCAGGAAAGCAGGCATTGGGTCAAGCTCTCCAAACTCCTAGCACTTTGCTGTTTCCACCATCAAACTGCACTGCCTCACTTGGTCCTGGTTTGATTCTGAAGTTGGGAATTGTGTTTATTATTCGTGAGAATGACAGAAATATCTACTTTTAATAATTTCACTGAAGCAAAACAAGTAAAAATCTGTACACGATAGCTTATAATGCCTCAGATTATCAGTAAACCAAAAATATTTTTAAAAGCATCCAATAAATACCATATTTATTGGTTTAATAAATACCTATTAGGAGCAGTTTCTAAAGTGATTTAATGTACATGTTTTTGTGAACGAAAATGTAAAATTACATCTGATTTAAGTTGAATGAGACAGTAAATTTCAATTTAATAGTCTCAGGGGTCAGATAGTTTTATTCCCCATTTAATATTAATTTAATGTATCTCCAGATCATCCTTTATAATTTCAGAATGAAGAAAGTCCAGACTTCTAATGATTCTCCAAATCCAAAAGTTCTAGTTTTTCTTTTCTTGCTATTTCTGACTATTCTGAAGTTATTTAAAATGCTTCGAATCTCAGCTTTGCTGGAAACTATGTTTAAACTTTAGAATTTTTAAACCATAGATCATAATGGTATACTTTTGCAAAAGCAAAGTAGAAGTTATAGAACTGAACTGTGTATTAACATGCCAAACTTCTGTACTAAATAACAGAGTGAATCGAACAGCTTACTAAAGGAAACAGCATATGAAATGTGGGATTTTTCCATGGATAAGACTCAGTAAATATACCTATAACTCACATTATGTTTAGAAATTCAAGGTATATATTTCTCACCACATTCTTCTCTTTAAAGTGCTGAGTACTTGCTGATAAAGGGTCTGCTCTAAGTTATTCTTCGGGAACGTCATTTTAAAAATGACACCATAATAAAACAAGAAAAGCATTTATAAGTCATTCTCGATGATGTCATAAAAATGTTATCTGTGATCATATTGAACAAAAAAACATTAAGGGCTTTCCTAAGATGTTTATCTTTGGCACTGGTAAATTCTTTATATAATATCCTCACCAGGGTAGCATTAATAATCTAGGACTTGCATTACTCAAGAAGAAAATGCAACCTGTGTCCCTTTGGGTGTAGAAGAATGAACACTGACCCCAAATGTTTATTTTTCCAAGTGGGTTTAGAACCCGGCAGTCGACAAAGGACTATGGAATCGCTTGCTTTCCCTCCTCACCCAAGTGGTAGTGATATGCAAGTGCTCTGGGAAATTGCCCAGCAGAAACTTGTATCTACTGTAGCCTTATTAATAGCTTTGAATTGCAAATGCTAACTGCCTAAGTGAGGGGAGAGAAAGAAACAAATGTGTTGACTGAGCATATACTGCTACAAAGTTCTCCAGCCTTAACATCCTGAGTTCCTGGGAATTCACTACAGTGCAAAAAGCCCAGCTGAGAAAGAACCGCTGCTTCTAGCCTAGAAGGCAATAGGCCTGGGAGCAGAAGCAATTTGTCCATGCTCACCGGGTGCTTACTCTTCCAAAATCAAACGAGTGCATTTTCTACAGCTGTTATTTGACACACGACAACAGGTCACATTGGAAAATGTGACGACTTTAAAAAAGTGCCAGTTTCAAAGATAACTTGGCTTACTTTATTTTTTAAATCACTGAAATAGGACTAGCACCTGAGCCAAATGGGACCTACTTTTCTCAAACTGTGTGTAACTTTCAATAGCTGTTGTTTCCCTAATTCCACAACCAAAACGATGGGAAAGAGCTCAGCTTTTGCACCGGGGTGGCACGCCTTTGTGATGATCATGCATGCAATGTTGGAGCACACGGTCACTTACTGCAGGGAGAAGAAGACGGCGCAGCCGGACAGGATGACCATGGGCAGCAGGCAGTACCCCAGCACGCTGGCCACACAGCCGTAGGACACCCCGGAAGAGCTCATCAGGTTCAGTAAGGCATAAACCCCAAGGCAGCCTACGGCACTCATGCCGTACACGTAACCAAACTGGACTTTGCCTGCCTGAAACAACGTGGAGAAAACGGTTTGAACACACAGTAGACGTCAAGAGCAAATCTGAACGTCAACAAAGCAGAAGGTATTTTAGAGTCAGCTCAACTCTGCCCCATGTCTTTGTAGTGCTGTTGTTCCAGCAAGTGTAACAGCAAGCGTAACAGGAACTGACCAGGGAAAGAACCAAGTGGCACACAGAGAGTCAGAGAATCAACCTTTATCCTACCAGTGGGCTCCCTTTCTGAGCCCCACTTCCTTGTTCTCCCCTGGTTTTTATACCCTTGGTGGGACTCAAAAAGCGTCCAATCAGCAACAAGCTTTAACATCCAATCAGCAACAAGCTTTAACATCCAATCAGCAACAAGCTTTATATCCAATCAGTAGTGAGTTCAGCCATGGGGCCCCGGGGTGGGGATTTTTCCCTATCATTATCATTAGGAGATTAGAGGTTCTGGAAAAAAATAAAACACTGCCTATGAAATGAATTCAGATCCTAAAAACAAATATCCCTGACTATACTTGGGATGGAACAAAGATGCTACAAAGAAAGACGGAAATAGCTCTAGGTTTGTATCATCGATTGTCTAGTAGGACTTGTAAAGCTACATTTTGTGCCCATATTTATTGAATAATGGAATGATAAAATAAAGGAATGAAAAAAAAAACATCCAAGTTAGTCCTGGAGATGGACAAGACATGTTTGTAAAATTAGCAAACATCTATCGGATTTACTATGTCGGGTCCCATTCTATGTGTCCTATGTATATTATTTAATCCACATAAACAACCATATGGAAATAGGGACCCCAGCACTCTGGCTCTAAAATTCGGGTCTCTAACATTAACAGGAGCACTAACAAGTCCTAAAATAATGGGATTTGTTTAACCACATTGAACTCCGCACATCCCAAACTTATCTGACCACAGAATCCTTCTGTTCTTCATAGTGCCCACTCCACCACTGACTGACGACGTCTTATGAAAAAACCTGATTTATATAAACCAACCGGCAATGAATCATAAAAGGGGCGTTGTTAAATGAAGTTGGTGGAGTTCAGAGCACACCACTAAGCTTCGAAGGAGGACTCGAAAACCAGCCATCACTCACAAGGCATTAAGGAGCAGGACTCCCAAAAAATTCATCCCAGGGAAGTCACAGTCTACTATTGATATTAATTCAACAGGAGGTCTTTTAATGTTTGCTACCTGAGAATGCCAAAACTCCAGTAAAATAATGTATTTATTTATTTATTTATTTTTGTCTTTGCATTGAGTTGATTATAACCTCTAGATAGAGGTTGAAGAGGCTAACTCTGGTTTTCAGGGGAATTGTGTAAAAGAAATGAAGGAGTTGATAAATTGATTCATAGGGAGAACTTTTTAGCTGTCATTTTTTTCTTTCTCCATGGTGGTTATCCATGAAGTTCTTTAGAGATACATATTCTGCAATTATTAATTAGGGTAATAGAGAATGTGATGATCATTTTAGTGTTAAAAATTGTCCACACAGGCTGGGCGCAGTGGCTCACGCCTGTAATCCTAGCACTCTGGGAGGCCGAGGCGGGCGGATCACTCAAGGTCAGGAGTTCGAAACCAGCCTGAGCAAGAGCAAGATCCCTTCTCTACTAAAAATAGAAAGAAATTAATTGGCCAACTAAAAATAGATAGAAAAAATTAGCCGGGCATGGTGGCGCATGCCTGTAGTCCCAGCTACTCGGGAGGCTGAGGCAGGAGGATTGCTCGAGCCCAGGAGTTTGAGGTTGCTGTGAGCTAGGCTGATGCCACGGCACTCTAGCCTGGGCAACAGAGTGAGACTCTGTCCAAAAAAAAAAAATTGTCCACATATTGTGAATTCTTCTTCCTCTGCAGTTAGAGAGGTTGGTCACTACTAAGTTTTTCATAAAATATCAGGGACTACGGTGATAGAATTCTCCTCAGCATTGGCCACTGATAAGGTCTCATTAAATCTTTTTTATTCTTATACCTATTTGAGGGAATAATGCTAGTTATGGGCATGCTATCAGGTATGCACTGCCCTATTGGATAGGTTCCCTCTACTAGGAAAATAGTGGCAATTTCAAATTATTTTCATGTATTACAAAAACATTCTACTTAATATTTTATTTGGATGAGATAAGTCTAAGATAAAGCTGGTTGCATATTGTAGGACAATTTCCTTATTCCCAAAGGACATATAAACTGTATCTTTGTGGCCCCAAAAGGCATTTTTATAAATGGAGCATGGCAAATACAGGGTGGATGAAACTAATTTGGTACTGATAGTAAAATTATGCCTTTCTTTATCAATTATGGACCTCTCTCTTCATGGCTTCCTCTTGCTGGTTTGTCCAATTTAGGCTGTAATTGTATTTGACCTGCATCGCTGCTATTTTTAAAATTCGTTTCAAAGTCTTAACAAGAGCTTATAATTGAAATAGAAATAAATGTTCCATGTTTTAACCTCACAAGTTTTCAGCCCTCCCTAATTACCACATATTAATTTAAAATACTTAAGCATTCTTCTGATTATGCGTCTTTTTTAATATTGGCCACGGATATTGTTTTTCCAGATCATATTCTTAGCCCTGCCAGAAAAGTCGCATGGAGCAATTTGCTTTAAACCACTTATTTATTTTTTATTTTTTAAATATTTTTAAAAATTATGTATTTATTTATTCTTTTAATTAAGGGTATTATGGGGGTACAAACATTTTGGTTACATGAGATGCATCTGCCTCACCCAAGCCATATCTATAAGCATGTCCTTCACCCATACAATGTGCCCTGTTTCCATTAACTGTGGGTTTACCCCCCCTGCACCCCCAACCCCCCTCCCCCTACCTGACCGGCACCCAGTGAGTGTCACTACCATGTGAGCACCTTAGTGCTGATCGGTGAGTACCAATTTTATGGCAAATATATGCGGTACATGTTTTTCCATCCTTGTGATACCTCACTTCGAAGGATGGGCTCAGTCTCTATCCAGGATAATATAAGAGGTGCTAGATCTTGGTGTCAGGGTTCAAAATAGTTTTAGGGGAAAGAACGAGTAAAACTAAAGCTTGTGTTAAGTGTTTGAAGCTGTTTTCTTTGGTTTATCTCTTTCAACCTGGAGAAAGCCCACTAGAAAGTATCGGGTCTTTACATCAACATAAATTATAAAAACGATGAGTCTATGACTATGAATGTTACATATCTGGAGATAGGGAACAGGTTTGGATATTGGTTCTGGATTTAGTTTTGCTTTCTCTAGTATAATTCTTGTATCAGCCTATAAAATCACTCTATATATTTTAATTCCAGATATCTAAGGCAGAGTTAACTTAGCACCAAATGAATTCTGAGTTAAATCTTCAATTAATATCCAGTTGGAGGTTTTTTTTTTGGGGGGGGGGCTCCTAATTTCTCTGTATTTATCATAATCATTTCTAAAGTTACTATATCTAATGGTAAAATCCAAGGGAAACTGTTTGCATAAAAAGATTTAGAAAATTGGTATTTTCACACATTCTCCATAATTTTAGAACTCAAAGGAACCATAAGAAACTCCTTTTGTCTTGAAGAAAATAAAATGAGGGCCTATAAATATGAAACCAAAAGTTCAAGATCACAGCCAGTGGAAAAGTTAGGGCAGATCTAATTTTTTCACTTCCACTTAAGAATTTTTTTTGCCTATAATGTTTTGCATTTAAAACATAAGAGAGGATATTTAAATAATTCCAACTAACATTATACATGAAAGAGAGATTTTAGTGAGATTAACGCTATCCTTTAAGGAACACTAACTGTAATACTTTCCTACAGAAAAACAGCTGTTATATTACAAATGACTTGAAAAAGAAAGATGAGTTAATATATTAAATTGATTGTTTCTGACTATTTGATTAATTGGCATGGCCTTACTTAGCAGCTTAATCTAAAATTATCAAATTGCTGTGGCAAAGACAGAAGAACGGAGATTAGAGACTAAATTAAAACTCTAGTCAATACAGCATTTGATTTACAGAGTATTTCCATGTGCTGTATGTAGTACGAAGAAAGAAATAAGATGTTATCATTAAATACTTTTGTAGAGGATATCTATGATGTGACTATTGGACATAGCACCATGCAGAAACTAGTACTGCTATCAGTATTTTGATTGATAACATATAATTAATAAATGAAAAGCAAAATTTATTTAGTTGCAAATGCATTTCATAACTACTTAAAAATTATAGCTACATTAAGGGAAAATTATTTTTATGGGAAGTGTATAGCAGTAAGCGGGGGAAGAGCGTTAAACAGTTATTTTAAGTTATCTTAAAAGTTCCTAGAGTCTTTAATTTCCTAAATTATTTCCCCTGCCAAGTTTAGCTCTTTGTGCCTCAATGAAACTATACTTTTCAGACTGAATTGATCGTTTCCATCTTGTTTTTAATGTCTTACTAGTCCCTCCTCACCGTAAAACTAGAGACCTTTTCTCATTTATTTTTCTTTTCTTTTTTTGTTTAAGCTATGAGTTAGAATGTTTTCTAAACTTGACTTAGGTGGAAACGTGTTTTTCTTTACCTTTTGATGACTCTTAACATCATTGCTTCCAGGTGTAAAGAATGAAAGGGGCCCATACAGAAGATATTCAGTGAAGCTAGGGGGAAAATGCCTCCATAAAAAGCAGAAAACTAAATTATAGAGGAAATATATAGATTGAGTAAACGAATCATAGGTTATCATTGCAAATTGTTTTCTTCATAAATAACTTATTTATTTATTCCTAAACCATTCATACTTTATTCAGAAACGAGGAGACTCATCTCCTACTTCACAAGATATTAGAAATATCTTGTTATTAGAAAGATGTTAGAAATATCTAGTTATTAAAATAACTCTTGGGATATACCGCAGCGAAGAAAATGATGACCAAAGAGGGAGAGAGGTGACTTGCTCAGTGTCACAATAGAAATCCCACAGAAATCAAGAAATGAAATTGAGGGCCTTTTTTTTTTTTTTTTTTTTTTTGAGACAGAGTCTCGCTTTGTTGCCCAGGCTAGAGTGAGTGCCATGGCATCAGCCTAGCTCACAGCAACCTCCAACTCCTGGGCTCAAGCGATCCTCCTGCCTCAGCCTCCTGAGTAGCTGGGACTATAGGCATGCGCCACCACGCCCAGCTAATTATATATATATATATTAGTTGGCCAATTAATTTCTTTCTATTTATAGTAGAGACGGGGTCTTGCTCTTGCTCAGGCTGGTTTTGAACTCCTGACCTCGAGCAATCCGCCCGCCTTGGCCTCCCAGAGTGCTAGGATTATAGGCGTGAGCCACCGCGCCTGGCCCAAAACTGAGGGCTTATAGTTCCCAAATCCATGTTTTCCTTCAACTATTCCAGCCTGACAGTCTTTTCTTCATAACAAGAAAGATATAAGTGATCTCTTGCTTTGGGGAAAATTTGACTTGGTGGTTTGATTTTTGAAATTCTATTTAAACTTATGTTTTCATTTGTTGTCATCCATGAGCAGTAGCTTCTTTTCGTCACTATGGTTTGATTACATATTCTCTCTCACTTAAAAAGTTGAGTCATGCATTAAGCCGTTTTCACTATGTAAAGCAACATACTCTCCTCCATGTTTACAAAGACCTGTCGGAATGGACACTGAAAATGACCAGCGTTAAAATCTGACGCTTGCTGTCCCCTTTTACCAGAAGCAGGGTGGCTGCCAGAGCAATGCAAAACAGGATGGGCCCAGTGAGGTCCGTTTCGTTCATAATGCTGCCATCTGCTGGTTTCATTGGGTTTAACACCGTCAAGGTTTTTTGCCATATGTGATCAAAATTGATTCCAAGTTCTGCAAAAAGAAAAACAGAGTAATATAAACATAGAAAAATATAAATGCTATATTCTCTAATTAAAGGTTAGCCCAGTTCATTAATTTACTTAGAATTTTAATCTGATTGTCCTATTATACCTTCTAAAGTGTTATGTTCTATCTTACATAGAATCTAAAGTTCTGTAATATATAGGAATCCTTAAAAAAAAAAAACTAAAAAAAAACACCCCTTTTTATTGTCAAACAATGACATAACCTAAATATTTTAGAGAAATATTCCACAAAAGAAAACGTTTCCTGATTTATATAGCAAGTGCACACTTAAAATCTAGTTAAAAATTGGGAAACTGACAATATGCAGTCAAAGATAAAATTGTAGCTAATATACCAAAAGCCTCATCCTATCGCCCATTTAGATATTTCCTCTTTCCATATTTTCAACTGCTAACACTTCTGAAATCTTGTCGTGTCGACTATGGCATAATTTTTCAATTAGCCATACTATCTAAAGTAATGATGATCTAAGTCTTGGATTTTACTACCACTATGCCTAATGAAAAGAGAAATTTTATGCTAAACGCCTGAAACTCCACTGAGGAGAAAAGGGGAGGGTTCTTTCTGCACATAAAAGTAATCGGAATGTGCACTAATACTTTTTATAAGGTCAAGGCACTGTGAGATTGAGTCTGTGTATTCCAAGATTAAATTATTGAGACAAGTTAAACTTTCCCTTTTATAAATGGTAGTGTTGGAATAAAATATCCACAGTCAGTGGGGCCCAGTGTCCATGAGTCCAAACTCAGGTAGAAATTTCTAAATTTTTTTCCTCCTATGCTTCTTTTCCAAAGAATTCTTCCTGTCAACACACAGGCTCCTCTGCTAGATTCTGTTCCTCTAATATTTTTATAAAGAAGAACACTCAGGCATTTGATATCCACTGAACGTGTAAATAACTACTGACACCATATTGGTTTATTTTCTCACTACTATGAGATAAACTAAGAGTAAAAAAAGAGAACAAAGAGAAGAGTATGACTTCAATAGCAATCAAGCTGATTACCCTCCTTCTATCGTTTTTAATCTTCAATACAGGTGAGGTGGAAGGTAGGAAGAACTGAAGCTAAACTATTACAAGTACAGACATATTAACTAAAAAGAGCTACCATTTACTAAGGGTTTACTGTGGGCCCTGCAAGATTGACATGCGTTGGTCTTAAACACACACAGTGAAGCTAGTAATGTTCTTTCATTCCTGTTTTATGCAGCAGGTGGTTGAGGTTTTGAGAGATTAAGTAACTTGAGCTAGTAATAGAAAATCTAGGTTTCAGCATTGGACAGTCTGACTTCAGACTCCATGCTTTGTTTGTTTTTTTTATTTTTTTTGAGACAGAGTCTCGCTTTGTTGCCCAGGCTAGAATGAGTGCCGTGGCATCAGCCTCGCTCACAGCAACCTCAAACTCCTGGGCTCAAGCAATCCTCCTGCCTCAGCCTCCCGAGTAGCTTGGGACTACCTACAGGCATGTGCCACCATGCCCAGCTGATTTTATATATATATATATATATATATATATATATATATATATATATATTAGTTGGCCAATTAATTTATTTCTATTTATAGTAGAAACAGGGTCTTGCTCTTGCTCAGGCTGGTTTTGAACTCCTGACCTCGAGCAATCCGCCTGCCTCAGCCTCCCAGAGTTCTAGGATGACAGGCGTGAGCCACCACGCCCAGCTAGACTCCATGCTTTTAATCATAGAGTTCTGGTTTGGTCAATGTGCATCTACTCTCATAATAGTTGTATTTTTTTTTTAATTAAGCCCAATTCTCCCATGTGAACGACTGTCTTCTTAAATTTATTTACATGTGACATTCAACTTCCCTTCCAAGGATTTTAGCAACCCTGTTTGGTCAGATATAGGGCATAGCTCAACTTCTTTTACAGCAGCACGTCCCTCTTAAATACCTTGCATACCTGACATTCTGGGTGCAGAATACAAGATGCACTTTTAATGATTCTCATGACACAGAGGGGCCCTGCTCTAAAAACCCAGAGATTTTCAGACTGTCATCTAGACACTGGTCTGAACTGAGACAGAAAGGGTATTTTTACTCATTTCATGCCCAGGATGACATTTGCTATTCCGAGCTTGCAAAGAAAAAAAAAATGACCAGTTAAATTAATAGTAAGCAAACAATTTACATTTCAACTTCCATATTTCATGCTTTATTTTCAGTGTGTTTGTATATTTTTTAATGAACGTACTATTTAAAGAATATGAGCAGGTCACCAAGCTTAAACTAAGATTAGGGTGCTTAACATGATTTTTAAAATAGCATAAGAATTTAAAAATTGAGAAATGCTGTGTATTTAGAATTAATTTCACCCGAGGCTTATGCTGTTTTCAAGCTTTATTTTTCAATTTTGGCGTTAATGCTAACAATGCATTTTTCAGCATTTGCCACAATAAAGTGGTCTTTAATTCCAAATGCCTTTTTCCTCAAAAAGCACAATTATTTCTGAAAAAAAAAAGACTCAGATGAAAAATGCTTTATGCAGCATCCTTACTGATTCTAACCATTTATTTGATGGCATAATTAACTTCTGCACATGTTTCAACATTGAGTCATGAAACAATAAATGAGCATAAGACCTACTAAATATTTTCGTAAGAAAAAAAAGATTTTATGTGCTTTCTTCTAAAATATTGCTCCATAATATTTTGGTTTTGAATTTATTACAAGGTATGTGAATGAGATTATAAGTATTTATTAATTGTAGATCCTAATATAATACCATATTATACAAAATAAAAGATGAAACTGCTGTGAAATTTGAATGCAAAATTTATTGTTTTGCTGTCATCTAGTGGCAGTAAAGCATATGATAGATATGCTATAAAAATGAATTAAAATCTTTATTTTCTATGTAAATTGTGGCATTTAGCTTTTCGTATATAAACATCAGGCTATGCTACAAATACGAAATGCCAAGTATCGGTAATTTTTTCTAGTCTGACAGACTGGAATTGACTATTATTTTTGAAGATGCATTCGTTAACATATTGGCTGTATATTATCAAATACGAAAGTTATTATTCTTACATAAAACCAAATAAGTATTTTAGATGACAAAGCACTTAAGGAATAAATTAGCACATTTTCAAAATAACATGCTCTTGTGCAAGGAATGTCCATTATTATAGCTTCATAATGTTATAGGCTGTTTTGATGTGTGCTCAGTAAAAATTAGCAAATACTATTAATTACCTTATCATAGAAATCCTGACTATAGTGTTTCATATTTTTGGACATATGAGGCTTGAGATTTTCACAAGTCACCCAGCCTGAAGAACATATTGGATCAAAAGACTAGATATTTCATAGATTCCAAATGCGAAATTATATTAGGTGCTCTCTTATACTATATATTTGGTACAGAGGATCACAAACAGAAAAAAAAAAATCTAGAAAATTTTCTCTAAGCTGTAAAAAGTGTGAAAGAAAATCTGGTGTTTATTTTCTATTCACATTGAAGGAGATATTATAGGAGGATGCATAGAGTGTAGCGTCCAGTAATAGAGATGTTTTTGATAAGTAGAAATGTTGCAGGAAAAAAATTGATGAACCAATAAATAAAAAATTAAAGTTAAATACTTACTTTCACATATTAAGCTAAAAACAACTCTCAAGTCTAAAATTTACATATAAAACAAAAAAAAATGTTAAAAACTTGAGAATCTATAAAGGGATATAAATAGTATTCAGAGCGGGAGAAAGAGATTGTAAACAAAAAAGCAATTGGAAAGAAGAAAAGTTACCAAAAAAAAATATTCTGGGCTTAAAACAAAAGTATTACATTTTTTATATGCCCCCTGAAATACCTATAAACAAATTAGATGGCAAACACATGCTAGGAAAAAAAAATATTTGAAATACATATTCTAGATAATAAATATTTTGGCTATACAAATGTCTCTAAACATAGGCCAGGCGGTGTGGCTCACGCCTGTCATCCAAGCACTCTGGGAGGCCGAGGCGGGGGGGGGGGGGGGGGGGGGGGGGGGGGATCGCTCGAGGTCAGGAGTTCGAAACCAGTTTGAGCAAGAGCGAGACCCTGTCTTTACTAAAAATAGAAAGAAATTAATTGGCCAACTGACATATCTATACAAAAAATTAGCCTGGCATGGTGGTGCATGCCTGTAGTCCCAGCTACTCGGGAGGCTGAGGCAGGAGGATCGCTTGAACCTAGGAGTTGGAGGTTGCTGTGAGCTAAGCTGACGCCACGGCACTCTAGCCTGGGCAACAGAGTGAGACTCTGTCTCAAAAAAATAAAATAAAATAAAGACAACAACAGAAGAAATCTTTCAATTCCAGGTGGCTGGCTGTATTCATATCAGACAAATAATAATCTTTGGATATTAAAATATGGAAAATTTTAATCTATTCCTTTTCTCTTGACTACATACATATCAAAGACTTGGAGTAGTTAACCAGTGACTATTTCTGCTTGGCTCTCAAATTTAAATCCCTTGAGTTTTAGGGTTTTTTTTTTTTTTTTTTTTCTTTTTTTGTTTGTTTTTTTTTTTTTTAGCACATATGCTGCTAGCATCATGTTGACATTCTTTAAGAGCAAAATCAGCAGATACAGAGTAGCTGTGTGTGTGTGCGCGCAAGTGTGTGTGTATAAAATCAATAAATGGAACATCTCCGAGATCCCTTAAGGACCTTCAGCTCCAAGAGTCTCTGGGTCCCTGTCTCACCATCAGTGTTATTTCCTGCAATCATATTCTTCTCCACTGACCCACACCAAGCTAAGATGAAAGAGCTCATACAAATCATGGAAAGTAAAAAAAAAAAAAAAAAAAATGGCATATCTCCATGTCAACAACAACAAAAATATTAATTTGAGAAGCTATCCCGCTTGCTCCCAGGCAAGCATATGCTGTTCTGAAGGGCTTCATTAATTGGGGTGGGAAGGGTGGTCGCCTTGATATTACCACTCTGCCAAGAGATGTCTTTGCTGTCGTCTAAACACGGCCAGGGTGTCCAAATTTAAGAAACAGTGGGAAAAAAATATTTAATGGCCACAGAAATGTCACAGCAGGAGCACAAATCTACTTCCAATTTCCCTGCACAAACATGCAACAAACTTTCAACGGTTTAAGTGCCTTGGTTTAGCAAACTACTGTCACAGGCGAAATGATCACACATAAAACACTGTACACAAAACATACTGGCAGTGCACATTAAGTGCTAATTATTGCTATTATTCTTTGAGCTGTACACACATTAATAACACTCCCTTAACTTATCTTCTAGCAAAGGAGGCTCTTCGTCAAAACTGCCAATGGAAGAAGATTGTGAATAATAATCCGAGCTGGAAGCTGGCTGAAAAAATTGTCCTGCGTAATCTGGTGGCATGAGCATTTCTGGTGGAACAAAAGAGGCAGGCTGAGGCTGAGCATCCGCTTGTCTAGAAAAAGAAAAGTGCTCATATTTATACATCTAAAGAAAAAAAATATATCATAACAAATCAAGTAAAAGAAAACTACAATTTCTCTTTCATGACTTCACCTAGTTTTATGAATATTTACCGATGAAAGAAATAATTTGTTCCCAAAGAGCGAAATAACTGGTCACAGGAAGAATTCTAGAAAATGATCCGTGCTGACACAAATATTAATTAAGGATGTACAATGTGCTGGACACGTCCCCCTCATGTTTTCTCTATTAATGCTCTACAAGGAAAAATGTGTTCTTAATCCCATTTTACAGAAGTAGAGGTTCATAGAGACTGAGTGACCTGCCGGGTATCCTGCAATAATACCGCAGGTGTGGGACTCTGGCTGAGGTTTTCTGAGCAGTGTTTTGCTGACCTCACACGCTGCTTTTTTCGTAGATCTTCAGGGACAATCACCAACAGTGATGTCCTCGTAAGACTGTGGAACCACCAAGTAAAAAAAATCATAATTTTAACAGTAGAGTCAATTTGTAGGAAAATAAATAAATAAATTCCTAAACTGATTGCGGATTAGTCTGTAAAGAAATAATACATTTTCCAGTTCTGGCCATTCCCAGACAAGGATTGCCAATTGAGTTATCTATTGTGTGTAGCTAAATGTGTCCTGTAGCTGGTTTTAGAGTCCCTCTTTTGAAAGGAGCAATTTCGTTTTGCCAAAATATTGATAACAATATTGATAACAATGCCAAGGATGTTTCAATACATCCTTGACTGTGTTTTGGTTTTTCATTTTACCATTTGTATGAGTAAGCTGGAAAACAACAGTCTTTGCAAATAACTTCTTGTTAGAGCTACAGAAAGGAAAGAAAAAGAGTGTGTGTGTGTGAGGTTATTTGTCCATCTTATATTGTTTTTACCTGAAAGAAAGGGAAGAAACATGAAGAGTTGGCCACTAACATGTTTAGGTTTCTTCCATCAAAGCCCGTGGGGCTAAGCCAAATATACAATCTACAATTCTGCACTTTGAACTCTCCATGGTCTCTTCATGGTAAAATACTTGCAAGATGGCTTTTAATACTTTTCTTCCAACATCAATCTTAATATGAAATCTAAGAATAGCATACTCAACCTCCTTCATAGGAGTAAGCCTGGCCAAGAAAATAACCTATTTTGGAAAAGAAAGCCAGAGAGACAGAGAGAGATAGGAAAACACTTAATCATTCACTAACTCAACTGTAAGCTAATTAGGAGAAGGGACCTGGGTAATATTTTTCGAATGCCCAAGAACATATGCTGATTACCTACTGTTGTGATTAATTTAGCCATCTGTTATGTTCTTAATTTTTTTTCAGCAAAGTAGGCACACTATGAAAAGTATTGGTAGAAAAAAATTATAAATAAGAATCTGAATGGCTTGTTGGTTAATAAAAGTCCCCTTAATACACAAAATCCTTTAATTACTAAAATTGCCATGCTCATCTTTTATAGCTGTCAAAATTTAAATTCTTTCTTTTTTATCTTATAACTTTGACTTTGTACACTGTTTTTTTTTGAGACAGAGTCTCACTCTTGCTTGGGCTAGAGTGCTGTGGCATCAGCCTAGCTCACAGCAACCTCAAACTGCTGGGCTGAAGCGATCCTCCTGCCTCAGCCTCCCAAGAAGTTGGGACTACAGGCATGTGCCACCATGCCCGGCTAATATTTTTTTCTATTTTTAGTTATTTGGCTAATTTCTTTCTATTTTTAGTAGAGACGGGGTCTCGCTCTTCCTCAGGCTGGTCTCGAACTCCTGAGCTCAAGCGATCCTCCCGTCTCGGCCTCCCAGAGTGCTAGGATTACAGGCGTGAGCCACCGCACCTGGCCGACTTTGTACACTCTGACCATAATATTTAACATGACATCGCGAAGAACAGAACCCATGCAATACCAAAATAATCATATTATTAGTCCGAAGTCTCACCCGAAAACCTCTGTAAATAACCTAACCCAATTTTCATGTTTGAGGCCTTTTCCCCAAAATTGCTATGAACAACCGTAACTTTAAGTGTATATCATGAGACTACACTTAGTCTCATGCCTTCTGGTATTATGCCTTTTTTTTTTTTTTTTTTTACTAGATAGCACTAAGTCTGCATGGCTATGCCAACGAGTTCTCTTACATTCTTAGTGGCATCTTTCAAGCCTACAATCCTTTCATGGAAAAAAAAAAAAATTCTAGGACAATGGGACTGGACACTTCACTATTTGCTCTGTTAAGTCTATAGGACTTGATGATTACCCTATTAGAGGCAACTTATTGAGTCCGATTAATATGCTCAATGTTTAAGATGTTAGCGTTATGCATCTATACCCCGCACAACAATGGGAGTCTTTTGGAGTCCACCAACAAAATATAACTCTTCTCTTGGATCTCATAGCATCCTTAATGAGCTTAAGGCAGAGCTAGTACTGAAATTGTGATAATTTGTAATTCAGCGTGTTATTCCGAATGAAATCAATGTCAACCGAATTACACCAAGTGAAACAATGGACTCTGGCTGGTCGGGTCTAAATTATGAGTTCTGTCACTAAATGTCTCCTCTTCCTGTAAAAAAAATCACTCCCAGCCACGGTGAAGTGACTGTGAGACTCCTTTGGAACAGCCAGTAACATTCTTGATCATAGTTCCCTTCTCCAGTGTGGTGGAGCTACATTTCTTCTTGCACTGATAATCCAATGGTAGGATGTATCCTTAAACAAGGAGAGTGATTAGCAAACGTCACCTTGTACGTTCGACTCCCAGGGTTCAAATCCCTGTTTTATAATCTTAAACAAACTACTACTTCACGTTCTGTGCCTCAGTTTTCTCATCCGTAAAATGAGGATAATAGAACTCACAGGGCTGCTGCGAGTTAAATTAGCTAAAATAAGCAAAGCATTGAGGATTGTGTTGGGACTAGGAGAAATGATCGAAGAATCAATGAGCTAAGTATTTGCATGTTCCTTTCTTCCTGGGGCGCTCTTCTGTGTTTGTAACAAGTTGTCTCCCTGTCTGTCACTTCCTTAAAGAAAACCAGCATCAGTAGGTGGTCAAAAGTCTGTGTCCCTTCTGTGCTGATCATCTTTAACCTTTATTTCCATTTCGGGTTCCCTGGAACGCCCAAAACGACTTCCACACCCCACTAGTCCTTTGTTTTTCCACCAGGAGAATCTCCGCTATACCTGTGCGAGGATTTCTCTATGGGCCTCAATGCAATGGCCATGCACCTAGCCTACATAAAAGAACTCTCTATAGACACACCCATTCTTCAACATTCCCCTATTCACCACTCAGACCTAGGGTTATGAAATTCTAACTAGCCCCCGGAGGTTTGTCTTTACTCTCATAATGTTGTGTTAAGATAAGGCACAATCTCCCAGATATCA
This sequence comes from Microcebus murinus, assembly GCF_040939455.1. Taxonomy (NCBI): domain Eukaryota; kingdom Metazoa; phylum Chordata; class Mammalia; order Primates; family Cheirogaleidae; genus Microcebus; species Microcebus murinus. The sequence continues at coordinate 19,708,427 of NC_134129.1, read as the reverse complement.
ATCTTCCCCAAATATCAAGCTGGGCAAAATTTTTGACCTGTTTCTGGGTGAGCAGGACTTAAACCTTTGTCTTCCGATGCAAATACAGAAGAGTCAGTTGTAATAATTTCTATGGTTCAAGATACGTTTTGTTTGTTTTTTGCCTGCAGGTTGTTTTCTGTGTTTCATAACTTAACCATTAATTACACATTTTATGACAGGTGTTGTTTTTCCAAAACTGTGAGTTTGAACTTCCATGGTAATGGAAGTTCTGTCCAGTCTGACCCTGGGGGAAGGCAGGTAGTAAGTTCACCCCTTGTGTCATTAGGAGAACAACACTGCACTTCAGGTGGTGAGATAGGTACCCCCAGATCAGTACCATTCGTTGTAATTCCGTCTCCACATTTGGGCTCATATGCAAGTATAAGTATGCTTCTTTCAGTTAGGTGGCATTGCAACCATTCGTAACTCGAAACCACAAATGTTTTCAGAATGTGCAACACCACCTTAAACAGGAGAAGACAATAGCATGACAGGTCTACAACAACACAAAAAATGCCCTATTGGCTGAAAAAAGTTTAGCCTGGATGCCCAGCAACATTTTCTCTATGTAAGCTTCCAGCATAGGCTATAAAAGCAGGCATTCTAAGTGCCCTTTGCAAATTGCAAAGCCAGGTTGTATAGAATCAGTTTAAGGGCACCATTAGGCAACAGTAACGTGTTTCCCCAAAAATAAAACCCACCCATACAATAAGCCCTAGCAGGATTTCTAAGCATTTGCGCAACAGAAGTCCTACCCAGAAAATAAGACCTAGTGGTGGGCGTGGCCATGAAAATCAGCCCTAGTGATGGGTGTGGCTATGAAAATCAGCCCTGGTGATGGGCGTGGCTATGAAAATCAGCCCTAGTGATGGGCGTGGCTGCGCAGCGCATCCGACCCATGCGTGTCGTGGCGGAGTGGGAAAGAACATGAGCAGCCCTTCTCATCCGCCCCGTGAGAGCTCTAGTGCTCCACAGGAGAGATGGGGCCGGTGGTTCTAAAGGAAACAGAGTCGCAAGACATTCAGGATGGGATTCGGGGTTTGGAGAGTGAGGATGATGTTCCAGAAGAAGACGACTTCACTCTATTTGAATCAATGGAGATGGTTGTACTGTACTTAAAAAAAATAACACATGCCCTGAAAATAAGCCCTAGGGTGTCTTCTTGAGGAAAAATAAATATAAGACCCTGTCTTATTTTGGGGGGAAACATGGTAGCTGGGGGTGTTGGCTCATACAACACTCCCAGATCCTGGCTGGTTCAGCCGGGTGAAAAGTGATGCTATCAACTGTGTTTGAAATAGTAGAAGATCATGTCTGAAGATTCAGAAAAGATGATGATTCAGTGTTGATCTGTTAAAATCCTACCAGAACATTCAAAGGGAGTTTTCGAATTGTCCTCACCTTTCTGCAGCAATGTCCATTTCTTCCTCCAAATAATATAAATAGATTTCCCATTTCAAAAATTGGAAAAATATAGTGGGAAAATATAGCCTAGGTAACCAGCTATAGGTGGTTGGGAATTACCCCTATCTGAATTACTGAATAGGTGTGTGTGTGTGTGTGTGTGTGTGTGTGTGTGTGTGTGTGTGTGTGTGTTTTGAGACAGAGTCTCACTCTGTTGCCTGGGCTAGACTACCATGGCATCAGCCTAGCTCACAGCAACCTCAAATTCCTGGGCTCAAGCGATCCTCCTGCCTCAGCCTCCTGAGCAGCTGGGATTACAGGCATGCGCCACCATGCCCGGCTAATTTTTTCCTATACATATTTTTAGTTGGCCAATTAATTTCTTTCTATTTTTAGTAGAGATGGGATCTCGCTCTTGCTCAGGCTGGTTTTGAAATCCTGACCTTGAGCGATCCACCAGCCTTGGCGATCCACCAGCCTCACAGAGTGCTAGGATGACAGGTGTGAGCCACCACACCCGGCTGTTTTTTGTTTGTTTGTTTGTTTTTAAGTGAAAGCTCCTCCTTGTTCATTCTAAAATAAGAAATGTTTTTTAAATACAAATATCTTCGTTGTCTTAGTAAGCACAGCCAATCAGCTTTCGGATCAGTGCTCTGTTGAGCCAAACAGAATTTTTAAAATAAGCCCCCATATACTGGGAGCAGGTGTGAGGGGAGGGAGAGAGTGAAAGACAGAGGAAGTGACAGAGACAGAAACACAGAAGCTGAATGACTGATTATAATTATCCTCTGGATTTTCTATATCTTTTATCAGGACGATGAGCATTTTATTCTTACTTGGGGTATATTTTAATTGAACTATTCATGGTATGAATAAAAGATCATCTCTCTGGAGGTCCTTTGATGTACACTAGCAGTAAATCACTGACCTGAATCCATGTTTTATGCACCTCATAAAACTACCACCGCGAATCTGCCCTTTCCTAATTCCTAAGACTTACAGTGTGGGTTGGAATTTAAATGTTGCTGCATCCAAATCAGGCCCCGGATTTAAATACCAAGCGTATAAAACAGGTGAGGGACTGAGCGCGGGGCTCATGCCTGTAATCCTAGCACTCTGGAAGGCTGAGGCAGGAGGATCGCTCTAGGTCAGGAGTTCGAGACCAGCCTGAGCAAGAGCGAGACCCCCGTCTCTACTAAAAATAGAAAGAAATTAATTGGACAACTAAAAATACATAGAAAAAAAATGAGCCGGGCGTGGTGGCACATGCCTGTAGTCACAGCTACTCAGGAGGCTGAGGCAGGAGGATCGCTTGAGCCCAGGAGTTGGAGGTTGCTGTGAGCTAGGCTGACGCCACGGCACTCACTCTAGCCCGGGCAACAGAGTGAGACTCTGTCTGGAAAAAAAAAATACATAAAAAATAAAAATAAAGCAAGCAAGGCCATCAACCTGATATAATGATGAGCTTTCCTCATTTGGTTATTTCCAAAGGAGGAATCCTCTCTTTGTTATCCTGATTTCTGAGAAATGTTGACAGGTGCAGTCAAATGGAGAAAGCACATTTTAGCAGGTGGGGTGCAGGGAGAAGGCCGTGTGGTCCATGAGTACTGGCTTAAGGAGAAAGTTCTCTGAATAGTTCAGTTTAGTCTGTATTCTCTGCACTATCTGAGGCAAATTAAGATGTGTGGAATATTTCAGATAGTTTAGTCTGTAAATGTAGATGCTGCCCAATTGCTTATCACATCTGGAAAAGAGAAGGGAGAAAAGAATCAGAAGTTTCAAGGCAACCGCTTCCTTTCTACAAAACAGGAGAGAGCAGAGCTGGAAAAGCCTATTTTATAGCTCTCGTTGTGGGCTGTATATTTAGAATGACCAGGCTGGAATAACTTCATGCTGAAACTACTCCTTGTGCCCCAAACACTTTTCTATTTTTTTCTTGATCTTCCAAGGCAGGCGTCCTCGAACTGCGGCCAGAGGGCCACATGCGGGTGTTTTTGCCCGTTTGTTTTTTTACTTCAACATAAAATATGTGCAGTGTGCATAGGAATTTGTTCATAGTTTTTTTTTTAAAACTATAGTCCAGCCCTCCAACGGTCTGAGGGACAGTGAACTGGCCCCCTGTTTGAAAAGTTTGAGGACCCCTGTTCCAAAGTATAAATCATAAAAGGCAGTCGGACCGGTGTTGGACAGGATAGAAGAGGGGTGTGAATGAGATAGAATCCCAGATATTTAATGTTTCCAGTTTTAAAAACATTAAATCTCAATGCCTTTCCCAATCCTTTAGAGCAGTGGCTCAGCAGGAGTAGCTAGGAAGAAGCTTGTGAAAACAGCATCACTTGCTGCTGTCTGTAGGAATGATCGGTCAGTGAAAACAGTGTGCAATTTTTTTCTTGGCCAGAATAGGAACAAAAGACTCCCAACTGCCTGTCATATTTAAGTCTTTTCTTCTTTCTATCTGGGGCTGTTAAGGTATTTTTTTTTTATGCGTTAAAAAAAATCTTCAAGAATTAATACATTTGGAATATACCACACATCCTAATTTGCCTAAGATAGTGCAGTTTATTCCTATTGTCGCAACGTGATTGTTAATAGCACGCATTTCACATTCAAAAATGTCTTGATTCTACCACAAAGCATATGCTCGCATAGTTGTGCCTCTAATCAAACAAACTTTGGCTAAAATCTGAGCCCCATTTCTCACTAGATGTGAGACCCTAAGAAAGCTCCTTAATTTCCCCTTTTGCTTGATTTCTCATGTGTACAATGGGAATAATAGTACAGGTTGAGTGTCCCTTATCCAAAATGCTTAGTACCAGAAGTGCTTCAGATTTAGGAGTTTTTTTAGATTTTGTCTTTTTTTTTTTTAATTATTATTCTTTTTTGGTTTTTTGTTAGCTTGATCCCTCCATAGTCAGTTTTTTTTTTTGTTTGTTTGTTTTTTGGAACATTTGCAGAATACATACCAGTCGAGCATCTCTAATGTGAAAATCATAAATCTGAAATGCTCCAGGGAGCATTTCCTTGGAATGTCATGTCAGTGCTCAAAAAGTTTCAGATTTTGGAGCATTCTGGATTTCGGATTTTCAGATCTGGGATGCTCAAACTGTAGTACCTAGCTCATACGGTTGGTCGATGATCCAATGAGTTAATTTATATACGTCTCAGAACAGTTCCTAACATGTATGAACAGCTCAATGTGAGTCATTATGAAAGTTGAAGAGTCTGTCCACAAAACAACATCCAAAAAAAAAAAAAATACAACAACTGTGTAACGAAATACAGTATGTTTAAGTCCTTGGGTAACAAAGTGTCAATTGCTTTTGTGAACCACCCTTGCATAAATAAATAATACTCATATCATGGTCTTACTTTAAAACACACTTTCCTACACACTATCACAATTGTTTCCCAATAAAATTTATAAAGTAGGTATTATGAATGTCCTTATTTTTCAGATTAAGACAAAGAAGTCTTTCCAATATCACAAAGACAACATCTACTAGGGCCAGAATTTGAACCCAATTCTTCTTACTCTAAATGCCATATTTTGCTACTAGCAAAGGACAGACGCTAAATTCTTTATCATTTTATTTTTATCAGCTCAAGGAGAATTTTCATTGTAAATAACTAACATGTTTTGAAATATGTTTGCCTTGACTCCGTGACAGCACACTATTCACAGTGTATTATAATTGCATATTTAATTGCCCAATTGCTTAGCATAAAGATCATACATTTTGTGAGGGAGAAGACTATGGATGTCGCCTTCACCTTTGGGTTTGTAGTACCCTTCTTAATTTCTTTTCACGCAAGCAGGCATTCTATCAATGTCTACTAAATTAAGTGAAATGTGTTTCTCAAGAAGCGTCCTGGGGAACCTCAGGGGAAAGGAAAACACTTGCTTGTTTGCCCAGGACTTGTATTCAGACTCCCTGTTAAATGGTATTTTAAAAAGAGAAGACAAGTCGTTCGCTCAGCCTGGGCCCTAGGTGATAAGGGGCATTGATGGAGAGAAATGTATTAACTTCTCTGCCATTTGGTGACATATTTTTTCCCTTGGGGACTTCACTGAGATATACTGAGACAAACTTTGACTTCTCTCAAGGAAACCTCCCCACCTAGAGCCCCTTGCCATAATATTGAGACTTCTTAAAATGAGAGCAAGATAAAGTACTTACTTTCCACGTCCGTAGAGGTGTCCATGGGCATTAGAATCATTACAACTCGGCTCCTGATTATCAATGGTATAATTAGATTGATAAAAATCAGACTCAAACTGCCCCAAGTTTGACATCCTGAAAAATAAGAGGTTTTCTTTTTTTGTTTTTGTTTTTCCACTAAGTGCATGAGTCAATGTAACTTCTTTTTGAGACATTTAGAAAGATTAATTGATGATATGGTTATGACTGAATTCCTATCAGAGAACAAGGTATTCTTTTTTTTTTTTTTTGTATATATTAGTTGGCCAATTAATTTCTTTCTATTTATAGTAGAGACGGGGTCTCGCTCTTGCTCAGGCTGGTTTCGAACTCCTGACCTCGAGCAATCCGCCCGCCTCGGCCTCCCAGAGAGGAACAAGGTATTCTTTCAATGGGTAAATTAAGTTATTGAGGGAAGAGTGTGGAAATATACGCTAGAAAGTCATTTGCAAAATGTGTTATCTTCAGCTACTTCTGAAATTTTCACATCCTGGACCGTGACTTTGACTAAATTGACTTTAACTGATCTGAAACAATTAACATTCTTCCCCAAATATCTTATTTTTAGAAGTTTAAGAGAAAAACTTTAAAACTTGTTACACATCTAGGTTTTCCCTTAAGTGATGAAGTAATGTCAATTCTTCATTTTAAGCATGTGTGTGTGCATAAGCACATACACACACACACTCATATATATACCGTGTCTCCCCCAAAATAAGACAGGGTCTTATATTTATTTTTCCTCAAGAAGACACCCTAGGGCTTATTGTCAGGGGATTTTGTTTTTTTAAGTATGGTACAACAATCTACATTTATTCACATTGAGTTAAGTCATCTTCTTCTGGAACATCATCATCACTCTCCAAACCCCAAATTCCATCCTGAATGTCTTGCGACTCTGTTTCCTTTAGAACCATCGTCCCCGATCTCTCCTGTGGAGCACTAGAGCTCTCACGGGGCAGATGAGAAGGGCTGCTCGTGTTCTTTCCCGCTCCACGACGACACGCATGGGTCGTGTAGATACGCTGCGCAGCCACGCCCGTCACTAGGTGTTATTTTCCGGGTAGGGCTTCTATTTTGCACATTCTTAGACATCCTGCTAGGGCTTACTTTATGGGTAGGTCTTATTTTTGGGGAAGCATGGTACACACACTTATAACAAGACTATAAAGCAAATGACTGATAATACTATTTAAGTTTGATTTTCCTACAGCTTTAAAGTTTGCTAATAGCCTCCCTATTCCCCAAAACAAAAACAAAGCCCTAAGACCTATTTTCTAGTTCTAGCTGACAATTCCTGAAAAGTGTTTGGAGCATTTTCATTCGTCTTTTTCTTTGGATAGTGTACCTGCATTTCTGGCTGAGTCGGATAGAGAAAGACTCAATACTGCTAAAGGAACCGGCTTTTTTCCTATTAATATATACTCTTTCCTATTAATATATACTCTTTACATAGTTTCTACTCACTTTTGGGAAAGAAGAGGAAGGCATGACCTTGAACTAGACCTAATGGCCAGGAATACCAGAGGGAAAATGAGATTTGAGAGGAGAAAGAGGTGAGGGAAGAAGAAGGTTCTAGAGAGATAAGAGTGGCTATTTTGATAAAAACTTAGAGAATGGAGAAGAGAATTCTCAATTGAACAAATATGATGATCCAACTCAACATTTTAATCTTTATTGTTCTTGGAAAAACTTTCTTTTTAAAAAGTGAATTAAAAAATCACTAGGAGCAATCCATGTAATTATAATCATCTATGAAATACTACTTATAATAAATTTCAAATGGAATTGCATAAACAGCCTTAACCCTAAGGGCCTCATTAATCAGAAATAGTCGAGCAACAAATGTCACATATATCAAATTTGTTCAGCAAAAACACAAAAAGCTTTTCTAAAATTAGATGCGGCAATTCACGCATCCGATTTAATAAATCAAGATTTTTTCATTAGCAGTGTGTATAAAAGCAGCTATGAATTATGTAAACTAAAATCAGGACTTAGTGATAAATCTTATAACAACTTATAATTTAAAGAACTTAAAATTTAGCAGCATAACTTTTTCAACACATGAAAATATGTTGTCATAAAGCACAGGGAGTAATTTCTGGAGAACGCACTAAGTTTTCAAAACATGCAAAGCTTTATGTAATATGGCCATTGGTATTAGAGTCCTTACATAACCCAGCTTCCCACTTTGTTTATATGCCAAGTCTTTGAGAAGGATCAGACACATACCTCTGTGTGTTTGATGTGGAAATATCCCCCAACTAGTGTAGCTTTACATGAGCTTCTTAAAGCAAATCTGTTTGTGGAAAGATGACGGGGCTGGCTATATATATATATGTTTCTAAATTTGTACTCTGACACTCTGAACAGATGCTACAGCCAAAAAAAAAAAAAAAAAAGCCTACCAAAATGCCAAATACAGTATCTCATAACACTTGTTATGGTTTACAAACACAGTGAACAGTGTACAGACATAAACTGATAATGTGGAAATGAAAGATAGATTGAATTCCCTTGCCTGCATGTTTATTATACTTTGACATAAGATTATTCATTTGAGGCAAGCATTGGAAAGTAAGATGCTTCAATGTTCCCTCCACTTCATGGCCTTTGAGATTATATTTTACCTAGATAGGATTTACTACTAATATGCAGAAAAAAGTCAATGTATGGTACATAATCTTTTTTTGTTTTGTTTTGTTTTCATTTCCATTACTCATTTTTATTTTTATTTCAGGATATTGTGAAGGTACAAACATTTTGGCTACATTTTATATCCTGGCCTCTCCCAAGTGGAAATTACAGGCCTGCCCTTCCCCCCCCCCACACACAACAATGCACACCGTGTCCTATTGTCGTGAGTTTAACCCCCCCAGCCCCCCAGCCCTGGAGAATATCACTACCATGTGGGCACCATAGTGTTGATCCGTCAGTACCAATTTGATGGCGAGTACACGTGGAGCCCATTCTTTCCATCTTGTGTCACCTCACTTTGGATAATGGGCTCAAGCTCAACCCGGAAAAATATAAGAGGTGCCAGATCCCTGTCGTTTCTTATGAAGATCTTAGCACCAAAATAAAAATAGGGTTTCATTGATTTTGGCTAGATCTGAAATATTCTATTTATGTGAACAACATTTAGGAAGACTAATTATGGTCTGCCTCTGACTCTTTTTTCCTGTTTCTCACTTCTCCAGCAGAGGTTAAGACAGATATATTAAGTGCTCATGTGATCTAGTGCATTTATTTATTTATTTTGAGACAGAGTCTCACTCTGTTGCTCAGGCTATAGTGCCGTGGCATCAGCCTCGCTCACAGCAACCTCAAACTCTTGGTCTCAAGCAGTCCTCCTGCCTCAGCCTCCCGAGTAGCTGGGACTACAGGCATGCGCCACCACGCCCGGCTCATTTTTTCTATATCTATTAGTTGGCCAATTAATTTGTTTCTATTTATAGTAGAGACAGGGTCTTGCTCTTGCTCAGGCTGGTTCCGAACTCCTGAACTCAAGCAATCCGCCCGCCTCAGCCTCCCAGAGTGCTAGGATGACAGGCGTGAGCCACCGCGCCCGGCCTTGGCATTTAAAATTTTTATGCTGGAGCTAAGGACAGAATGTCGCAGTAATCTTTTCCGCACTGTTTAAAAACATTTGGAATTCGAATTTGTTTGATCAGAGCTTCCTTTTCTAGGTCACTAGTCAGGTAGTGGCAGATCACACATTTATTGAGGACCTACTACTAAGTACCAGACTTTGTTCTAGATGCTAGGGTTACAGGACTAGCATCTCTTTAAATGCAGCTCTGTGTAGCTTGCATTTAAAGAGATATATTTTAGGATTGATTATAGTACACATATAACTAATAATAATGACCAGCTGGGCATTTTTCTACAACTGTCAGGTTTAAGTCATTTAATTCAACAATCTTATGAGGTATTATTATTATCCTGTTTTACAGAAAAAAGAAATAGAGATTAAGCAACTCGCTCAAGGTCATCAACTAGTAAGTAGTTGAAAGAGCCAACGTTTGAATCATGGCAGACAGCCCAGAACTCACATTATTATCCGAGATATTAATGATTTCAGGAGAGAAGAAGAATATGCTATTAAGATGAAGAGTGCTAAAGGGAGAAGATTTTAGTATTCAGAGAAGGCCTTTTAAGAGGGTCATTTGGATAGATACCTGATGGATGAGAAGGAAGAGGTCATTTGAAAGATTATGTGAAGAATGCCTTAAGCAAAGGCTTTGAGATGGCAAGGAGTTTGGTGGTTGGCGGTTTAGAGAGAAAGCCAATGAGACTAGTGATTTTTGAACTAGGGAAAAGTGGAAGGAGATGACGTTAGAAGCATGGGCGGATCCCAAAGGAGCTTGTAGGTCATGGTAAGGAGTCTAGACGCCAATATAATTGAAATGAGATGTCCTTGAAGGTTTTAAGCAATGAGATGATAGGGTCAGCGTTATGCAGAATTGGAGGAGGGAGCCTGGTTAGGAAGGGGCTGCTGCTATAATGCAGGCATGAGACTCCGGAGGCTTGGACTAGGGTCGCCGTTGAAGTGGGGAGAACTGATCCAAAAGCCATTGCAGCTGAGAGAACGATGAATGGAAGAGGTCATGACTGGAACAGGCATATCAGTGAGAAGAGGATTCAGCCCAGGAAGGACAAAGAGCTATTTGAACGGAGGAAGGTCCAGTGGAAACAGAGAGGACTGAACAGGTACAGAAGATATGTGTCCTACCACTCTGGGAGGCCGAGGCAGGCGTATCGCTCAAGGTCAGGAGTTCGAGACCAGCCTGAGCAAGAGTAAGACCCCCATCTCTACTAAAAATAGAAACAAATGAATTGGCCAACTAAAAATATAAAGAGAAAAAATTAGCCGGGCATGGTGGCACATGCCTGTAGTCCCAGCTACTCGGGAGACTGAGGCAGGAGGATTGCTTGAGTCCAGGAGTTTGAGGTTGCTGTGAGCTAGGCTGACACCACGGCACTCTAGCCCAAGCAACAGAGTGAGATTCTGTCTCAAAAAACAAAAAACAAAAACAAAAATGACAACAACAACAAAAAAACCCAGAAGATATGTGGAAAGAAGATTTAATAGGATTCAATTTTCACTGAATAGGAGGGAGAAGGAAAAGGCAATTATCAATGGTCACTTCTAGAATTCTGACAAGTTTTCTGTCCTAATATATAACATAACGCTATAGAGTAAGGCCAAATTGTTGAATAGCAGACAAATTTAGATCATCACCTTTTCCATTCTTTCTTTCAAAGTTCTTTATGTGAGAACATAGGTCCCTTCCTGTAACAGCAGAGATTCAGGGTACATTCTTTGTTTCTGGCATACAAATTCACAGAAAAGCTTACCAAAGATGATATTTGTAATCTTAGTCCATTTAGATAAATTTTAAACTTATTTTTTGATTTTATACTTTTCAACATTGTTTCCTTCATAAAAACTGGCTTGATCAAATGAACTGCAGGAATACATGGACCAAAAATGGCATATAAAAATGAAATTAATCCAAATCTCAAGTGAACTATAAGCTATGAAACATTGAAGACCAAATGACTTCAATCTCCCGAGAAGTGCATTAATGGTCCACTAATGCATATGCCAGAATATTTTAAAGCTACCCTTACAAAGGTAATACTAGATATGTATAAAATATGCATTTAAGTGTTTTTTCCATTAATGAATCATCTGATTGTTATAGTGTATGCAGAAGAACAGAAATAGAGATCAATATTATGTATAGTCACAGTGTCATCAATTTAATATTTTAACTCATTTATTTAAATAATAGTTTCTGGGTTCTGAGTGACCAAAAAGACTGCACAAAAATATGAATAAAGATTCTCACTGGATATAAAAAGCCCCATGTTCTACTCACAGCCACTTTCCTTTCCTTCCCTTTCATTTCCCTTTCTCTCCCCACTCTCTCCTTCCTTCCCTCCTTTCCTCCCTTTACTTTGTTCTCTCTTTGAATTCTCTCCTAAGATGATCACATCTATTCTCCTAGATTTATATATTATTATACATAGACAATCCAAAAGTTACATATGCACCTGTGACCTTCTTTCTCAGCCCCAAACTGTCAATTTGACAGATGTTTCATACTTAACATAATCAAAAACAGATTTTTAAGAAATCTCTACCCCCCTCAACCCAATACGGTTTTCTCCATTTCAAGAAATGGCATCACAAAGCACCCACTGAGTCAAATCAGAAATCATCTAACCTGTCAACAAATTCTACCAATTCTTTCTCAAAAGTATATCTCCCAGTTTATTCCATCCTCCCTGCTATCAGCCTGGTTGAAGCCAACCTGTTCTCCCAATTACACTTCTGTTTGTAATTATTCAACAAAGTGAAATACCACTTTTAAAGTAGCAGATTGGCAGGAGGCAATGAAGGTTAAATTAAAAGACTGTAAAAAATGATGCCTTTAGTGAATTGCCAAAATCAGGGAAGATTTTTCTGTGGTTCCTAATTGCAATTAGCAGGAGGACTCAAGGAGAAGAATTTCCGTCCACACTCACAATTTCTTAGCATCTCTCTGATCGTCCATCAAGTGTTGTAGAGACTGACTTGCTCCATAGCTATATCTGCAACAATGTGCTCTAGACCTGACAATTATACATGCGTATTTGTGTTAAATTAAAGGATGAATTATTAGATGGATGGGTGAATGATCACTACTATTAATTCTGCATACTCGAATCCAATATTTCAGTTGATGTCTGTCAATACAAGCAAGCATCATATAAAATTGTGACATCCAGCACGGAAGTCTTCTGATATTAAAACAGAGGCTCAAGGCCGGGCGCGGTGGCTCACGCCTGTAATCCTAGCACTCTGGGAGGCCGAGGCGGGAGGATTGCTCGAGGTCAAGAGTTCGAAACCAGCTCTGAGCAAGAGCGAGACCCCGTCTCTACTATAAATAGAAAGAAATTAATTGGCCAACTAATATATATAGAAAAAAATTAGCTAGGCATGGTGGCGCATGCCTGTAGTCCCAGCTACTCGGGAGGCTGAGGCAGGAGGATCGCTTGAGCCCAGGAGTTTGAGGTTGCTGTGAGCTAGGCTGACGCCACGGCTCTCACTCTAGCCTGGGCAATAAAGCGAGACTCTGTCTCAAAAAACAACAACAACAACAAAAACCAGAGGCTCAAGAGAGGCTCAATGACTTGTATAGTTACACACCTAGTATGTGAAAGAACCTAGTCTGAAACATCAATTCTCTCACTCAGACTAGTTTCCTTTTATTTCTCTGCTTCTCCAAAAACACTGTATATGGCTGGCCAGAATTCTGGTGTTATGACTGTACCTATTTGGAAACACTAAATGATGTTTATTTATAACCCTGCAAAATATTTTTCAGCTGAACGGAGCTGTCAATAAACCCAAAGGAGTATGTGTTATCATTTTCTACCTCTGCTGACAGGAAAATTGATTCTTTATTACCAGTGTTTATCATGCAATTACTTTACTTGGCAATCTGTGTTGCAATTTAATGTACATTGGATGCATTTTACATATAAATTACTATTCACATTAATGCAGAGAAGAATACAATGCATTTCATTTTCCATTATTTTTAATGCATTTTGGTCAGCATTCTCTATAAGCACTTTTTGTTAGTAGCACAAAAGATTTGTTCCTGATCATCTGCCCCTTAAAGATCATGCTGCTTCTATTTTATAAGCCTGAAACTACAGCCCAGAATATTACATAGTTACATGAAAATAGGCATAAAATTCTATTTCACTGCATGAATTTTAAAGAGCTCAATATGCTCTATGGCAAGAAAAGAAAAGAAAACTACAGGTTTTTGCTTCATTAATACTGTCATAATAATCTTTGACTTTTAATCTATTTTTTTGTCAGCTTCCACTTTTGTTTTAGTAGAAGACATTGGAATCTAGCAGAATTATTACTGAACTCTTACTAAGTTTTTAGTTTGGTAATAATTAAATGTTAGCAGAAACATACTTTGCACCTGTAATTATTAAACCTGATATGAGCAGTAGTTGAGTTGTACATTCTTGGCAACCATGTTATTATTATTGTCATTTTTAAATGTAATAAGAAGTCAAATTTACATACATTTAGCAAGTTGATATAATTAATTTTCATAAGCAGTCTTTCCTGGGAATTACATAAATTCCTCCATAAGTTATCTAACCAAATGGATACTCAGTTCTCTCAACTGTAAAAAGGAACAAAATGTATACCTACATCTTAGGTACAGTTTATTCCATCTTTATCTCATCCACTTAACTTTATTTTTTATGTTTCATAATATACCTAAATCATTGATCAAAATGTATGTATATATGTGTGTATAAATAAACATGTATACAATATGAGGATTAGGCAGAATTTTGCAAAAGGAGCAATTACCACAGTAGCTGGAAGTAGTTAATGCTCAATAAATGGTACTTGTTATGATCATGATTCTAGATGAAAATGAAGCTGGATCAATAGCAGGTATCTATATTTATTCTTGTGTCCATTATTTATAGTCATTCAACACATAACTTTTTTTTAGTGGACTCTACTCTGATAGTACATAAATCTGCATAAATTTCATTTTATCAAAAGAAGCTGGGAGGTATATATGTGCAAATGCTTACTTTTACAGATAGATTGTGATTAGAGATTCAACATTTCTTGACCATTCATATCTTATTTTATAATACATAAATTGGCTGGGAGCGGTGGCTCATGCCTGTAATCCTAGCACTCTGGGAGGCCGAGGCAGAAAGATTGCTCGAGGTCAGGAGTTTGAGACCAGCCTGAGCAAGAGCGAGGCCCTGTCTCAACTGAAAAAATAGGAAGAAATTAGTTGGACAATTAAAAATGCAGATGAAAGATAGCTACAAATTCCTTGACATTCCTCTTGTTGAGAAGGAATACCTTTCACCTTGACGATGGGCTGGCCTTAGTGACTTGCTTGACCAATAAAATGTGGTCAAAGTAATGTTCTCAGACTTCTGAGCCTGGGAGTCAGTTAGCTTTTTGCCTCGGTCTCTTGGAACACTTGTTCTCGGAGGCCAACTGCCATGTAATAAGGCAATGTACCCTGAGGTCATGCTCGAGAGACCCACGTGGAAAGGCCCTGTGACTATGACAAGAGGAATAAGTCATTTTTCAAGCGCCCTGCTTGTCCAATCACCCCAGTTGAGGCCACACACATCATACGACAGAAACAAGCCATCCCTGTCAATCCTTCCAAATTGCAGATGAATGAGCAAAAGGAACGATTGTTTTAAGCCACTCAATTTTACAGCGGTTTGTAATGACAGCGACAAATAACAAGAACACAATGTAGAGCATGTAATCAGTTTTTTAAAATGTTATATTGGCTCTGAGACGAAATAGGAAGAAAAATTTGGAAGAGCCGCAAGGAGACTGTTAGCGGAAGCTCAAAGGGCCCCAGGGTAAGGATTTGAAAAATAGTGAAAAATATGTTTTCAAAAGATGGAAAAAAAAATAACCTATTTTATGTAGCATTAGAAAGTTTGGCGACACCATTGCTAAAATTAACTTGAAAAATAGAAAGGGAACTTTCCAGGCAGAATACAGAAAATGACCTCAGATAGATTTAAGGGTCTACTTTGTGGAGCTTCCGAATTTCTTCTGGGCATGCCTTATGGACACTCTCAGTTAAATTATAAGGGTTTTACGAGTATTAACATTTCTCAACACCCACAAAGTGGCCTAAGTTAGAAAAGGTCCTGCCTTAGAAAGAACTATTCGTTGTGAAGTTGATTGTAAATTGATCCGTTAGAAACTCAAATAGGGAGGCAGGAAATGCACTGAGCATATCTCTGTTCTTTGGATAGAAGTTGGTACAATTTGTATATAGTAAAAATTCTTACACAAGCTTTGCAGATATTGCATGTTCCATTTATTTCAATACGTATTCGTGATCACTTATAAAAGGTGCAAATGTATCTTAATGTCATCTTCTTAAAAACAATAGGAAGCAGCACAATTTGTTGATTCTATACCTTTTCCACCAGGGAGGAGACATCCTGTGTTAAAGGATGAGAATTATTAGACTTAAATCTTCATACCTCAAACCTAAAAAGGTACATTTGACCACATGTATTGCAGGCAAAACTATGTGAAGACAAAAGATAATAGAAATATTACTTAGTGAAGTGGAATCAGAGTGTGGGGACTTGGTTTTTAATTCCCTGTGCCTCCATTTCTGGCCAACACATAAAAAAAAGTTCTTGGTTCAAGGCACTTACCACAATGGACCCTATAAAGATAATGTCAACCTTTGCCTCTCTAATGCCCTTTCTTCTTCTTCTTCTTTTTTCTTTTCTAGTTTATATTCCTTCTGGTGGATCCATGTTTTTCTTCAGCTATATTGAAACCATTTGTTAAATTATACCAACTGTTGTCCTGTCCCGTGCAGTATATCCCCACTATGTTCCAAGACCCTCAGTGGATGCCTGAAACCATGCATAGTATCAAACCCTATATATACTATGTTTTTTCCTACATATACATACCTATGATATGATTTAAACCTATGATTTAAACCTTTAAACCTATGATAAAGTTTAATTTATAAATCAGGCACAAATAAGAGATTAACAAAAATAATTAATAATAAAAAAGAACAATTATAAAAAATATACTGGAATAAAAGTCATGTGAATGTGGTTCTTCCTTCTCTTTCTCAAAATATCTTATTATACTGTACTCACCCTTTCTTGTGATCTGTCGATGTGATAATCGATGTGATCTGTCAATGTGATCTGTCGAGGCAGTTACTAAGTGACTAACGTGCCGTGTTTCCCCAAAAGTAATCCCTAGCAGGATTTCTAAGCATTTGTGCAATAGAAGCCTTACCCCCAAAATAAGACCTAGTGATGGGTGTGGCTATGCAGCACATTTGCACAACTCATGCATTTCATCGCAGAGTGGTCAAGAAGATGAGCAGCCCTTCTCATCTGCCCCATGAGAGCTCTAGTGCTCCACAGGAGAGATCGGGGTTGATGGTTCTAAAGGCAATAGAGTCATAAGACATTCAGGATGGAATTTGGGGTTTGGAGAGTGATGATGATGTTCCAGAAGAAGACGACTTCACTCTATTTGAATAGATGTCGATTGTTGTACAATACTTAAAAAAAAACAACACACCCCCTGAAAATAAGCCCTAGGGTGTCTTCTTGAGGAAAAATAAATATAAGACCTGGTCTTATTTTCGGGGAAACACGGTACATGCTGTCATGTAGACTGCATAGATGTGCTGGACAAAGGCAAGACTCCAGTGCAGGGCAGGATGGAGCAGGTGGGCAAGAGATTTCATCACACTACTCACAACAGTGCGCAATTTAAAAATGTATGAATGGTTTATTTCTGCAATTTTCCGTTTAATAGTTCTCGTAACTGAAACTGTGGAAAGCAAAACGGTGGATCAGGAAGCACTACTGTACACTATTTTCTCCCTGAAGTGGCTTTGGATATTCCTGATCTCATCTCTTACGTATCGATTTTAGGCTTTAGAGATCAATGTGTTTGCTCTGATTTCCAAAACTCAGACAGCGAGTAAAGGAAAGGCCAGACCACTCCTGTGATCATCAGAGTTGAGTTTATTGATTTGCCAGACAAGACAACACATGCCAAGGGGGGGAAAAAAAATTCAATGAGTAGTTTTCTGAGGGCAAATCTTTAGGGAGTATTATGAGTTAGGGAAGTGGTGGGAATTTATGGTGGTTGTGCTAATTAAGACTTAATGTTTAAAAAAAAGAAAAAGAAAAAAAATCATGTCTTCGTTATGCATATAAACAAAAAAAGAAAAAAAAAAAGACTTAATGTTTGCTTTCTGGAGAGCGTACAAGGGTCTAGAAAAGGGTCCATAAGTCAATACGAGGTTAGCCAAAAACAAATCCCATTTTTCACTGCTCAGGAGTCTTCAATTGTGTCCAATTGAAACTTTCAAAGGTTTTGGGAACAATACTAAGAATTCTGTTTCCAATCACAATGGTGAACTGATCACAACTACCCTCTCCCTCCTTGGAACCAACCTCTGGATGTTCCAGAAAAGCCCGAGGAAATAGCGGGAGGCAAACATCGGATGCCATCCAGGTCTCATCATCACTTTTACCCCTTTCTCACTTCACCGGAGCTCATCTGAGGTTAGCTCCATGACTGACATGTGGAATACATCTCAACATCCAGATTTTAAAAGATTTTATTTTGCCACTGGGTGGGTTGTGTTCCTAATACCACCTTTAGGCTCCATGACTTTAACTTCAGCTTTCACTGTATCGCGAGGAGACGCGCGGACGTTAAGATGTCGCGCGCCCTCTGACGCCATAGAGCTGCGCCGCGCGGACGTCACAGCGCTGCGCCGCGTTTCCGGCGAGTAGCTAGGGCTTCCGGTTGTGTAGAGCGACCGCAGCTCCCTCCCTTCCCCGCCTGGCTGCGGGGCCCTAGGGAGGCTTCGGGCAATGGCGCTGTTGCCTCCCGGGACCCTCTCCTGACACCTTCGCCGCCCGGGGCATGTGGACCGTCTTGGGTCCGGGCTGGGGGCGCGGGCATGCGCTCGCGCTGTGGGCCGCGCGCCGGCGCCTGCCGGGGCCTCGACCTGCGCCATCCCGCGAGCCCGCAGCCAGGCGCTTCAGCTCCGCGGACCTCAAGGTGACCGAGGAGCCACTTTCTTAAAACTTCGGAGTGCCCCTGTGATCTTGGAATCGGCAGGCTTTCCTGGGAGTGGCCGTGAATCCCTCTTGGGATCTGCAAAGGGAAGCAGAGCAGAGAGCGGGGAAATTGCTGGGGCTCCTGCATGGGACCTCCCACCTCTCACCGGTGTGACCTTGGGCGACTCACTGAACTTCCTAGACCAGGGGTCCTCAAACTTTTAAAACGGGGGCCAGTTCACTGTCCCTCAGACCCGTGGGAAGGCCGTTGGAGAGTTGGGGCACATTCCACACATGCGCACTGTGGGCCCCGGGAGCAGTCGGCTGCTAAGCAGGACAGGCAACACACCTGGGGCCAGATAAATGTCCTGGGTGGGCGGCAGGTGGCCCACCAGCTGTAGTTTGAGGATCCCTGTCCTACGGTTTCTGATTGGCGGTGTTAGCTGATGCGTCTGTTAGTTTATGCCAAGCATTGGTCATAGAGCTTTGCGTGTATTGATTTATTTAATTTTCCTGAAAGCCTATCAGGGAAGCTGCTAATATCACTTTTATTTCCCGGCAGCTTGTTAGCTATGTGACTTGGGCAAGTTACTTCTTTGAGGCTCTGCTGCTTTATTTGTTGAATGAGATATGGCCGTGTTTCCCGGAAAATAAGACCTACCCATAAAATAAGACCCAGTGGTGGGCGTGGCTATGCAGCACATCTGCACAACCCAACCCATGCATGTCCTGGCAGAGCGGGAAAGAGGAGGAGCAGCCCTTCTCATCTGCCCTGTGAGAGCTCTAGTGCTCCACAGGAGAGATGGGGGCCATTGGTTCTAAAGGAAATAGAGTCACAAGAAATTCAGGATGGAATTCGGAGTTTGGAGAGTTAGGATCATGTTCCAGAAGAAGACGACTTAACTCTATTTGAGTAAATGTAGATTGTTGTATCGTCCTTAAAAACAATAACACATGCCCTGAAATAACACAGCCCTAGGGTGTCTTCTTGAGGAAAAATAAATATAAGACCATGTCTTATTTTCGGGGAAACACAGTAATAGAACATCCAATGGCTTATTTGTGAGGTTTGTGTATATAAGGCTGGAACTTTTTAGACCCGTACCTGGGATGCAAGAAGTGCTGGGTAATGTCTTAACTTCTGTTTGTTTTATTATATTATTTTACCTCAACCAGAGCAAACCTCTGTGATTTTGACTCAATGTTCTTGTGGTTGGAGAAGGTGAGGGTTCAGCAACTCTTACATAAAACTACATAACCATGAAGAGATACATATAGTTTAGGCAGAAAGCTATAAAGTAGGTGGAAAAATCAGACTTTATTATAATTAGCCATTTTTTCTAATAGGTCTGTGGTTTTAAAAGTGGATTTGTATTGCAATTCCAGGTTCTTAAACATGGTAGAGTTTTGTTTACCTTTTGAATTGAAGGGCAAAAGATATGACCATCTATAGGGCAAACATCAGGATGAGTTTTTTGGGTTTTTTTTGGCAGAATTTCTTTCAGATATGAATGTACTTTTATTATGTGCCTTATATTGGGGCAGTTATAAAAAGAAAACTTCCATTATAGTTTCATGTTTTTTGCTGATTACTACATATAGCTTTTATTGGATAAAATGTTTAGAGTACGAAAGAACTGGTATATTTTACTTGAATACCAATTTCCAGTAGTTTGTGAGCTTACTTACCATACATGTCTTTATTGTCAGAATAATGTCAACAATATAAGTGCTAGAAATGAAATTGTTTTTAAAAAATAGTATACTTTTATGCAAAATTTATACTCCTAAATTTAATATTTCTCTCTTATTTTTAGGAAAAACTTGACATGTCTGGATTTCCTGTTGAAAATACCAGAAATTTCAGTATTATTGCACATGTGGATCATGGCAAAAGTACTTTAGCAGACAGGCTCCTAGAACTAACAGGTATTTTCATTTTATATTATATACTTAATAGCTGTGAGTAATTGGGAATTACTTTTTCCACGCCGTATTAAATTTTGGTCTTAATTTTATATGTAATACTCTTTGTTTTAAAGTCCAGAGAAATATCAATAAGTGTTTCTTTTTGTAGGGACAATTGATAAAACAAAGAATAATAAGCAGGTTCTTGATAAATTGCAAGTGGAACGAGAAAGAGGAATCACTGTTAAAGCACAGACAGCATCTCTTTTTTACAATTGTGAAGGAAAACAATACCTTTTAAATCTCATTGATACACCAGTAAGTTTAATATGAATTTTACTTATATTGTTAAAGTCAACCTTGTGTTAATAGTGAAGACAAATCCTTAATTTTTAAACTGAATATTAAACATCTACATTTTCTTTTTGCTTTCTCAGTGTTCTTGTGTTAAATGTAAATTGTTCAAAAGTGCAGGCTAAAAAAACAGAAACCTATATTGAACAACTTAAAGTAGAGTCAGTAGCTTTGCCATAATGCCCCTTCCTAAAAAAATTACAGCTAACATTTAGAGGTGTCAATATTTTTTGTTTCTCAGGGCCATGTTGATTTTAGTTATGAAGTGTCCAGGTCACTTTCTGCTTGCCAGGGTGTTCTACTTGTGGTTGATGCAAATGAGGTAGGTGTTTTTCATTTTGTATGTTCTGCATGTGATGTCACATGCCTTCTTGATTGTTTCAAGAGGCTTAAAATTTTGGGGGGAAATAGAATTTTTGTGTTTGAAAAAAATAGATTTATTGTATTATTCAAAACTGTATTCCTTGATCCTGTTAACTTGGAGTTTTATTACATTAAAGTGTTCTGTGAAATTGACTGTTCATCTTTTAATATTTGAAAAGTGATTGGAAGAATTGTTCAAAAGATTGCATTTTTGTTGAAATACGATGTCATGTCTCTGTGTATCCTGCCAAAAAAAAGAACAAAAACCCATCTTCAATTCTAGCAGTTTTTAATCTGAGGTTTCCATATCAATTCCAAGGACAGCTTGGAAATAAATCTTTAGTTTTCAGATCATTTTTAGGTGATTTTAAGGCAGTAATTCGGAAAGTGTTAGGTTTAAAGAAAATCAAATAACATTACCAAGTTCTTTTGTGGTATAAATCATAAAAACATAATCAGCCAATTACCATATAAGATCCATTATATATTAAAGTAAGCTTTTGATATGTCTCGGTTTCTTACAAACTCTTTATTCAAAACCCAAAGGGTACGCCGTGGTGGTGGTAAGCTTTTCCTGATCCTGCCAGGAAAAGTCAGTCTGTACCTTAGATACTGGGCTTTATAGACTGTGCTATGTGACTGTGCCCTCTAGTAGGCTTTGAGGTCCTTGAGTCCATGTTTTATCTTTGTGTCTTCAGTGTCTGACACAGTTCCTGCCATAGAATGGGCCCTCTCATAACTGCTTCCTGAACAGAAAAGGAATTATCACAGGGAATGATCCATAGGCCTGGATGTATAGGTACCTCAGCTCGTTTGCCCTGTACCTCTGCTTGAGGCTTCCTATCTCCAACTTAGTAGCGAGTGTCTGGTGGACCGCCCTGCTTGATCTGGTTATTGCTTTACCATCAGCCATCTTCGTTTTGACCCCCAAGACGTAAGATGGAGAGAAAAGTATGAAAGACAGATATATGGCATTTTTGTTTAATTTTATTATTAGAGTTATGCAAAATCTCAGTTTTGATAAAGATGTGTGGAATGGTCTTGAATTACAAGTTTTGTGCTGGATGGTTGTCATATCAGTGTCTTGTGTCTTGATATTTCCAGGGTATTCAAGCCCAAACTGTAGCAAACTTCTTTCTTGCCTTTGAAGCACAGCTGTCAGTAATTCCAGTTATAAACAAGGTAAGTATAATGAGACAGCCCTGCTATTTATTATTTTCACTTCCTAAAAGTACATTTAGTGTTAAAATATCAGGTGTACTATATATTATATTAGAGATCTCCACCTATTTATTAAATGTGCTGGTGGGATTTATCTCTTTGAATTGCATATAACAGAATTGCAACTGAAACTCCTATACCTTCAAACATAGTTGAGAAGATAGTCCCCTGAACTACATGGGGTACTGGAAGGCCATTTCTGTAGGAAAGGAATGCACAACAGAAAAAAACATGTCTGTTGTACTAAACTTCACATAGGAAAGAAAAGGAGCTTGTGATACAGGAGGAAACAATTCAGCGCTAAACTGAGTTCTGTCTACCAACCTCCATTTTATGTTTTAAAATTAATACATTAAGAATTTTAATTTTAAAATCTGCATTGAGTTAAATTAACATTTCTTGATTTTGGAGTTAAGTTTTGAAAAAGAAAGGTCACAGGTAAGAAAGCTTGTCAGACTTGTGTTTAACTTTTAAAATCAGTGCCCATGGTGCTAATTGATAAATTACTACTGAATTCTTCTGCGTTGAGTAGCTAACTGCTTAAGTTTTTTGCATGTTCTGTTATCTGATATTTTTCAGTAGTCATACTTGTTAAATTGTATTGCTTGTATATATATTATTTTTTAATACTTTAAAAAAAATCTTAGAGGGGTCAGTTAGTTTAAAGCAGGCAATCTTTTAACCATTCAAATACTGTTAATACTATTTATTTTTATTATACTAACACATAATGTTTTTATTTTTAAAGATAGATTTGAAGAATGCTGATCCTGAAAGGGTTGAAAAACAAATTGAAAAAGTGTTTGATATTCCAAGTGATGAATGTATCAAGGTAAAATACCTTGTTTTGGAAAAGATTATACTTTTTTAAAAAGCGAAATTTTGTGGTATTTGATAACCTAGCATGATATAGTTTTTTTCATGGTTTTGCAGAGTTCTTTTACTATTATTTGATTGCTTCTATCAGAAACCCTTTTGATACTGTATTATTACAATGCTACAGTTAAAGGAATTAAAGCTCAAAGATTTACCACTTTCCTAACATCACAAGTTTAGTTAGTCAGTATGCCCAGACTAAAACAGGCCTTCTCAAACTTCCTGCAGTATTATTTCTTGTATACCATTTTGCCTCTATGAGAATATTATGTTTGAAGAGCAGGTTCAAACTAATTTAAAGGTAGTTGTATGTATCATTATTGGAATTGACAAAAACCTATTTTATAAAAAAGCTAGCTGTGGTAATGCTAGGAAACAGTAGGTTTTATTTATATCAAAGTTGATACTGTTTTAAATTTGAATTTTTACTCTCCTTTCAAATGATGATTTTCTTGTTAAATCGCCACAGCCAAACTGCCGTAAGTGCATAGTACTATAGTAAGTTATGTCAGTGCAGCAGTATAATGTTTTTCTTTCAAATCTCATCTGGTTTTTGAAAGAGTAGGGGTTATTTATTTATTTTTTAATTTAAACAAAGGATGATTACTTACAAACTGAATAAAGTAATAATTTTTTATATGTATAGAATTTAATGTATTTTTATTATATAGGGACCTCATTATAAGGTATCCAACTGGAATTACATTTGGTTGTATATCTTAGATAGTATGATATTAAAGTATAATTAACTTCTGGTTTTAATCTTCACAAAATGCATTTGGGTATTTATTTGGTGTTGGACAACTAGGGCTATAGCAGTGAACAAGATGCACAAGACCCTTGCCTCTACAGTCAGTCAGTAAATAAGCAAACAGAGAAGTAAGCGTGGGAATGATTGAATAGGACAGATACTGTCAAGGAAATTCATTCAACAAATTTTACTGTAGGTGAAATACCATAAGTAACAATGAAAAAAAATCTTTTTTTTTTTTTTCTCTCAGAGAGATGCTGTGACATGGACTAACTTAGGGAAAGCTTCTCTAATAAACTGAGACCTGAAGGAGTGAATAGTTCTGAGGAAAGAATTCCAGGAAGAGAAAAGAGCAAGTATAAAGAACCTAAATCAGGATAGGATTTGGCATGTGTAAGGAACAGAGAGGAGGAGGCAAGTTGGGTGAGAAGGCTTTGTTAGGGGTATGTAGAGATCGAGTCATGCTGGGACTGTTTTCCTTTGCTAAAGAGTTTGAAAATTATTCTGAGATTATGAAAAGATTTTAAACAAGAAAGGGAAATAAAACAGTCATTCATGTTGTCTTATAGAGGATGGATTGGAGGAGTACAAGAAGAGGTACAGGGAGTCCAGTTAGCAGTAATGGCCCAGATGTGAAATCACTAAGGAGCTTATAATCTAGGAGGAAACAACGTAACATATCAAACCTAACATTCAGTGCTAAACTGAGTACTGTCTACAGCCCTCCATTTAAAATTAATAAATTAAGAATCAGTTTCAAAATATGCACTGCATTAAATTATATTCCTTGATATTGGAGATAAATTTGAAAGAAGCAAGGCTGCCCATAGGCAGCTTGTTGTCAGACTCAAGAAATCAACCAGGCTATTTATTTGATTTTTCCTCCAGTAATTAATCTGCTCTGGAATAGGAATAGAAAAGGCACATCATTGGATGCAGTCAAGGTTGAAGCTTTTGCCAGCTGCTTTTTGACAGGGAGAGAATAGAAAGTGATTGTACAGGATGATTCTGAACAGCATTATCTTGGAGTCCCAGCTGGGACAGTATGGAAAGGGAGTGGGGGCACTAATGGATACCATCATAAAATAGGCTATCGAATAGATTAGAAGGTAAGGCCTGTTGTAAAGAGGGTACTAAGAGTCTAGAGCAATAGTTTTCAGTAGTGATTGGTCCCCCCATGGCCCCCAACCACCAGGGATACTGGATTATGTCTGGAAACATTTTGGGTTGCCACCACTTGGGAGGGGTGCTACTAGCATCTTGTAGGTCAGTGTGATTCCCTGGTTGCTGCTGAACATCCTGTAAGGCAGGACAGGCTCCCAAAACAAAGAGTTATCTGGCCCAAATTGTCAGTAGTGCTGAGGTTGAAAAATCCTGGTCTAGACTGGGTTTGAAGGGTAAGAGGTTTGAAGTCAAGATTTCAGAGACAGTCCATTTACTACTGGTGATGACCAAGGTCAGGCATAGGCATGTGGCTTGAGTCTTGGCTTGCTTTTCTAGTGTGAGAACAATAAAACAGTAATATGCCTTGTAGTTGCATGTCGTCCAAATACATTCTATTCACACAGCAACCTTGAGATTTAGGCAGAATATGAATAATCACTTTATTTTTCAGATGAGGAAATTAAAGCTCAAGGAGACAGGTCTTGGTCAAAGTGAAATACTCCATCAGAGACAACATGATTGTTAGCCAGATTTTTTGAACTCTTAGTCCATTGCTCTTTCTGTACTATAGTCAGAATGCTCTTGTAATTCAATCCTAGAACATAGAAACACATAACCATAATGAAAAAAGAAGTATTTGTCAATTTATTATTTGCTTTGTGCTTTTCTTTTTGCTGTGTTTTTCAAACAGATTGATAACTGTTAGAATTCTTTCTTCCTTCTGATCATAAGTCACAAGTCATCAGGATAGAAAAATACAGTCTTTACATGCTTGTTTTTTTCATATGTATATTTTTAGATTTCTGCTAAACTTGGAACAAATGTTGAAAGTGTTCTTCAGGCAGTTATTGAAAGAATACCCCCGTAAGTATTTTGCTATGTTTGTACTATAGCTCACCTATACTTAATAGTTCAAAGACTTAACAATGTGATAATGTTATTTTAGCTTAATTTTTATGGCAAATACTTTTGCTGTCAGGAAGAATAAATTTATTTGCTTTTAGTAATATATATAAAAGGCAAATACAGTACAGAAATTAAAATAGGAAGGATGATAGGAATCTCTTCTTGACAATCATAATAAAGAGACTTCAGTACATTGGCAATTATTGTTCTTTGCTTTATACTGAACAAATATATTCATAAGTTAATTAAAAAATTTAAAACTAGAGGTTGAATTAAATCTAATGTACCATATTTTATGAAAAAGGTCCTTTTATTTTGGCTGTTGAGTATCAACCTTTCTCAAGAAATATAATAGATTAAGTACAATATCTCAGTTGAAAATAGGCGTTTTATTAAGATTGTAATTTAGTATGTATGTATTTGTTTTTTACTTATATTTACTAGTCCTAAAGTGCATCGCAAAAATCCCCTGAGAGCTCTGGTATTTGACTCCACCTTTGACCAGTACAGAGGTGTGATAGCCAATGTGGCGTTATTTGATGGAGTTGTTTCCAAAGGAGATAAAATTGTATCTGCACATACGCAAAAGACATATGAAGTTAACGAAGTAGGAATTTTGAATCCTAATGAACAGTCAACTCAGAAATTGTAAGTAATCTGCATTAGTAATTCATTAAAATACATTGGTATGTGTTTCTTTTTCTATCTTTTTCTTAACTTGGTGTGCTTAGAATGATCCTAATTTGGTAGCTTAAAAAAAAAACCCTTATTTAATGCAGCTATACAACGAATGCTGTCACAAGGAATCTCAGGCATGAAGGACAGTAGAAACGTCAATGGATATAAATTATAATTGATGTATTTTTATTCTTCATGACTAGTCAAGACCAATTTTTAAGATTGAGTGTAGGTTGGGTCCTCTGCTGATGTATTTGATGAGACTATGAAAGAGTTCCAACCATCTGTATCCATATTAGGTATCATTTTTTACATTTAATTTCTTTATAACTAACTAGATTTTCTAACATAAAGGTGTAGTATAGAAACCTTGATAATTCTTTAGCGTGGAATTAAAGGTAAAACCTTGATTAAAATTCTTGGGGAGTGGGGCTAGCAAGGTGCAAGGCATAGTACGCATTAGAAAAACAGATCTGAGTTCACTTATAAAACGACTACTTATTGAGTGCCTCATCCATATCAGGTAATGAATGAGGAGACATGATCATGGGCACATAGTTTGTGCTTTCTAAGGTCCTGTTTCCTCATCTGTGTATATAAAGTATTGAGCCAGACAACTACATAGATCACATTTGAGGGTCTAGTGTTGTATGTTTAAAAATAGCATATGTTCATTACATTTTTTATTTGAGGCAGAAAGTCTGCTTTTAATTTTACTAAAATACTTTAAAATCTGTTTGTAATCTGCCATACATATCGAACATTCTCACATCTTTATTTTAGGTCCTTATGCCTCATCCTAAGTTTAAATAGTTTGTTACTGTTTGGGAATTTTTTCTTTAAGCTTAAATTCTGAAATCTTAGAATTTGTTCCTTTTCTATAAGAGGGAATATCAAATGTCAGGTTTGTTGAGTTCATATTTTTCTGCTTGGTTAAAAATTTACCTTTTTTTCCTTTGTTGAACATTTTTAAACACAATTCATTAATGTTAATACAATAGACATTATAAGTAGTGTACTGTTCTTCTGCCCTTATCAGTTGCACTGTATTTACAATATATTTAGAAAGTGTTGTTTAATTTGCAAAGATGGGCAGAGGCATGAAGAAGGCTTTTATTACTGTGCGGCTTGTGGTGCAGAGGTCCTTGGGTACTGGATTGTAAGGCATGGTGTGTTTGTTCTTTTGCTAATAAGGTTTAGGGTTTGAGAAATGATATGTCACACTTGTTTTCAGTTTGATGAGGTTTTATTTGGAAAGTGTGTGATAGTTCCCTGGAAAGGTAGAACTAATTGTGAGTATGCACTTGAAACCTTAAAGCAGTAAATATTTGCATATGATAATTTTATTTAGATATGCAGGACAGGTGGGCTATCTGATTGCTGGGATGAAAGATGTCACTGAAGCACAAATAGGAGATACATTATATTTACATAAACAACCAGTGGAGCCCTTGCCTGGGTTTAAATCAGCGAAACCAATGGTATTTGCAGGTGAGGAGCTCACAAATTCAAAAGTTAAGGGCCAAAATATTTTTAAACTAAAGTCTATCTCTATGTTGAAAGAAAAATTACTGGAAGATAAGTGCATATTCTGGTTATTTTAAGTATCTGCTAATGCCAGGATATTCTGTTTCCTTTAATTGTTCTTTGTGTGTGCTATTTATATATCGGTTGACAATTTCATATGTATGACGAATTTTATGTGGAGATCATTTAGGACTCCTTAAGAAATAAGCTCTTCAGGAACAAGCTCTGATATATAGAAGAGCACAGTATTATAAATTTCCTTCTTGTTTCTCTAGGGAGTTAGTCCATTATTATATTTGAAACATTTTTCTAATTAGGATGTTTTTATTACTATCAATAGACTTTTACTGAGTGCCCTCTGCTTACTCTCTAATATTGTACTAGTGTAGACATGACAGAGAATAGTATTACCTCAAGTATGTGTTACTTCAGATCCTTTTACTGCTGTGTAGTGTTACATTTGAAAAGGGAAGACCTGATTGAAGGTCATCAGGTCACTCTGCCAGGTATCTGGCCCTTGGCTTTATCCCTGTAGTCTCTTTCATTGGGAATTATGAACTTTGTTGACCCTACCTTTAGGCAAAGTCAGTCATTTGGATTTTGGAGGACTTGAGAGATGTGGACTAAAGAGGTGTCAGATGAAAGAGAATTTGATGAATCAGTAGTAATTCCCATATTTTGTTCAGTGAATTGAAAAAAGCAAAATTTGTCTTTGGTTTTGATAAATAATCTACCCTGAAGAATTGAGAGTTCAGTGTAGTTTCATTTCTACTCCTATTTTTATCTACTAATAGGGTTTCAGATTTTTAGCAAGCCAATGTTTTGGTCAGTAAAATACAGGAAAGTAATTTGAAAGCCAAATGATTAATTTTGACTTTGGCGATACCGCCTATTAGGTTTGTTTTGTAGGCAGCTTATCACGTGTGATAATTAGAAACCACTGTGTCCTCAGGAATGTACCCTATAGACCAGTCTGAATACAACAACCTGAAGAGTGCCATAGAGAAACTGACCTTGAATGACTCCAGTGTGACAGTCCATCGGGACAGTAGCCTTGCCCTTGGTGCAGGCTGGAGGTAAGACTCACCCACGCGACAAAGTCACATTTTCTATAGACAGTGAAGTCTCAATGGTGCTTTGCTCTCGAACATTTCTGAAGGTAGTTCTTACTTGTGTAAAGTGAACTGAAGACAATTTATGTCTGTCTGTGTCACACTGTGAATTCACATTCCGTGGGTTTTATACCGATTTAAAATAGATTCCCAATGGAAGATTTGAATCTTTAATGAAATTAGGTTAGCATTTAATTGTGATGTGGATTGCTTGAATGACTTAACTCCACTCCTCCCCTACAAAGTAACAATATATTCATCAAAGAAAATAGAGCCCATGGGACATAAACATTTTGTCTTTTTCCTCCCTGAGGTTGGGATTTCTTGGACTTTTGCACATGGAAGTTTTCAACCAGCGACTAGAGCAAGAATATAATGCATCTGTTATTTTGACAACACCTACTGTTCCATATAAGGCTGTTCTTTCATCAGCAAAATTGATAAAGGTACTATAATATTGTATATTGTTTTGCACCAGCATAAAAGGGAAAACTAAACGTGTATATGGGAATGCAGGAGGAATTTTTTACTATACCAGTAGCTGAGTAACTATTAAAGCTAATTATTTATTGATTAGTATTAATAAAAATTGAATTACCTTTAGGCTAGTGATGGAGAACCTTTTTGAAAAGTAACTTATGCAGTATTTTTCCTAATCTGATAAAAATCTCCAAATTATCAAAACTAGTATATTGCTGATAGCAAAAAGTAGAGTTACTGATAAAAATACTGTTGGAAATATGGCACATTTATAATTTTTGTAAGCAATTTATCCTGTAAAAAGTGAAGCATTGATTCCTGTGGTTGTGGGAAATTTTGGATTTCATGTTGATAGAGACAATATCAGATTTCATCTAGTTGGAAGGCTATTCATTTTGAACAAATATTAACTTTGACATAGGTAAATACTTCCCAACAAAATTTACTTAGTAAACTAATTATACCTTATAAGGGTCAGGTTAAAATGTCATTCTTCTTCTAAGTGGTCCATGAAATGTGTTTAATAAATGTCAGTGATTGGAATTTTTATTAATAATTGTTATTATTAATGTAAATGATTATAATTGGACAATTTTTAAAATATAAAGCAAAGATTTCTTTTTAACTATTGTTGATTTTTCTAATTTTTAGGAATATAGGGAAAAAGAAATTACAATCATCAATCCTGCACAATTCCCTGATAAATCAAAAGTAACAGAATATTTGGAGCCAGTTGTTTTGGGCACTATTATCACGCCAGATGAATACACTGGAAAAATAATGATGCTTTGCCAGGTATAAATGTAATACAGTTTAACACAAACATGGTTTTAGTCCTCTGAAACGGTGGTTCTCAACTCAGGTTTTGAAAGATTTCTCTCTGCTGAGCATATTGAATTTAATAAAAGATTTTCATACTTTCTATATACATGTATATAGATACACTTTTTCAACTATTTTGATTTTAAATAAGAAAAATATAATCAGTATTTTTGATCTGGGTTAATTTACTGAATTGATATTATAGCACAAAAGAAAGAAATTTGATGCTTATTTATCCCAAAGTAGCAAAAAGTATAATTTCTTTTAGCATTTTGAATACTTGAAATTGAATATAGGTTGAAAGATAATTACACTTCAGGGACCCAAGCCCCACTTTGCTTTAGTTCTTGCCACATTGTAATAAATGATTTAATTCACAAATGTGATGAAATATTCCTCAGAATATTCCTCAGAAAATGCCTGTGTGAAATACGGTTACACATATTAGGAAGTGTGTCAAATGGTGACTTCAGTTTTAATTCTGTTATCACAAACTAGACTATAATTTTGTTTAGTCACTTAATTTCTTTGAATCAAATTTCTTTGTAAAACAAGTTAGGACTTTGACTTTGTATGCAGTTATATTTGATTTACTGTTAAATGAAATACTGTGTGATTTAGAAAGATAAAACTTATATTAAGACGAACTAAAAGCTTTAGTGGCAAGTATATGTAATTGAAATACAAAATGGTTCTCCCTATAAATATTGCTCACAAGTTTTTACTAGACTATTAAGAAACACAGTAATCCTTCATTTTGCCTACTCTTTATGATTAGGATTTATAACTCGGTAACTTATATCTCTCTGTATTAGTGTAAATCAATATTTGAGTAGGTTATCATTAAACTGATTTATTTTTCTTTCCCTTTTTAGGCTCGAAGAGCAGTTCAGAAGAATATGATGTTTATTGATGAAAATAGGGTTATGCTTAAATATCTCTTCCCTTTGAATGAAATTGTGGTAGATTTTTATGATTCTTTGAAGTCCCTATCTTCTGGATATGCTAGGTAAAGAACTAATGGGAACCTCAGCTGCCAGGACAACTTGTTTGAAATAATTGACCCACCAGAGTATACTAATACTTCACTCTCATCAAGGTGGTTGAGAATCATACTCTAAGGCAGGGGTCCTCAAACTTTTTAAACGGGGCCAGTTCACTATCCCTCAGACCATTGGGGAGTGCGCATTGTGGGCCTGGGACAAGTCGGCTGCTAGGCAGGACGGGCAGCAGCAGCAAAAACACCCGGAGGGCTGGATAAATGTGCTAGGCGGCCCGCATGTGGCCAGCGGGCTGTAGTTTGAGGACACCTGCTCTAAGGTTAAAAAGGCTTAGAATATGTCACAGAGTACTTATAATTTGCTCATAGGAGAAAAGGTTTCATCATCAAATTATTACTCTTCTTTTTATGAAAAAAGTAGTGCCCTTTTGAGAGTTGTATTCCTTCTCTCTGTTGATTCAGAATCATACATAATTTCAAAAAGCTACTATAACCTCAGTGGCACTTTCAAAATGTATGTTGTGTGATTTCAGGAACATCTGTTTACATTTGAAAAATAGGAGTATGTAATCAGTCTATAAAAAAATGCTAGGTGCACCCTTACATTTTTGAACATTTTAATAACTTGGTCTTTCCAGGAATATGTGGTCCCTGCCATGAAAACCATTATGCATTACATAGGGTTATATAGAGAACAGCCAGATAGAAGTGAGAGTTAATATTAAACAACAAATAAGGAACTCAGTGCATAGCATTCTGGGAATCTTTTGTTGGAGCAAATAATTCTAGATGCCCTTGGTATCCTAAAATCTTATATTACAAAATAGTATATAGCAGAATATAAAGAAATATGAAACATACTGGGGGAGGACAGAGGGTAAATGAGCATTCATATCTGTAAAACTGCCACAACAGTACACACAGTAAAATAACATTCAGAGAAATTTCAGTGTTTTAATGAACATGCTGTAGTGACCTGGAAGTTTAACATTATTTAATCAGCTTTTCAGTGAAGAGTCAGCATGTACGATAACTCTTCATACCAAGGAATCTTCTTTATGTTTGTTTGTATTGAGAAATTTTTTTCTACTTTGTCACCCAATTGTTTTTCTTCTTTGTCTTCATTCAGACAAGACCTTGAGCAAATAAGTGGCAGTGGAACTTAAAGTAAAATGAATTGCGATGTCATGTTAAAATTACTGTAGTTAAAAGGGTGATTACTAGGCTTAATGTTTGTAAATATTTTTAGCAAAAGTCAATTTTAGTTTCCATTTGGGTACCACTTTCTGAGTTACAAGCAGTCTTAAAAAATCTTTCATCTTGGAAACTTAAATACATTTCATATTACATGAGAGAATATGGTTTGTTTTGAACTATATAAAAATAAAATACTCCAGCTTCCAAAATTAAGATAACTCTTAGGTTTTTAAGTTGGTTGTTTTACATGTATAGTCAGTTTGACACTTACCAGAAAGAGACTCATCATGGTCCATGGCCTTCTAGCTAAGGCCGTAAACCTCCCATGGATTAAGATCAGAAAAAACTTATCTTATACCCAGTGCCAAGAATCTACTGCATCTGGGTCAGAGTAGGGATTCCTTTTTTATACAAGGACTGTAGTTTGTCCTCAGTCCACAACACCAGTGGTTTTTTTAGAGTTCCAAATGTGTTCACTACATTCTAAGGAACACTAGAATACCTGTGTTGTGAATAGAGGCTAGGTTTCCATTGGGCTGGCTTGGAAACAAATACTATTTGTATTATGGTTTGTTTTCAAAAAATAAATTCTTAAGATTTTTTAGTACTGAACATAACAAAATTTGGAGCTATAAACAACTTAAAAGTTAGGGACCATGTCTTTCTCTCTCTTTGTATTCTGCATAGTACTTACAGTGGTGTCTTTTATACAATAAATGTTTAATAAGTGATGTTTGCTGAAGAAAGAAAGGATTTTAGCAAGCAACACTTCAAGCAATAATCTGGTAAAAGAGTGTATTATTTGCAAGTTAGGACCTGCCTGCTGAAAATCTTTAGAAATCAAACATTTATAATTCCAGGCACCAGTTTTAAAATTAAGACAATAGGAATATACATGTTCTTATCAATAATAAGGAAGACTTGTAAGCATAACAGAAATTTTCTTTCTTGTTAGACTTAAACATTTAAACATGTCTGTTTTTATTCACACTGTAAGCTTTGGCCATGCTGTTAAAAGGAATAGCTGAAGTGAAGTGTTCATATTTGCTAAGACAGGCTCTGTTCTAAACACGTAAGAACTAGGCACTGCTCTAAGTGGCTTACATGTATTAAATCATTTACTCCTCACAAAGCTCTGTGAAGGTTCAAGCTGAAGAGCCATATAATAAATAAAAAAGTCTCATTTATTCATACTGGCTGTTTATCAGTGCCATAGCATTTATCTTTACATAGGGTTGTCACTGTAATAGAAAACTAAACAGAAACCCAACCCACTAATCTGAGGGTGACCCATTGATACACGGCATTGCCTAAAGTCCAGCTGCTGGGAACACTGGGAAGGAGGTGGCATTTGTCTTTAAGATCTGTTTCCTAGTCTGGCTTTCCTTCCCCCACTAGATAACAATCCCGTTGTTTTTGCCCCTTATTTCATAAACATAAAAAGAAGAGGATGTTTAGATCCACTCAGATGAAACTGTGTATGTAATATTTTGGTGGACAGTTAGATTTCTTTTGAAGGGTATCTTAGAGGGGGCAGACAACAGGCATCTTGTAAAGAGAGAAAAATGTAATTTGAGAAGTATAATGTTTACTACTTGGACTGTTTTTCTCATTAGTTTTGATTATGAAGATGCAGGCTACCAGACTGCAGAACTTGTAAAAATGGATGTTCTACTGAATGGAAACATTGTAGAGGAATTAGTAACTGTTGTACACAAGTAAGTTGAATAGAAATTAATCATGGAATATGAAAATAATTGCTTTTAATATGTTTTTCTTTATTTCTTGGTTACACATTTTTGTTTGAACAGCTACATTTTAAAGACTTTCAAAGGTAATGAAGATAGATTTCACTCTACTAGTTTTTCTTTTTCCACATTTCCCTTTCTATACTGCTAAAAGTAGAAGTGGAAGTATAGAATTTTGATAACCAAAACAGTAGTATTATAGAAATGTTTTCTTATTGTATAAAACAAAGTAAATATTTTTTAAATTTTATAATTATGGATTTAGAATTGGTAACAAAAAGTTTTCTCATATTTATAAAAATTATAAAAATGAAATACTCTACGTGTTCAAGAAATAGCAGATTGGTTCAAATAAATTATTGATCACCCATATTACTGTTATATTTTAAGTCATTAAAACTATGTGGAGTCATATGTAGTGATAGAAAAAATGTGTATTAAATAAAGTAGAATATATCATATACAAACTATGATCTAACAAAACAAATTAAATGTGTATAAAATTACTAGAAGGATATATGTTTAGACATTCTAAAATGTTTGTTAACTGTTTTTCAATGGGTGAGGAAAGGGAATCAAGAATGATTTTTATTCTCTGTTTCCAAATTTTCTGTAATCATTTTTTTTAAAATCTGAAAAGACATTCATGACTCAGAGAATAAGAGATATTTATGATAAATAAGATCCATTTGAAACTCCTTAAGAAACTACCTTTATATTGATTACACATATGGACTAGAAGATACTTTAAATATTCTTATTTAGGATATGTAAACGGTTGTATTTTCTCTGTCTCAGAGACAAAGCACACTTGGTCGGCAAAAGCATATGTGAGCGGCTAAAGGATTCTCTTCCTAGACAGCTGTTTGAGATAGCAATTCAAGCTGCTATTGGAAACAAAATCATTGCGAGAGAAACGTGAGTTGAAATTCATTTTTGTTCCCTTGCTGGTTTCAGAAATGATATATCTAGAAAGTCATAGAGTACTGAAAATTTTAACTCAACATTGGCCTTTATTATTATACAATTTTATTATAATAAAAGCTTTATTATTTTTAGAAATAGTATGATAAAGCAGACTCTCACTTTCACTGATTTAAGTGATGATGGTGTAACATATAAGTAATTCAAAGTAATTGGGTAATGTTATTTACAGTTGATAGTAGATGGGCTTAACGAATTGCTTTTATTTTCCACCCATTTTAATGAATGACTGTATTGAATTTCCGGGTAAGGAATTTCTTCATGGTTTTACCCCTTCACTTCAGGTAGCTTGTAAGCTAATAAAAACTGAAATTAAAAGGTTTTGTCTTCCAAAAGACAAAATTATGATTTTTTTTACCTGAAGCATTTAATATCACTTCCCTGCTTCGCAGGATTTAGTGAAGTTGTAAATCACAGGGGAATGCTTATATCATATTAGGCTTTGCATTTCTAGATTAGGGACCTCATATGGGGTATAGAAGACATTGAAGATGGGCTAATTTCTGTAGGAACTAGTCTCTGTGAAACGTAATTTATAAATCAGAACACTGAAGTTGCTGTACTCATAACAGTCCAGGAAGTATCTTGCAGTGCTTCCCATTTCCTTTCCTTAATGGTCGTAAGACATCTGGGAAATCAGAAATATTGCCTCAATTATAAAAAGTTAGAAATTGCTATTAAATTCTACTGTAACCCAAACCTGATGTGTTGGTAGTGGTGAAATACTGCCATCATTTTTATAGATTTGAGATAAATTTTCTGCACATTATTTGCAGTGAATTTCATTTCCTAACACTATTTTGCTACAGTTAGTGATTTTGTGTTTCATAAATACCCAGAGGTTAGGGAGAATGGAGTTGATAACCAAGGAACATCCTGCAAAATCCAATTTAAAATAGCAAATAGTCATTCACATAAGTTTGTTGAGGTAGAGAATACCTTTAAGGAAAAAAAAAAAGAATACATAAAAATGGAGTTGTTTTCAAAAGTAGAGTGACCTTTTCTCAGAAACATTATAGAAATAGATTAGTTTATAATTGCTGGGATGAATGTATTAAAAGTAGTTTTACCTTGAGATAGGTTTTATTTTTAAAAAAGCGTATGTCTGGTAACATATTCCTTATCTTCCTAGCCACTCCCACTACATTTAGTGGAGGCAGTAATGAGGTGATAACCATTTTTAATATTTTTTGAAGTAGTAGTGGTAGCAGTATACTGCTACTGTAGTGTACCACTGTAGCAGAAATGACATTGTGTAATTCTTACAATCAGGGTCACAGCATGCTTAAATTTGGCCTAATCAAACCTGACTACCACAAGCCTGGACCCTTAATAAAATGTTTGAGAACCATGTTGAATTTATATGCCCTTTTATGCCAAGTATGTGAAAATAAATTTAAGAGCAGTTGAGCTATCTAATTAATTGCTTATGGCAGTTTTACATAGGTAATGACACTATCATTAAAATCTTTTAGTAAAGGGGAGATTGGGGAAATAAAGTGCTTTTAAACAGTATAATGCAATTATATACTTAAACAAAATTTCCTCTTTTACAGTGTGAAACCCTATAGGAAAAATGTTTTGGCAAAATGTGTACGTATCTAGCTATACTTATTCTACTTTATAATGTAACTGCTTTATAGGTTTAAAATCAAAGGGAGTATTGGTTTTTGTTTCTTGTGTAATACTACTTAAGGAAGGATTTTATAACAAATATTTCTATGGTCTGGGCAACATGTTTTGTTGATCTAAATATATTAATATAATGGAAGATTTTGGAGACAATGGCTATCTCTTACAATGAGAAGAGGTGGAAATATACCTCTCCTACATTGCTTTGCCAAAGTTTGCTGTCTCAGCTGTTAAGAAATTATTCTTAACTCAGTTATTGTGAGAATTGATGATAAAGTATTTTTCTAAAATGCTTAGAAATAGTTTCTGGCACATATATGCTTAATGTGATTAAGAGACTGTAGTTATATAATCCAAAATTCCAAGCCTGGAATCATTGTAATGAGTGTGATAATTCTTCCTTGACATGTATATTGTAGTACTGGGTTTCCTTGAGAATCATCATCTCCATCCCCCCCAAAATAAAGGCCTTATCATTCTTTGAAGACGGTAGTAAAATCAGGATCTGCTAGGAACATTAGAGTGATAACTTTGCAGATGTCTACTTGATGGATAATAATTTTGTAAGGCCATGATTGTATTGATGCCCTATGTAATTGTATGCTGTAATTGTTTTTCTTTGGAGTGGTTTACACTTCCATTTTTTAATATTTTTCAGTATGGTGGTGATATTACTCGAAAAATGAAACTTTTGAAGAGACAAGCAGAAGGAAAAAAAAGACTGAGGAAAATTGGCAACATTGAAGTTCCAAAAGAAGCTTTTATAAAAGTTCTAAAAACACAATCTGATAAATAAATAATTGTTGGGAAAATATAAAGAATTTTCATAAATTAAAAACTATCTTTTTTATAGCAACTTATTATATGCTGACACTCGAATGAAAATTATAAAATTTGCTTGTTACTTTCAGGGTTTTCAGGTTTTAATAATCTGTCTTTTCTTTGAATGGGCATAGAAGTGGGTGGGTAAGAGTTTGGATTAAGCCATATTACCTAGTTTTAAATTTCTGTGCCAGCCACTCACTAGTAAGGTGTACTTGACCAAATTACTTAACCCTTTGTTTCCTCTTTTTAAGTAAAACTGAGATTATACTACTACTGCTTCCATAGGTTGCTGTGAAGATTAAATAATATATCTTAAAATTTTCATAAGAGTACATGACACGGTAAGCACTCAGTGAGCTGTAACTATAGTTAAGTCCTCACTTAATGACACCGATAGGTTCTTGGAAACTGTGACTTTTAAGTGAAATGATATACATCAGGTCCCTGAACTAGGTGGTTTCCTTCAAAGTGGTTTTATTGTACAATTGAGGAGGAAAAAACTGGTTTCCTTATATGTGCTTTCAGAGTCAACAGCTTCCACGAACCTGTTAACATTGTTAAGGACTTACTGAATTTTTATTTTGGGGCATATGTTTTTTTTTATCCTTACTGCCCCTAAAAGGCCCCATACTTAAGATGCCATCTAGTTTAAGTTAAAGGATTTTCAGTATCACCGTAAGTGACAGATTTGTTAGCTGGGTCAATTTATCTGATACTTATGAATCATTAAACAATAAACTTAAATGACATACTATGTAGACCTCTGCTCTAGTTTTTGATAAAACTTTGTAAATTTTGTCAGGTGTTAGACTGAAACTAGGTGGTTTACATAATAAGCTGTCTTATTTCTGACATTTGAAATGCATTTGTGTAAAATGGCAGGTGTCTGTATTAGCAGCAGCTGTTACTAATGACAATTGCCTAGATTTTATTGTTAAAGAGACTGAACTTTAGTTCAGTAACGTACTTGAGACAGCCAGTAAACAACTATTTTAAAGCTCATAAGTCCCATGTTTAGAGTGCAGACTATACTACAGCAAAATAACTAATTTAGCCATTGATAGTAATATCTGTCTGCTAACTTGAATGAACTGAATGAGGAAAATGTATTCTAGGGATGAAGACTGTCAACGATGAATTTTATACTTAGGTTATTACGTTATGAGATAATGCGGGCATTTACTTTCAATTATGTAGTAGTTAAGTAGCCTGGGACTCAGTCCTAGTTACATAAATCAATCAGTTCATATACGTTCCCTCTCCCTTCTTGCTCTGATATAGAACAGATGAAATCTGAAACACCGGGACAGTAGTATTTTGGAAAATGACAGTGTTTTTGAAGCTAGACAATTTCTAAAGCAAAATGTTCTATCATTATTGCTAAGGGAAAGTTATAAGTTGGTACCTGACATACTATGTACTGCGTGTCTGCTATTGAGTATTTTAGCAATATTAGCATTTTTTTTTTCAAGCCAAATTTTAACCTTTAACACATGATTCTTTAGGAAATAGTTTTACTTGTACTAATGATAGTGAAGAAAGCCATTTTCCAAGTTATTTAGCATAAGCTTAACTTCTGTCCCTTGACTACTTTCCCAAGGTGATTTTAGTGATTCAGAGTTTTGTGCTTTCTAAGCGTATTCCCCAGAGAACCTAGTATCACCACTAAGATTTTGGCAAACGTTAAAATGATGAGTATTAAGATAGTCACTATTTATTGAGTTTAACCGTGACAGCCTCTGTGCTGAGCCCTGTGCGTGTCCCTCCTTCAGTGTGAGAACTGAAAGCTGGGACTGCTGTGCTGCCCAAGGTCACGCCTGGCAGAGCAGGGTTCCAACAATGGATGGGTTGCTTCTTCAAAGGCCAACTCTCACACCTCTGATGAAATGTCTTCCACAGGCTTCTAGGTTCTCTGCTTAACAGCAGCTTAGCTCAGGAGTTAGGGAGCTACTCCAGGGGCCAAAGAGCAGTTTGCTGAGAAGCTTGAGGACATGGACTTCAAGTAGCCTCCTAATATCAAGGGCAGTAAAATGGAGAGGGGGAGGTCGTCTTCTAGACGTTGAAAGCACAGAAAT
The DNA here is from genome assembly GCF_040939455.1 of Microcebus murinus. Taxonomy (NCBI): domain Eukaryota; kingdom Metazoa; phylum Chordata; class Mammalia; order Primates; family Cheirogaleidae; genus Microcebus; species Microcebus murinus. The sequence continues at coordinate 19,668,514 of NC_134129.1, read as the reverse complement.
AACTGGCGAACCATGCACCAAAACAGGTACCTTTAGCTTTTTCATTATGATACCATATGATCTAAGGCAGGGCAGTTTGTAGTAAACAATTATCGTCAGATAATCTGAGTAGAAAATGCTGATTTCGCTAGTTATTCAAAAACCATTTATAAAGGCTATTAAAGTATCTGGAATTAAAGCATATTTTACCCTGTTTCACCATAAGACCCTATTACCAGTTTTGCTTTTATTTTAAATTTGCTACTTAAATCTGAAGAAACTATATTTTAGTCACATAGACAATACAGATACGTAAGTAAGGCAGCTTCTACTAGATGGGCTTATAAAATGCAGAACAAACAAAGGCAAAGGAACATTTTTACTTTCCATGAAGCAGGCAGAGAAACTATAGACAGGGACATTGTCTTTTAAGTCTCTTAACTGAGTAATGGCAGCAAACCAAAAATATATGCAGGTTCATAGCTACTGTAATTGTTGGAATCAAATACATGTATTCTTCAATTTCACCTCTGGAAATAAAATTTAGATAACTTATTTGCTTATTAAAGTCTTTATTTGAGTTGAAGATAGAAAACAATATACTTTTGTGATCTGATTAGGCAAATTATGTCAATCTACAATAGTTTACAGTAATTCCTTTTATATGTTTCATATTTTCTTTTCAGACATTTTATATATAAGGAATAAAGCTAATCATTTATGAAGTTTAACAATAAGATATTCTCCAAAACAATCTCAAGTGTGTTCCTAGATATAAAGCTCATAATTGCCAAGAAACTTATATTAAGGGCAGGAACCCAAGTCATTAAACAAAAATAAGAGCATATTTGTAAAAAAGTGCTATAGAAGGTGCACAAAAAACATGCACTTACACATACTTTCTAAAAGGATGTAAACTGTACTCTTAGGCACTGTCATCTCTTCAAATTTCCTTTACCAACAATATATGGCATAACTCTTAATGTCTAGATGTTACTGTAGGAAGATGACTAAGGCAACCACGTGCAGAGAGCATGTGTGTAATTCACAGAAAACAAAGGCAGCATTCCAAAAGTAAAGGTTTGCAATGATAGTTTTGATACCTGAAAGGTTTGGAGTGTCATCTTGTCATTCACATATGAAAATCTAGGTATGCCACTAGAGTCAAGCCACAATGGCACCTGATATGCAGACTCTACCTTTAAACATGACTTTAAATTTCTGAATGGCAGACATTTCATTTCTATGCTGTTTTCTAGGTGGCTCTGTGGCTTTCTGTATTTTATAATAGCCAATCAATTTTGAGAGCTAACTACTTCTGAACTCTAGTGTGATATACATTCTAAATATGGAATGTTTAACATAGATAGTGGACTTCAAAAATGACAGTCTTCAAAATTCCCCATGTTTTATCATTGCATAGTTGAAAATTCATCTGCTACTTATAAAAAAAAAAGTGCTCTGTTCAAGAAGAATTTTGCTCCAATCTCCTTCAATTTCCTTCCTTCATACTGTATAGTGGATCCACAAGTTTATTGTACACATGCATTAAACCTTAAAGAAAAAAAGCACAGTTCTAGTTGTTTGTTAATTTGAACTCATTTACTTTAGAAAAGTTTTTTTTTAAATAAGATACAGTAAGTCTATTTGGTTCCCATCTGATACAAAATAGGTTTACTGAAATAGTGCAAATAGAAATGTTTTAGAATGTCTAGTTTTAACTACCTAGAAAATATCAATTTACAATTATTTATGGAACAGTGCAGATGTAGAATGTGTCCAAATACTTTGGGAGTAACCAGAAGTAAGTTCTTTAGGGAGCTTCAGTATGACAAGGTAAATTTGAATACTAAGTCAGTTGATACATTTTAATTACATCTAAAAGTCTGTTGATCTTGATCAGGCAGTTCCCTCTAACTAGACTCCAGTGAGGGGCTTAGAACTTACACTCCAATACATTATCCTATCCATTCATCTGGCAAATCATATTCCATTATTTTGCTATGTGTATTTATGACAAGGTAGATTATAAGCTTAACCATTTCACATTGAGGGAAGTTTACTAAAAATACAGAAGATAACCTGTACTAAATAATTTAGAGTAGAAACAGGTTTTTAAATTTAAGTAGGTTTTAAATTTGATGTAATCATTGTGTGTATACTTGCAGATTGTTCTTACCTATTAAAGCTTCTTGGGAAATATCTTCCAGTTATTCATATGTTAGTGCATAAGTACTGCATTTCTTAAAAAGTTCTAAAAAGATTATCTTTGGCCCAATTAATGAAAAAAATATTTTATATTTTGAAGGTTAAAGAAACCAATTAAGTCTTCCAGGTTATTAAGAAGGCTGAGGGAGCAGCACTCAATGCAGCTTTTTGCAGAAAATGGGATTATTGGGTTGGAGAGAGAGGGTACTTGTTATTAATAGTAAGTAGATGCTCCTTGCTGGAAAGGCTTTTAAGGGACAATATCCCAATTCCATTTTTTCTTCATATTGAAGGAGGTATCCTGACAGGCTGATATCCTGCAACCTCTTTAGAAACACAGTTCCAAAGTGGAAAATACACACCCTCTTTAGGCAATGCAACAATATTCTCATGAGCAGTCTATGCTTCAAAATTTTTCAGAAGAGCTTAGAATTTGGATAGATGAATTAAAACATTTACCTCCCTTCTAATTTAAATTAACATATGTCTATACCTTTCAATGAATCAATGATATGAGAAAAAATGGAAATACGGTTTTGATTTAGATTTCATTCTTCTGGGAGGCAGTGTAACAGAGTAGACACAACTGCCAAGTCCTGTCCACAGAAGAGCTGAATGACTGGGTAGGTGGTTTAACACCTCCATCATAAGCCTGGTAATTTATTTAAAAATGGGAACATAAGAGTACCCACTTCATAACACTGCTGTGAGAATTAAGTAAATCATTAAGTGCAATGCATTTAGAATAGTGCCTGGTCATAGAGTATTGGCTATTATTAAATATATTATTCACTAAAATGTAAAAGTCTTATAAAACCAGATTGTGACAAAAATCAGACTAGTACAAGGGTTTACCTGGGGATTACTAGTATTAGAAAATAGTCATGTTAAATTAATCTCCTCAAAACTGGCATTAAAATTTCTGGATAATGAGAATTCTTAAGGAATCTATTTTGGCATGAAATCTGAAGGACTGTGTTGAAATATATAGGCAAAACCCCAACCAAGAGCTCTGTTATTCTCAACTAACTCATCACTATTTCTCTCAAATTACAAAGAAGCTAACAATTTCAGTTTAATATATTTGTGACTTGGTAAAAAACTAGTAACTTAATTGATAAAAATATGAATGACTGGAAATCTGTTAATGAAATGTTAAATTACATCTACTTAACTGTCCACTAAAAATGCTTTTGAGGAATATTTAGTAAAACAAAATACTCACAAAACATAAGTGCAAATATAAGACAAAACCATATATACAGCATGATCAAATTGTTTTTAAAATATTTTCAGTGCCTGCCAATCTTCATTTGTATAACACTGTCAAGATTTTTGCCACACTCACATATTTACATGTACTACAAATTGCCAGTTTCCTTTAAACTTAGGAATTTAAGATTATATGCTATATTTCTGAATGTGAGATGCAGAAAAATTGTGTTTACTGAAAATACAGATTACAGAGATTCTCTTCATGAAAAACAAAACAAAACAGGAAACTACCTGCAAGCTACTGTTATCTGTGGTCAGTTTTTACTCCTTGAAAGAACTGACTGTTGTCCCCCGTGCCTGTGGTTAATAGGCCACAGTGTGGGATGTAACTCCACTTCACATTAAGGTTTTAACTGTCACCTGCAACAGAACACCTCACAGTCTGGTTTTGAAATTCCATGCTCACCTTTAAAGTATTTCACAGTTTTAACTCTCAATTCTAAAGTAGCATCTTCATCACACACGAAAATAGTCCAGGGATGCTGCTGGAAAGCCGAGACAGTCCACATGTGGTTGATGCCTTCTTCGATGGCTTTGTACAGGGCAAATGCCTTGTGTGCCCCTGTTATGAGGATCATTACCTAGAAAATCATGAAGAGCGCTTGTTAATGTATGTTAAAACATGTTCCAAATGAGTAAGAAGCCCTATTGTTTTTTAAACAGGGTATTAAAACCAGTATTTTTCAGAGGAAAAGAAATACACAGCTCCACATTTTTTCGCAGTTCAAGTTATTTATTTCTAACTTTATTAGGTAACAAGCAAGACCAAAGTGCTCCTTCTCGTTTAGCAAAGCAAAGCAGCATCTTGTTGTGGGTGTTAGTGGATACACTATGATACCCATACATAACGGAGTTAATGATATGTAAAAGATAATCTGGGAGAATGAAGAACAACAAACAAAAGGGCTACCTTGCAAAAGCAGAATTACAGGTCTTCTAACAATTTATATAATCTGGAATGATTGCAGCAAACTGCTCTTGTCCACACAAGCAAGAAATACTACTTCAGAAAAGCAAAAAGACTCTACAACAGATATTTGAAAAGTAATCTAGAGAAGCCTGAAAGTCGTTTCACTGAACATATGCCGTCCGACTCAGAACAAAAACTGACTTAAGGACTGGGGATCTCCTGAAACACAGGAGATCATACAACTGAACATACAACTGAAACTATCCTTATAAGCTACAGGAAAATCCAAGCTCTTGGTCCCAAATCCCTAACCACCTATGAAATAATTCAACATGTGAGTGTACATGTGTTGTGTTAGAATGAATCTTCTTTATCTTCCAGCAGTAAATCAATCCCATTTTACAACTCAAACTATGCATGTCGGTTTCTGTAATATCATGAATCTTTAAATTTGATTTTTGCATTATCAGAATTGTTAAAAAATGAATATTAAAGAGGCTGTAGTTCTAAAATATACCACATAGAAATGCTATATTGTGTATTTTATAACTAGACCTTCTAAAACAGGGAGAAATGAAGGAGGACCAGGATATTGCCAATATTTCGTTTTTATCATGACTTTACTGGATTTCATTTTCAAGCTATATCTTGATTAAAATCAAGCTATGCCTTGATTAATCATGGACTATAATTTGTTCTGTTATCAAGGAAGAAAATGAGAGCCCAATCAAAAACTTAAAAGTTAGGCACAGTTTACTGTTCAGAGTTCTTACATACTTAACAGTAAATGTAGAAAAGATCCAGACCTAGATGGGTTTTCTTTTCTCCTGGAAACCAACCGAGCTATCCTACATAGCCCGAAACACAGTCAAACACTTAACACACAATCATCTTGAGGACTCTGAAAGTAGTGTATGTATAACTAGCATTGCATCTTTGTCCCAACAGTCCTGTCATAAGACTGTTTCAAGTAAAAACAAACCGTGTGATTGGTAAGATTTTAGGACCTCAAACTGTAGGGGGAAGGGAAGTGAAGCAGTGCCTCAAAAATGGGGGCTAATTCTTAGTTTACAGCTCCAAAAGACTTGTCAATGAGAGTGACAAAATGTAGTTACTAAAACCAGTGAACAATTTATACTGCAAGTAGAATGCAACTGAAATAACACATATTCAGCATCATAATACCTCCAACATATATCAACATCAAAGGGAAAGCATCGAAGAACATTTAATTCTTACTTCTCTGGCGTCCATTACGGTCCCCACACCAACAGTTAGAGCCATGGTTGGCACTTTTGCTAAGTCTCCATCAAAATATTTAGCATTTGCCAAAATGGTATCCATTGCTAGAGTCTTTAATCTTGTCCTTGATACCAAACTGGACCCAGGCTCATTGAAAGCGACATGACCATCTGGACCAATTCCTTTCAAAAGAAACATACATACACAGAGTAAATGAAGTTTTTCATGGATAGTAAATAAGAGTTCTCTAAATTCAACATGGATTTAAGAGTAAACACACTTACCTTGTTTTATAGCTGAATTCCTAAAACTGCATTAAAATATTTTTGCATTGATTCAATATTTCCGTGGTTTCTTTATGCTTAGCAATGAGTTGGCATGATTCTAATAGTAGTAGTAAAATTAAGTATCACCTTATATAACACTTCAGTTTTTAAAGCCCTTTCACATGCATCATCAAAACAGATATATTTAGCAATCTTATAAGCTGGCCAGATTATGCATATCTAATTCCTTCAACATCCCCATCTTTTTTTTTAAAAAACACAAAAGGAAAGAAACTATGATGCTCATGGAAAATGAGCAACTTGTTCAAGGTTGCAATTTAGTAAATACTGAGAAAGAACTCAAATCTAAGTTTTCCGATTCCTAACTCAGTGGTTTCTGTACTCTTGCCACACTTTAATTTGCTTGGTTCTAGTCCAGATGGGGCCATCAACAAATGGACTTCTCTATAGTATAGTTCCTTCACTTATAAAAGTGTGTGGACAAGAAAATATCTAGAGAAGTAGTATTCAATTTTTTGAACTGATTTTAAATATTTGATACAAGCTGGCACATATATTCACATTATCACACATGTAAAATATAATTAAAATAATTGATGAAACCATACTTACTCTTACTAGCAGCCATACAAGCTATTTTCTATTCCATTCCATTAACAAAAAAAAGCAAATGTGGATGGACTATATTGATTTCATGACCTAATAATAATGGGTGACAACCAGAGTTTAAAAAACACTGCTTTAAAGAGATCTACTGTCAGCTCTAACATTCTAGAATTGCTTGTAAAAATGTAGCCAAGAATGGCATCCTTTATTTGAAGGAATTGAGAGATAATTTTCATAAAAATCAAGCCCTTTCTATGATATAAATAAAAGAAGCTTTATATACAGACACCCTAGAAGAAGTCACATTTCTGGCAACCTCAATCAAAAATAAACCCGCAAGTTCTCTGAGACATTAAAATATCTTTAACATTTATATTCTGCATATATAAGGATAAGATATGTGTATTATTCTGACACTTAGCATACAATTCCAGCAAGTTGCAATAAAATATGACAATAAGTAACCTGGTTTTGAAGGATGTTAAGAAGAAATGAATACTTGGTGGAGCAGATACAGACTACCAAAGGACAGCAATCTAGGAATTTTTAACGTGGGAACATAAAGCCAGATCTATATGTGGTTAATTATGCATTGATTATTTCTACTATTAAGTACGTATCTGCTTATAAATATGTTTAAATTACAGAGACGCATTTCTCTATAGATGTATAAAAGTATTCTGTTCCTCCTCTTAGGTATACATATGCCTAAACATTTATATTTATATTTCTCTAAATATGTGTAAAGGGGAAAGGATGGAACCAGGAAAATAAAATTTCCAGACATAATAGGAAGTCTACTTAGATCCACACCAGTGACCTCACTAGTGATTTGGGCCATAGAGAAGGGTACAGCTAAGCTGAAATCATGAGAGGTCAACAATGGAGAAGGGTCCACATATTCACCGAACGCCCATGCGTTAACTGTCAAAATTTCAGGTTTTGAAGATAAAACCATTGTTTTTTTTAATGTGGCTGATTCTTATTTAGCCTTTAAGTCTAAATAAAAACTTCACTGGAGAAAATGTCTTTCCTGTGTTCTATGGGTAGAACGTACATGTCCCTCCCTCTTCATGAAAGTAAGGACTTCATCTATTAAATCCTTACCATTTAGAACAGCACATGACACACAGGAGGCACTTAACTGCTGAATAAGTGAATGTACGGTTGTTATTCTTTGGTCGGCCCAGTAGTTTCTCTCACCTCCCCACCTTTGTCTTCTGCTCTGCTCCCCTCACCACAGGGGCTAGCACAATTATAATTCCCTGTATCCCTCTTACAGTGGCTGTGGTCTAGAGATATGTACTTTCCCCCAAGGTGAACTAATCAGAATCTCTCTGGATCTCAATCTTGACCAGGGATATAAAAAGAAAGAGGGCACAGAGAACCAAGGCACTGGATGACAGAGCTGAAAGGAGAAGGCTAATGAGTCCCTGTTTCTGAAATCTGAAATCCTCTGGTTCTCGTCTTTCCAGAGACTTGGTTGTTTCAAGTCTTCCTTCAGTTTTGTGGGTTACCCTAGAATCATTCCAATTAGTTTACCTGTGGTCCCACTAGCCAGTTACTAACAAACCAAAAGAATCTAAGCATGCAATCAAATGAGAAGGTTAAGGTTTTCCCTAGCATCTTTTACTTTTTAAAGACAAAAATACCTTAAGATACTTTTAAAGTTAATAATTTAGATTTTATTTACAAAATTCCATGCTTGTATATCTTATTCCTGGGGATAGGTGAGGAATTACATGATACACCTTACCCTGACTCTTATTACTTTTGCCATCAGAGGAAGAATGAGAACTTTTGAGTGTATGTATTTCCTCTTTTCCCTCTACCAAGGAAAGGGAACTCTAATTCCCAGGATGAGTGAGAGTAGATTAATGTTCTTGAGCTCTTCTCATTATTCTACTGTTTCCAATTCAGAGAGGAGGAGGGGAAAACCCCACTGTGGCTTCCAGCCCAAACTGCAATCTCTATTCCAACTTTACCTTTAATAAAGCTGGTATTTTGATCCCATTTGGCAAAGTTCTTAGTGCTTTTATTAACCAAACCCTGGAACAAAAGAAGGGTAAGTGGTAAGACCCAGATACCAAGCCTTGTCTTAAAAAAAAAAAAAAATCCAATGATGATAAACCTAGATCAACAAATACAAAGAATCAAATGAGATTCTTTTCATGAGTACACATCCAATAACAGGGCATCCCAAATGCAATAAGCTAACTCTTCTCTCCCTATGCACGGAGTAACCATGTAGATGGTACATATACAATGCCAGGCCCTGGATCATCACCTGACTACAGCAAAAATGTTAAGGGAGGAAGCAAGAAAACTCTTAAAATGTGCTTTTTTGGGGTGGGGGGGGAAGATGGTTTGGGGGGAAACAAACTACAGGAAGCTTGAAACACATTGGTTAAATAACAAAGTCAATTTCTTTTTAGTAGTGTCAGTGATAAACATACATAATTATAATTTATGCACCACCTAGTTCAAAGGGAGAACTGAGGTGGTTTATATAATTGAGGAAACATTACCCAAAATAAATTGAGCTAAAAAGAAATAAGTGAATTAAAGCTATGGGGAAAGAAGAGAGTCCTACCAGCAATTTTGGATAAGAGAGTTCCAGCCTTAAATGTATATTAAGCTATCGATACTTTCTGGAAAGCAAGCAAAAGAACAAAACAGTTTTCATCAGTTTTCCCTCCCAGTAAATTTTATTTCCTAGCATTGAGTCTATAAGAGATTTGTCACATGGATCCTTATTTGTCAATAAATTAACAGAAAAAAGTTCACAACTGAAGACTTTTCAAGCAGCCATTTTTAATAACAAACCTTATAAAAAGTAGGTGGTTACTGCACTGCTCAGATATTTTCAAAAATCTATTGTTTTAAGCCTTGATACTGAGGTAAAAATGGTAATTATCTCAAAATTAAGCTATATGTATAAAATAGGACTATGCATATGTTCTCTGGAATTACTGAAGTGATATTAGCAAATTTTATTTAAAACCTAGATAACTTTTCTATTTTGAAAAGCAATAATACAAAACTTACATCCATGCTCAGGTTAATAATCATTCTATCTACACAAGAAAGTAAATGGTATTGGCTCTGATAGGTAGGGATAAAAATTTCCTCAAGGCAAAGATTTCAATCTCACTGGATGTCCTTAGAGATAATTCCATAAAAATCCTAGGGAATTCAATAAAACTAAGGGACAATTATTTCTGCATTTACAGTTTAGAAAGAGAATATTGAAGTAACACTTATGGAGTACCAACTGTATACCAAGCCCTGTGCAAGGCATTTTATACATGTTATAGCATGATTAATTCTCATGAATTTTGGAATGGTTAATATTAATCCTGTTTTACAAGTGACTTAATTATACGGAACCTCAATAAACTTCCCAAGGTCATACAGCTAGCAAGTGGTCAAAACAGGGTACAAATTTATGTCAGATTGTAAAACAAAATTTTCCCCAAGGGCAACCAAACATTTCAACCATACTTAATCACTTCAACTAAAAATTAACTGCAAGACAGCATTATTGAATATCTAGATTCATGTAATTTTGAGCAGTTTTCTAATTATATATAGACAACAATGTTAATTTAGAGGATTAGTATATTTAGTTGATTAAAGAATCTGGCAAGAAACAATTCTAGTTTTATATAGTTGAAGTTATTCCATTCTTATAGCAATCAGGTAGCTGTCTTAGACGCTTCATACCGACAACAGAAAACCATGTTGTCATTCCAAAAGAAAAAACTCTTCCTATTTTCAACTACAGATTATGTACATACACAAATATACACATACATAGACATATATAAATTACAAGTGAAATCTGGTTAAAACATTCCCTTTGGAATTTATTAAGACAGTTATACAGCATATACTGATATACAGTATAGCAGTATACAGTTATACTGATAAGTCTTACATCATCACCTGATTTCTTATGAGCTGAAGCAATTTAAGTGATCTGCTAAAATCCACCTGCTCCTCATGCAAACTTTTAAATTTAACTCTGTAATACGTAAGTAGGCTGGGCAGGAGTTTTAACGAAATATTAAAAGATAAACCTATCATTTAGGAAAAGAAACAGATCATTTTGAAAGGTGTGATAAGCTGTCAACTTTAAAGAGATGATTAGAGGAGTTTAATAGGAATTGGGACCTTTCTTTCAAGGCATAATTTAAATAATTCCAACTATCAATTTTAAAATTAACATGAATTTTAAGATTTGATGAAAATAAAGTAAAACAAATCAATAGCAGAATAAACGGATATTATATACATAAGTCACAGGTGTTCTTCACATTATGCATTAAGGTTTTTAAATTTTAAAACACCTAATTCAAATATTAACAATTAATGACAAAATGTTTTTACATACCTCCAACAAAAAGATCTATTCCTCCAGCTTCTTTTATTTTCTTTTCAAATGCATCACATTCTGCTTGTAAATCTGTAGCATTCCCATCAAGGATATGAGCATTATTAGGATCTATATCAACATGCTTAAAAAAGTTATTCCACATATAAGAATGGTAGCTTTCAGGATGATTTCTCGGCAGTCCTAAATATGAAATAAATAAAAATGTAAATTTCCAGAAATAAACCTAAATTTTATTTTTCTATTTAAGCCATAAATGCTATTTAGTATAAATAACCTCTCTATACCATAATTTAACAGTATTTAGTATTTTTATGTGGGATAAGTGATTATACGTCCGGCATTAATCACTTTACATGTATCTATTAAAAATTAATTTGTAAAACACCGATGGAAATACTATTATTCTCATTTTATAGATGAAAAATTGAAAGACAGAACTTTCCCCAGGTCCCATAGCTCATGACAGGGCTGGGATTTGAGCCCAGGATGTCTAGTTCATGTGTACTTAATCACTTCTCAAACACACAAAATTTTAGGCAATGGGACTTGCATGTTAAGCTCTAAATAAAATAATTAGCCATTCAACCGAAATGCTAGCCATGTTCGTCCCCTACTCATTCTACATGTGTGCAAAGTATTATTATATTGAATCACAAAAAAGTTCTTTGGGTATTCACTTAGCTGCCAGTAAAAACATATACCTTTATTTAATTTTGACACAATTTCTATGCATCACAGATCTTTCCAGTTAAGCAACTTAACAATCATAGAAGCTTCATGGCTTATAATATAAATAGCTTTTGATTTGAAAGAGTGTCTTACTAATTACTTTTACATACACTTTACTTAATTCATTCCCACAACACTGGTTTTGATACTGACGCAAGAAAAAAAAATGAGAATAGATTGGCTCAAAGTTACATGACTGGTAAGTGGCAGAGCCCAGGGTGAATGAAGATCTTCTGATTTCTAGTCCTGTATTCCTTCCAGCATACTGTGCTACCACCACACAAAGACATAGGTTTTTATATAAACTCCCAATCTCATCACAAAACAGTACATTATATCCTAGAAATGTATTTATAACATAAGTTTAATATTCCAAAAATATATTTGTTTTATTCAAAATGTAATATATTTCCAAATAATATATTCAATAAATTCAAATATAGCTTACCTACATATTCATCCATGTTAAAGGTCTTCACATATTTAAAAGAAAGGTTTCCATTCTTGTGATATTCTATTAGTTTTTTATAACATCCTAAAGGTGTACTCCCTAAAACAGATTAAAAAATCAAATTTTCTAGCAACCTGAAAATCTGTTTTTGAAAAAGTTCATACTAGCTTCACCTATTCTTTTATTTTGTGACAGTCAATTATTTTTAATTTACTCTATGTGGCTGGAGGTAAAAATAATGAAAGATATGGTACAGGATGAACTGGTTAGAGAAACTTCATTTTAATATCTGCTTTATAATAGTCATTTACTAAAATAACATTTAGCAAGTGCCTACCATGACTCAGATAAAACAGATTATTAAGACTTTTTCTGTCCTGTAAGAACTCAATATATAGAAATAAGCAAGCACAAAATAATCACGGCACAAGGAAAGACATTATGAATAACCAAAAAGAAGTCTGGAGAATTCCATTAAATAAAAAAAAAAAAAAAAAACCCCACAAACAAACACCAAAAACAAAGAAAGCTAATCTACTAAAAAATATGAACAGCAAAAACAATGCCCCTAAAAACAAACCAAGGACTACCAGAAAAAGGTATCAAAAAATATTATGACCGTCACTTAAGTTGGGTATTTCCTATTGCATTTTGGCATGGTAGGTGAGACAGAATTTTAACATATGAAATAGCAACAAAACGTTGAGATTAGATTATACGTATTTTTCTAGCTTTATATACTGGTATGTTCAATCAGCGATTTGGCTAGAAAGGTATGAGTGAAATATTTGAATAAGAGAAAACCTACAATTATACAAATTCAGATAATATCAGTATCTAAAATGGAAAAAGTGGTTTATTACCTGTTGGTAAACCCAGTGTAAAATATCTGTCTTGTCCGGGTTTGAACTGAATGATGCGATTACAGATGTATTTGGCTGCCCATTCACTAGCCAAGTCATAGTTATCGAGAATTACAAGCCTCATGGTGATGCACAGCTTCCAGGACAAAAAGTTCAAACCTGGGAAAATTCCATGGTAGAGCACTTTAAGTCATTTGCAGACACTCAAACAGAAGTCTAATACACTGATAATTTATAAAGGATATTATTTAAGAAGGACATGCACATATACAAAAACAATCTCTATTTTAAAAATAGTAATAATAGCGCTGTTCTCTTCTGAGCAGACCTTGAGTTTCAGGCAGTGGGCTAAGTCATGTAAGTACAGTTGGCCCTCTGTATCTGTGGGTTCCACGCCCTCAATCCAACCTTGGTTCGAAAATATTCAGAGGAAAAAAAATGGATGGTTTAGTCTGTACTGAATATTTACAGACTTTTCTTTTTGACCTTATTCCCTAAACAATACAGTGTAGCAACTACTTATACAGCATTTACACCGTATTAGGTATAATACCTAGAAATGATTTCAAGTATACTGGAGGATGTATGTACATAGGTTATCTGCAAATACTATGCCATTTTGTATCAGGGACTTGAGCATCTGTGCATTTTAGTCCTGGAGCCAGCATCCTGGAACCAATTTCTCCTGGATACCCAGGGACAACTGTACAGGTATTAATCCTTACAACAATCATGTGAAGCAAATAAAACGCCCAATTTTAGATGAGGAAATGGATTCATGCAATTTGAGATAACATACTTAGGTAAGGTAAGTGACAAAGCCAGAATTCAAATTAAGGCAATCTTAAGGCAACACTATCATAATAGACACCCTATGTTTAATAAGAAAAAGAAAACAAAGCAAACTAAAAAACTGCTGATTGGGGGAAAGGGGAGAGACAATTTCTGCACAAAAAGCAATTTTAGCTCCTTAAAGAATACCCAAAAGTTAACATTTGTACCCCCGCAATATGCTGGAAAAAGTAAATAAGTAATTTGGAGGAAAAAAAACAAATACCCAAAGGTTAAGAAAAGTTATTATACAAACATTAAGAGATCAGAGTCATTTTAAAACCATATAATTCAACTTAGACAATATGGATTGACCTACTATCTTGAAAGATATAGAAATTAGCATTCTTACACTAACTTGCACTTCCTGATTTCTGGAAGATATTTTTATGTTGTCAAGATTGATAACATTTATACAGTTTTCCATAACCATAATTCAGCTTTTTAATTCTTAATTTTACATTTAAATGCATCAGTCACCAACACCAACCCTTGTATAACATGGCTTCCTCACTCCTGAGTTTTGTTACCCACATACTTTACCCAGAACAATAGTTTTTTAAGTTATGGGAGTAGAGGTCTTATTACAACGAATATATGGAATCTCAATGATGTCTTTAAAAACAATGATTTAGAATTCTGGCATAACAAAAAATTATGATCACCATGACCTAGAATTCTCAAAGAGTAACTAATAAATAGCATTCATAGTCATACATGACTTAAATGACATACTAAGTCATATATTCAGTCCAACAAATGGACTCAGCTTCCATTTAAATCTATCAATAATCTAATGTAAAAAACAATTTCAGAGATAGACTATGGAATCAATTACTGGCAGTCATGACTATCAAAAGATATATTTATAACAACATTTGACAAATTGATTATTAATAAAAAGAAAACAAAGCTATAAGGTAAGGAAGACGAAGGGCATTAGAGTGTTTCATGTGTCTTCTGTGTCCTCTTAGCTCAACACACTTGTAAGGGACTGTTATATCCTAAGCACTATGCTAGGTTCTGTAGAAACAAAAATGATTAAGAGAAGGACTCTTATTATCCAAGAGCTTGGGATCACTTAATTTAACAGTCTCTGAAGTTGAAATTATATCATCCTCACTTTTCAGGTAGAGAAATCTGCAACTCCTCTATCTGCCAAAGTTATAAAGCTATTAAATGCCACAGAGAGCTGGATTTAAACCTAAGTGCATCTGGCTCAAAGATTCTTGCTCCAATTACATCTTATCAGTTGAAAATCACTTAGCACACCTGTTAAAAATGTAGACTCTTAGGTCCCTCTCCCTGGACATAGAGTGTTTCAACAGACCTGAAGGGAATTTGTACTTTCACAATCAACAGGTGATTCTTACAACCAGGTTAAATTTGGAAACGAACACCAGACACTTGGTGGCAAAGACGTTCAAAGGAGCCTTTCAAACCAAAGTATAGTCAAGTTTTCGGTTTTTATTAAAACTTTCTGGAGGGCACAGACTTCACCTCCGACAGTCCCAAATGAATGCCCTCACTAAGGAAGAGGAAAGAAGAATGTCTTTCCCACATTCATTCAGCTTTTTTTACTTTTAAAACATTCTCTATTTAGCGTAAGTGGCTCCTTTTTTCATTATATTTTAGCCTATTATGGGAGTATACATGTTAAGGTTTCGTATATTGCCCATGCCCCCCCCTCCCCTGGAGTCAGAGCTTCAAGCGTGTCCCTCCCCCAGATGGTGCGCATGGCACTCATTATGTGCCCACCCCCCTCCCCACCTGCTCGACACCCAACAGCTGTTACTCCTGTATGTCCACTTAGGTGCTGATCAGTTAATACCAATTTGCTGGTGAGTACATGTGGTGCCTGTTTTTCCATTCTTGGGACATTTCACTTAGTAGAATGGGTCCCAGCTCTAGCCAAGAATATACAAGAGGTGCTAGATCACTATTGTTTCTTAGAGCTGAATAGGACTCCATGGTATATACACACATACACCACATTTTATTAAACCACTCATGAGTGGATGGGCACTTGGGTTGTTTCCACAGCTTTGCAATTGTGAACTGTGCTGCTATAAACATTCGAGTGCAGGTGTCTTTTTCACAGAGTGACTTCTGATCATTCAGCTTTTTAAGATGTGCCTTTTGCGGATCTTGCCAGTCATCAGAGATCCACACAAACCTGCCAGTGGCCTTACGCCAGTTCTCTGGCATCACGACCAGACAGCATGAAGAAACGACGGCGACAGAGCACTGTCCTTCACGCAGGTGCTGATTCATTTTATGGGATGCGCATCCATCCCAGGAGGGAAAGGGCTGCAGTTACTTGCGTTACACAAATGCAAGTAACTGCAGAACCCCAGAGTTGGATGGGAACTTCCACCGGGCTGAAGCTACAGCGAGTGGCAGGGTGAGGACTAAAAATCTAGCAGGCGTCCTCAAACCACGGCCCACAAGCCACATGCGCCTGTTTTTTTTTTACTTCAAAATAAGATATGTGCAGCGTGCATAGGAATTTATTCATAGTTTTTTCTAAACTATAGCCTGGGCCCTCCAACGGTCTGAGGGACAGTGAACTGGCCCCCTCCTGTTTAAAAAGTTTGAGGACCCCTGATCACAGCATCTCCGGTCTGAGCTTCTCCCTACCCGACCCCTGACCTCAAAGGGCCAGGGTGGCCCTGCCACACACAGGACCCTTCCCAGGGAAGGATCCAGAAGCAGCGGGAGAAGGAGGTTCCTGCCGGAAGTCAGGGGAGCAGCTTCAGGGGGACGCTCTTTCCGCAAACCACAGGGAACGCAAACGAGGATGCATGTCACCAATTTTTTAACACGTGTGGGGGAAAGTGTGTCACCAAGCCTTCCCCGGGGTGGCTCAGTCCCGGCGGGGACGACCAGCCGGGGCTGAGCCGGACCAGACCGGGACGCCACACGCGACCCGCACCGCGAGGCTCCCGGGACCCCAACCCAGACCCGGGGGTCCCCGCGCCCCCTTTTCTTTCCGCACAAAGACCCCGCAACATGGGAGGGTAACCACCAGCCGGAGCCGCGCCCGAAGCCCCTTCATTGAAGCGCTGCACCCCCGACCCCGCTAAACTCACCGGCACACCCACCGGCTCTTCCGACGCTGGCACAACCGGAACAACTGACGCCCCGCAGCCCGCGAGCGACCCGGGGCCGGCGCACCGACCTCCAAGACCCTGCGACCCGGAAGCTGATGGAGTAGGCGCCGAAATAAATAGCCGCGAGGCCCGAGGACGCCGCCGCGCATGCGCGCTGCCGCCGGCGCAGCCTGAGGAGAAATGCCGAGAGGCAAAGCCCGCACACCTGTGGTGGTGGCAGGAGGACCCTTCCCACCCAGGAGTTCCCAGTTGCCGGAGAGCATCACCTTGCCGCCACTTTTTTTTTCCCCCCTCACACCTGAGAGGGGTTGAAGTGCAGTGGGTTCCTCAGGTTTGTGAGATTTTCGCGTGGAGGACGGCAGCGCTCACAGGCGCAGCGGTTGCTTATAATGGCCATAGGGATGCGTCTCCCTCCCCCAAATTATCTCACCCCGAGCAAAATGACGGCCAGGCCCTTTGTGTCAAAGCTCGTCAAGGTCAAACCACTTTGGTATGGCCGCTCACCGGCGGGGACTCTCGCCCACAGCCGGCACTCGCGGTCCCCACGGTGGTCTGAGCTGTGCATGTGTGGACGGAAAAACCCAAGCCTTGAAATATTTGAGAGAGGTTTATGCTGAGCCCAATTGGAGGACCATGACCTGGAGCCACTTGCCATGAAGCCTTGGGCAAGTGGGCTCCCCGTGGCTGGGTCATGGTTCGGTTTTTATACGTTTTCAGAGAGACACGAGGGTCACAGGCAGAGTCACAAGTCAATACATGAGAGGCACTCGTTGGTTTGGCCCCAAAAAGGTGGGACATCTCCAAGCGGGGTGGGGCTTGCAGGTTACAGGTGGGTTTAAAGATTCTTTGGCTGGCCAATGGCTTAGAGAGTTAAACTTCATCTAGAAGACCAGAAAGGACATGCTTATTTTAAGATAAGAGTATGAGCACTCTGGGAGGTCCAGACAGGAGGGCGGTTTTTTTTTTTAATTATTTTGGCATATTATGGGGGTACAGATTTTAAGGTTTCAATAAATGCCCATTCCCCCCCTCCCCCCAAAAGTCTGAGTCTCCATCATGACCATCCCCCAGATGGTGCACATCTCACTCATTATGTATGTATATACCCGCCCCCCTCCCCCCTCCCACCTGCCCAATACCCTATTACTGTAGCACCTATGTGTCCACTTAGGTGCTACTCAGTTAATACCAGTTTGCTGAGGAGGGCGTTTTAAATGTACAACAGGCGCCTTGCTAGGGTGCTTTAAGATGCTTTAAATTTAAGGGTAGGCATCTGCTAGGATGCTTGAGTTAAGACATTTTAGATTTATGATAGGCATCTGCTAGGATGCTTGAGGTAAGACAGGGGCTTCCTATCTTTTAGGTGATGTTGATGCCACACCCCAGTCAGGTTGGGAAGTAAACCACCGCTTCATTTGGTTAACAAAAGCCGCTTAGTGGGAATTTACCATTTGCCAGCCTGACCCAGCTGGCCTCCTTAGGAAGGAGTTTTTAGCAAAAAAAAAAAAAAAAAAAAAAATCAAGAGTTCAGTCCTCACATGGACAAGGAGGAGCCCGTTTTGCTCTTGTGTGATGAGGAAAGCTTGAAAGCACCGAGAGCTTGTTTTACTTTACAGGCAGCTTTTTCCTTGTCATGTAAATATCAGAATAGGTAACATAGGCATATATGTTTTCATGACGTTATTTTTAAACGTTCACAGTTTTATTTTGACACATGAAAAATTAGGAAAGTCGTATCACGGCTGTCGCTGTGAGCGCTCATCTGTGGCTGTCGACTATAGCTGATGCTCGAAGGGAAGTGGTTAAAGTTTGCAGAAAGGCAAACCACGGTGCCACCGGAGCACCTCAGAAAGAGGCCACCGAGTTAAAACTGAATGCAATTTAATGCGCTGAATGAGACACTAAGAAAGGGGCGGGAGAGGCGGGTATCAGCAGGTCTTGGTCCACACACGAGAAGGAAGGAAGCAGGGCTGGGGAAGTTATCTGTTTATTTAATTTTTTGTTGTTGTTGAGACAGAGTCTCACTGTAGCTCAAGGCAACCTCCAACTCCTGGGCTCAAGCGATCCTCCTGCCTCTCAGCCTCCCAAGTAGCTGGGACTACAGGCATGTGCCACCATGCCCGGCTAATTTTTTCTATATAGTTTAAGTTGTCCAGATCATTTATTTCTATTTTTTTAGTAGAGACGGTATCTCGCTCTTGCTCAGGCTGGTCTCGAACTGTTGAGCTCAAATGACCCTCCTGCCTCGGCCTCCCAGAGTGCTAGGATGACAGGCGTGAGCCACTGAGCCCAGGCGTGGGGAAGTTATTAAGAAAGAAATTAATCATACGAAAGGAGAAGAGTTGTGAGTCCTCACCATACCCTGTTAGGAACTCTTTTTTAGGGCTCTGTTAGAAACAATGCTCTTGATTACTAGCATGAGGTGACTGTTTCTTTTGGAAACTACAAAGTTAAAGTAAATGTGAAATATCATGCCCTCAACCTCTCAGAAGTTCTGCACCTGGATTGTAAGCGCAGGCTGCTTCTCAGGTTAAAATGACCCCCACTCCTTGCTTAATCCTTAGGCAAGTGTGGGGCGTTACGTTTTCATTGATAGTGATTCAAACAGCAACGTTTCTCCTGCATTGATAGCAGATGAGTTTTCTGTGGATGGAAAAATCCAAACTCTGAAATCATATTTGAAAGAAGTTTATTCTGAGGACCAAATTTGAGGACCCTGACCCGGAGCCACTGCCAAGAAGCCTTGAGCAAGTGGACTTGATGTGGCTGGGTTACAGTTTGCTTTTATGCATTTCAGGGAAACAGGGGTTACAGGTGAAGTCATAAATCAATACGCGGGAGGCATACATTGGTTTGGCCCTAAAGGTGGGACATCTCGAAGTTGGGGGAGGCTTAACGGTTATAGGTGGGGTTAAAGATTCTTTGGCTTGTAATTAAAGACATGAAGCTTTGTTTAAAGGCTTAGAATGTTTTAACATAAGGAGCTGTTATCAGAGATAAGCCAGGGGACATAGATTTGTGTCAATTGAGGACCTGCAGGTGTGTCTTGCACACCCTTAGTCCTGTTAATGGGTTACAAAGGATGTCTCCAAGAAGGGATGGGGGGCATAAAGCATGTCTGACTTTGCTCCTCCTGGCAGGCAATTTAGTTTTAGGATATTCCTTTGGTGACTAGGGGGTCCTTTTCACATTTCTTATTACTATAGCCTTGAGTTAGTTTACAAAGCCATTTTTAACACCTTCCCAGTACTATCATTTGTCATCTAACAATTGTTTATTGTGCATCTATTCTGGTCAAATAAACCTGCAAGTAATAAAAGAGCTTTGGAGGGAATATTGTTGGAACATAGACCGACGTTTGTGAAATGTGTTCTTTCTCAGTGGTTTTACTTCTTCTTTACATGTTTCTGACACTATAAAAATCAGTTCTGACCATGCTGTGAATACTGACTAGGGTTGATTCTGTCTTAATTGCACTATGTCATGTCCTGCCTTCCCTTTTCTCAAGTGGGTGTTTCTCACCTCTTTTTGTTTTTGTACCCCATCTGCCATGCTCTTTGTAGCAAGACTAAAGCAAAAGTTACTGTAGTCAAAAGCAGAATCTTTAATACTAGACAGAAAAAAGATTGTTTTGGACAAGTGCAGGGACATGTAAGCTGAGTCATTAATTTGACCTTTCGATATTGTCTGAGAGCACTTAGGCTCTTGGTAAATATTGAGTGAATATTGTGCCAGACACCAACATGAGTAAAACAGACAAAGAGCTCTTCCCTCAGTAAACTGAAAGTCTTGTGAAAATACAGATACAAATCACTACCACCACCCCATCACTCAGTAAACCCTAATGATGCAAAGTAGTCTCAGTCATGACACTTTGAAGCATGACTTTATGTTTGGGGGTAATCTTGAACATAGAGACTTTGTTTTCCAAATAGTCAAGAAATGGAAAGCTTAACGGAAATGAACCAAGGTTTCGGTTGTAGAGTTTGGTAGAAAAGTTTTAATAGGCCACAAACCAGGGAAGTGACAGCATTTCAGTGGCCTAGGAGTAGTAGATGGCTATGTAGGTGACAAGGGAGAAGAAGCATAAGAGAGTAATCATACCCTATTATCCATCCTAAGTAGCCTGCAGTTATCTAATGGAGTCTGAAGTTATCTGACATACAGCTTGAAGTGGTGTTTCAGTCAATATGCATCATACTGATGTAGCTAATGGACAAATGATATGTCATCAGATACCAGTTGGGATATATAATGAAGACGGAAACCACATGGGATGAGATGCTGATCCATTGCAGTGGATATATCAAAGGAGAGAGAATGGCTCTGGACCAGATGCCTCTGCTGATGTAGACAATAGTAATCTCCCACCTTAGATGCCATCCTGAGCAGGAGGTGGGTACTCAGAAGTGAGATGACATACATTTGAAATGATTAAGAAAACAATAAAACAAATTAACCTAAAAATAACTGGTTTAAATTTCCTGCTTTCATAGAAATGTGGCTTGAGGGTTTAAGATTTAAGTAAAAGTTATATTAAAAGATATATGTCATATAGATATATCAGAGAAAAAAAAGAAAGGGCACATTGGAATTTATGGCCCATGCAATTCTATATGCTTCAGAATGTTTTAGCTGGGTATATTATAACCAGATTTGTTTGTAAAACAAAATCACGCTGTGAACAGATTGAAGTTGGGTAGAGAGTGAATCATTGTAAGCTGGATTTTGCCAATAACAGAATACAAAGGAGGGCCTTCTAAGCCCAGGAAATAGCTTGCACAAGAAAGCAGGCAGGCAGGTAAATGAAAGGCACGTACATGAACTCCTGAGTGGCTTCCATATAGCTAAGAGCAGAATGTATTTTGAAAACTAGCAGAAATTGAGTCTGGAAACAGAGATTGAGGTGAAATGATGAAATACCTTATAGGCTATGCATAGAAGTTAGCCTTTATATTGTAGGCAATAGGGAGTTACTTAAGCTTTACGAACTCAAGATACAAAACAAGAAGATATGTTTTAGGAAGAACAAGGTAGAATGGTGGAGATTGCATTATAGTCATGTGCAGTGTAACAACATTGTGATCAACAATGAGTGGCACATACAACCGCTGTCCCTTAGGATTATAATGGAGCTGAACAATTCCTACAGTCTAGTAACAATAGCCATAGTAAAGCCATAGAGCGACATATTCACATGGTTGTGGCAACTGCATTGCCAGTCGTATAAAAGTATAACACATGCAGTTATGTATAGTATTAATAGATAATACTTGATAATGATAAGCGACTATGTTAATGTCTTATGTATTTACTATACTGTACCTTTCATCATTATTTTAGAGTATATTCCCCTATTTATAGTTTAAATAATTTATAGTTTAAAAAATTAACAGTAAAGTACCCTCAGGCAGGTCCTTCAGGAGGTATTCCAGAAGAAGACACTGTTTTCATAGGATGTGACAGCCCCATGCATATTACTGCCCCGAAGACTTTCAGAACGTGTGGAGGTGGAAGACAGTGATATTGATGATCTTGACCCTGTGTAGGCTTATGCTAATGTGAGTAATTATGTCTTTGTTTTAACAAGAAAATTTAAAAGGTAAAAAAAAAAAAAGGTTTTTTTTAAATAGAAAAACAGCTTATAGAATAAAGATGTAAAGAAAGAAAATATAACAAGGCCCTCAGAGATGTTGGATCTATCCGCTGAGAAGATTTTCATGGTCTCGAGCAAAGATGTTACCTCACTTTTTTGCAACATGCAGGAACAATTGTTTGTCACATCAAATTCCTTGGCTCATGACTTAGGCCTCCAGGGGCGATAAGGGATGCCTAAGGGTTTTAATAAGCTTTCATTTGTAATTTTAGCCACAGATTTCAAAATACAATTAGCTGGGACAAAAGCCTTCCTGCAAGAAATTGGAATATGCTCACATCATGTCTTTATTAAGGAAAATCTACAGTCTATGAGGGAAAATTGGGGCATCTAGATTTTTAATATAAGTGGGGTTTTGAGTCAGCCATCTGGTTGTGAGGAGAGATGAGGGACTTGATTTGAATATACATTTGCATAGCATGCTCACTGTTTTTAATTAGATTTTAGGTTTATTTGGGGGTCATTTGGGGTTTGATAAAGTTGGAGGAAGAGCTAAAGTCACCACCCTTAGTACTAACCTTATCCAGAATACCTCTGCCCCCAAACACTAAAGTAGAATAAAGGCTTATTGCAGAAAGAATAAGAGGGCAGTTGATTAAATAAGTAGTGCACAGTGGTCTTCTCACACAGGAGTGAAGGAACAAGCTCTTGATGCAGAGATATGATGATTTAACTGTTCCATCTTTATGGAATCAAAACCTAGAATGACTGATTATTGAAGTGTTTTATTAAAATCTAATTCTACCAAATCTGTCCACCATGGTTTACATCTTGTCATATTTGCATCGTTATAGGAAGGTTCATTCTGGGCCACATAACACATCACCTATATGTTGCCATTGCAATTTAGTCACTGTTCCTTTAAATTATAACAAGAACTTTTGATTTTGAAAGCCACAAAAACCAGACAGTAAAATTTGAAAAAATTTATATCAGCAATGAGATTTTCAGAAGATTTCTTTAGACAAGAATCATAAAAATGCAGATGGTAAGAATATATAATGAGATTTAGGGAATTTCAGTTTTAATAACAGAGAAAGAAGTACTACCTCTTGCCTGTAATTTAATAAAGAAAGTTGTCCTGGGATCATAAACTATGAAATTAATGCCTTCGAGGCTTCTCAATGACAGCTAACATGAAGATGAAATAAGAGCTTTAGAATTAAATATCACAGTGTATTGTATTGAAGACTGTATCTTTGTAAATAATAGCTACTAAACAAGTTTGTTTATTCTAAAACTTTTACCACTAGAAGCTAAGGAGAAAACTTTAGAGGCAAACTGAATCAATAATTTAAGATTGTACACTGAAGAAATTATTGAATTATTGATATTTCTTTTTTATTGATAAATCTATTTATGCCATATAATGAAATGCTTGATCTTCACTCAGAGAGGTATTGAAATGGAATTTAAACCTACAGAATAATTAAAACAAATCCTGAATAATCCTGAAGGTAGGGGACCTTGTAGGTCTTGTTCACAGCTATGTCTTAACACCCAGCCTGGAACATAATGGGTGCTCAGAATTCAATGTTATTTCAGTTTTACCTAAGAGCTGCTATGCTACACTTAAACACAAGAGGGTGTGATTGAAACTGCTATAACATCGGTTTTGCATTTTCTTATAAACTATGAGTTTTGTTTTTTCTAATTCTTCTTTATGGATAGCAGGTCACTCTGGATAACCTATAGAATAGCAGTAAGAGCAAGGATTACTTAGAAAATCCTTTCCATTGAAGTTTACTGCAATATAAAACTTAGCGCTCATTTTCATTTGTTAGATTTAACAGATTTACCAGAGAGACTCAAAAAGAAAATCATAAAATAAGAGTAATGAAAACTTTTAGGATTTTTTTCTTTAATAGCAAGCTTTTCATACAAACTGGGACCCTGTCTCAGATCATTAGCACAGGAATTGTTCTTTTCTTTGAATAGCATTTCCCTTTAAATTTCATTTCCCCCATTTTTGTGAGTAGTAAACAAATGACTGTCAAAAAGTTAACCTAGATAAATAAACTGTATTTTTTAGAGCATGAAATGGCAATAATAAGGGGTGAAATTGGAGAAATGGCTGCTAATATTTTATATATTAGGGAGGAGAAGGGGGATCTACAGACCATCACGGACAGACTCTTGGTGGCTTCACTGGTCTTACAAAGATCCAAAGCACAGGCACTTTCTGACAACTGTAAGTTACAGTCGTAGAGCCATCACAGATCACTCTTACTTTTGTCTTCCTTCTTTCTCCCCATGGGTTCACGCTGGCCTCGTTAAAAGATAAACAGCATAGCCAATAGCCAAATAACAAGAACAAAATTCTCTACGTCTACCTACCATTTTTCTTGCTTGGCAATGGTCACTGTGACATATTGGTTGTTAAAACTGATGAGCACTTCTTATCTTCCCATTTGATCTCTATGAAGTATTTAGTACTGTGGACCTCTCTTCCATTTTAAACTATTGTTTTCTCCTGCTTTTCTTCTTATCTTCATGGACTTTCCTTTTCAGTCTCTCAAATGGACTTCTCTTTTCAAGATTCCCTCTTTGGCTCCATTCTCTAATCACTTTACACACTGTCTGTAGACAGACACTTCTGATCTGTGACTTCAGTTATATTGTCTCAAGCTTAAAACTCTAGCTTAGCTCTCAATCTTGAGTTGTAAGTTCCTGTGGAACTGAGCTCTGGGCTTTCCAACTGGAAATTCAGATGTGTTCAAAGAGATCTCATCACTCTACCCCAAATCTATTCCTTTTTCATTGTTTAGTTCAGTTGATGGCAATACCATTGGGTAATGGCCCAAGCCAGATGTCTAAGCAGTAATTTGATTTATCTTTTTTTTCTTAGCTTCCACATCTAATAATCTACTCTGGGAGACATTATTGCTTGTCTCTTCAATAACCAATTTCAACCCTCTCTTCCTTACCATTGGAAACTATCTCTCCTTTTAGAGGCTAAAGGACCAGATTTCACTTTCTCAATTTTCCTTGCATCTAAGGCATGGACATTTTTCCCAGTCCTCTTATGGGACATTAGGGGAGATCTATTTAAAGGCTTCTGGAAAGATCTTTCCATCTGATTAAAAAACAAAGAGATACCTGTGCATAGGGTTTCTCATTTTCCTCCCTTTTATGGACATTGCTGTTTGAAGATATGATGCTACTTGAGACCCTGAAAAAGACACAAAACAGCGTGGAGATGTTAACAGAAATTAACAGGGATGTAGCAACCATGCTGTGATGGTTAATTTTATGTGTCAACTTGACTGGGCCTGGGAATGCTCAGATAGCTGGTAAAATATTCCTGGTTATGATTGTAAGGGTATTTCGGGAAGAGATTAACATTTGAATTAGTGAGATGGCCTTCACCAATGGGTGGATATTGTCCCCTGAGGGCTGAATAGAACAGAAAGGCAGAGGCAGGGCAAATACACTTCCTCTCCTTGAGCTTGTCCCACCTTTGGACATCAGCACTCCAGGTTCTTGGGCCTTCAGACTTGGACTGGGACTTACTCACTGGCTCCCTGGGTTCTGAGGACTTTGGGCTTAGACTGGAACTGCATCACTGGCATTCCCAGGCCTCCAACTTGCAGAGGGAAGATTGAAGGACTTCTTAGCCTTCATAATCACATGACTAAATCCTTTATAATAATGTTCTTTCTATATATCTATGTATAGCCTATTACTTTTATTTCTCTGGAGAACCCTGAGTAATGCATGTGCCTATATCCACTCTTTTTATATAAGAAAATTACTTGAAATTATTCTCTTACTTAGAGTCGCAATTATTCTATTGAAATTAAAGGCCATTTGATTTTGGCTTCTAAATATCTCTTAAATATGCCTCCTCCTTTCAGTTCCCTTTGCTGACACCTTTGTACTACTCTTTATCATTTCTTGCATGGATTACTGCAATAACAGCCTGACTAGTTTATCTGCTTCCATCAGAGGGATTTTATTTTTAAACTTCAAGTCAGATTATGCCTCTGTCCTTGGTACAGAATTTTCAATGGTTCTCACTAATCACCAAGACAAAGTTCAACTTCCTTCAAAGCAGAGCACAAAAGGCCCTTCCTGAATTCCTTTCTGTCTTTCTCTCATCTCCCTCAGTCTTGTCCTCCCACTATATATTGCCAGTACTGAGCTATTGTGTTTAGTTTTAATGAGGTACAATTTTCATTACTCTTGAAACTGAGGTTTGTTGAGTCTCTTCCCTGACCCAATTCACCTGCTATGCATTTTGCACCTCAGTAGGATTACTTATTCTGACGCAGTTTTAACATGAGCAATAATAATAATACAGAGAGATGAATTTGGTTTTAGGCTCAAGTAGAAGTTTGTTATATATTATGAAGATTAAAAGATCTCCGATTGAAGGCTTTAGGAATCTTAGTTGTGGTTTCCCTTCATGGCTGCGCTGCCCCTCATCTCTGGGCCTTTACCATATATGGTTCCTTCTGTCTGTGATGTTCTTTCCATTCTATGTCTGCCCCCTCCCAAGACTTTCTTGGTCCCTCAATATTAAGTCCCATTTTTTTCCAGGTAGCCTAAAATAGTAGTGGTGGTTGTCAAGTGGTCAAGCAGTCCCTGTGCAGCAGCTACTACTTCAGCTGCGAGATCAACTCATGTCCCACACTTCTGTAAATTTGGTCAGCAAGGAAACAATGAGCCTAAATATAATCGGAGAGTTTATTACTTGTGGGACGTTAGGCAGCATGAGCTTCAGGATTGCACTGGTTCCCCTTGCCCTTTCTTCGTCTCACCGGGGTGATGTGGAATGGACCCCGGTGGACGCTGCACACACAGTGGTCTGTGTCACATCTGAGGAACACTGAGCTTAGAAAAACAACCTAATAAGGAGCTGCAGCCTTCAAGTTGATGTATCCAATCTTTGCCCCTGAGAAAGACATTATTTTTATTGTCTTACTCAAGAGATGAATCTCTCTGCCCTGGGGGGAGATCCTCTCTCTTGTTTCCAAGAATATTTCCTGCACGAACATACTTGAAAATATAATTTGAGACAAGTAGAAATGCAATGGAGAACTGTTCTCAACAGTTAGGACCTGGGAATAAAACAGATCTGGAATTGAATTTATGTGTTAGTGGCTTCCAAATTTATTTCTCCATTCCAGACTCTTCCCTCAAATTCCAGACTGATACATCCAACTTGCTACTTGACAAGTACCCTTGAATGTCTAATAAGAATATCGAACTGTGTCCAAATTTAGGTTCCTGATATTTCCCACCAAGCCTCTTTCTCCCAAAAGTTAATAATGGCAACTTACCTTTCCGGTTGCTTAGATTCCAAACCTTGCTGTCACTTTCCCCCTTCTTTCCCTTACACCTCACATTCAGTCTATCTGCAAATCCTGCTAGCTTGACTTTCAGATATATTGAGACTCTGACAATTGTTCACTCCTCTACTGTTAGCACACTTGTACAAAGTTGCTGCCTTCTGCTGTCTGGGTTATTGAAGGTGTGTTCTCACCAGTCTCTGTTTCCTCTCTTCAGACTGTTCTCAGCATGGTAGACCAAAGTGATCCGTTCAAACACAGCCTTCTGGGATTAAAGCCTCATTTTCTTACCAGGAGCAAACGCCAAAGGCCTGACCATGATCTTCGAGGTCGTTTATGATCCCCCGCCCCCCCGCAGCAGTTGCCATCCTGATTTCCTCTGCTGCTGGTCTTGCTCCTCCCTTTTCTCACTTAACTTCAATCTCACCACCCTCCCATCTCAGGACCTCTCTACTTGTTATTTATTCTTCCTCCGGTCTGCATGTCAAACTCCCTCACTGCCTTTAGGCAATTCCCCAAATGTTGCCATCTCTCATACATTCACTGACTACTTGGCAGAAACACCTGAATGTCTAACAAGCGCATCAAACTCAACACGTTTGATGTGAGGACAGTGTGATCATCTTATTTAAAGTCTCAGCCCTTAGTCCCTTCTTATTTCATTTCTTTTCTGTGCTTCACTTATCTTCGTGTGCATTTATCACTATCTATCTGTATATCTTTTTACTTTTTTTTTTTTCTGGGAAACCCGTTGCGAAAAAAAAAGCTATCTTTTTACTTTTTATCCTGTTTATTTTCTCTCTTCCCCACTGGAATATACGTTTCTCAAAGGCGTATATTCGTATCTGTTTTCTTCACTGCTCTAACTCCAACATCTGGAACAATCTCTCATATACGGTAGATGGTAAGTAATTACGTAGCAAATGAATGAATCTGGCTTTATCATTTGTTGCCAGACCTTGGAAAAGCTAATTAAATTTCTAAACCTCGTCTTTCTCATCAGTGAGAAGAAAAAAAAAAAAAAACAATAGAAGCTACCTCCTTGAAAGGTTTGATGTGGTTTAACATCCATGCTTGTCACATAGTGGGGCACTCTGATCCCCTAAGGACAGAGCTATCTCAGCACTTCCCTTCCAATTTGTGTTAGCCATGGGCTGTCTGTCTTATACTGTACACTAATTGTTGAGATATTGCCTAATTCTTGGTTGTGTGCCTTGTTTGGTGTTTGTCCCATAATATTAATAGGACTGGAGAAGAAAAAAGTGATTTGTCAGGTTACCTTGTTGCATTAAATGCATTATCTCACTTGATCATCTGAACCAGCCGGTGTAAGGAGTAGACCTACAGTAAAATCAGCTGGGTTGTACATACATACAAAAAACCCTGAGATTTAGAGGGACTCACTGTCCAAGATATATAGTCAATGCATCAGCAAATCTTAGCTGTTGATTTTTTAATTGTTTAGATAAAAGAGTCTCACATTTTCTAAAAGGTACTGAAACAAAAGCATTTTGAGTGCTTTTTTGAAACAGAAGCAACCTGCATATCCATGAACATTAACTTGAGTTCTTCTCTAATTCCTAATTCTATCTGACCTTCATAATATTTTAAATACATTTTATTTTTACTTATATATTTTTTATTTGTATAGATTTAGGGGGTACAAGTTCAAATGTGTTACATGGACATACTGCATAGTGGTAAAGTCTGGGCTTTTAGTGTAGCTATCACGTGAATAGTGTACATTGTATAACTTGATGTAATTGTGTTAGAAGTGAGATATTACTTTGATTCTTAATCTCTTATGCTTAATCTACATACCTATTCTAGGAAGGCAGAACAGACAATGCCTAATTTTCTTAAATAGTCTGTTTTTATAGGAGAGATCAACTGATAACACAATTTGTGTCCTCAAAATTAAAAAAAATCTTATAAAGTCATTGTGTTCTATTTGAGTGTTTAAAAATATATTATTTTGCTTCTAAATTGGTATCTGAAATGACATCAATTAAAATAGCTTTATAATCATGACTTAAATATTCATTAAGTCTTTGGTAATATCTTTCTTAGTAATTGTTTTGACAAAGAAATTTATAGAAAGCATCACCATCTTATCAAATTGAAACGATCATCTTGCAGATAATAAAGACAGTTTGGTAGTAGTGACAGTCGATTGAAATAGGAAAGATATTTGCTAAGGAGGGAGCAGTTTCTGGGGAACTGGGGAAGGTTAGGATAATTTTTGTGGGTGTTTTAGTTTTCTATTTCTGCCATAAACGAATTTCCACAAACTCAGTGGCTTAAAACAAGACATTTATCATCCATGGTCCTGGGGGTGGGGGTGGGGGTCAAAGTCTGAAATGGGTCTTACTGGGCTAATATAAAGGTGTTGACAGGGCTGTATTCCTTCTGGAAGGTTCTAAGGAAGACTCCACTGTGTGCCTCTAATGAAGAAGTCTAAGTTTCCTGGATGTCTTAGCTCATGCCCCCCTTCCAAATCTTCAAAGCCAGTAAAGTCTTTCTCATAATGCCGTCTCTCTGGTTCTAATTCTCCTGGTTCCCTCTTCCACATTTAAGGGACCCTGTGGTTACACTGAGCCTGTCCCGGTAACCCAGGATAAATTTCTTAACTTTAGCTGATTAACAACCTTAATTCCATCTGCAGCCTTAACTCTTGTGACATAACATGTTCACAGGTCCAGGGGGATTAGAATATGGAATCTTTGGAGGTGGGGCATCATTTAGCCTACCCCAGTGCATAAAGCAAAGATAGAGGCCTAAGATGGTGTATAAGATATTATAGTTATGATTGAATATTTAGATCAGGAGTACATGGGCAAACATGCACTACAATTTAATACTTGCTCCCATCTTAGTTTACTGCTTATTTTAAGAAGTTCTGATCATTTAGGAAGTTCCGATTATGCCTTTTTATGGCTGTTTAATCAGGTTGAACTCATCATTGGCAACTAGCTACTCAGTGCTTAAAAGTGCTTATATATCTGCTGGCTTGCCACTATTTTTTTTTTTTTTTTTTTAGCAAATGACTTTGCAATTATCAATGATATATGCCAACTGACTTAATATGCAATTTCTCATACTTGATATTCCTTTATTTCCTTTTGGCAGGAAGAGGACAATTTTATTCAGCATACCAATTTTAGCTCACATATATTACTGCCCACTACCATGGGGAGAGGTTTATGCCTAGAATAGCAGAGGATGCAAAAACAAGTAAATAGTAGTTTTCGAACTTTAAACTTTTTAAATTTATAGAACTCTTTCTTCAAATGATATGTTCTTTGGAAGTCTATTGACCAGTATATGAGGCAGATAAAAATGGAACTGTTTTGCCAGTAGAGGGGAAGCTCTAAATCTCATTTCTCACTTTCCATTCCTGGTAGCTCCATCTTGAAAAACAGTGGATTTTTGTGTCCTCAGAAAATGTAGGGGACAAAACAAACAGAAACTTAGTAGAAGGCAGACTGAAATGAGTGACCAGCGTGAGGCACAAAGTGGAGTGGAAGTTCAAGAAACAGAAATCCCAATAAGCTGCTGGAATTGGTAGGTTTTAAAGTACTGACTTGAAGGACAAGTAAGATTTCTGGAGAGTTGAGATCGCTGAGCAAGCAGCACAGGCAGGGGAATGAAGAAGTGAGTGAAGGCAAAGGAGCAAAGAACAGCGTGTGTTTGTGGGCAATGGCTTTGGCTAAATTTAAGAGAGGATCAAGAAACAAGGATCAAGAGATGAACAGGGGAAGGCTGGGGAAAGCCTTTGAGTACTGGGGTGGAAACACTGAGTTTTTTACTCCTTTTTGTCATGGGAAACCTGCACCGAGCACAGGAGTCAAGAATTGGAAGCAAGCTCAATTCAAAAAGTGGAGCCCCATTTATAAAACCAGTTGAATGGTCTGAAAATCTCCTTCAAGCTGAGCACAGAATGGGTGTTGACAAACCATGAGAACTACTTTGACTTCCTTTCCTGTCATACATTAATGCATGTCAGTTTTGTGACAATGCATGGCCCTAGTCCTGTCACCTCACCCCAAATACGCCTTCTCTGCCACAATCCCACTCTGCACTTTTTCTGTAACGGCACTCATGGAATTTTCCTGTTCCCAGGAGGACCGTGCACTTGATTTGAACACAGCATAATACGGCGAATACAAAGCCTGTTTATGTCGCATCCTTGACAGTGATTTCATTTTGGTGAATTCCCACGAGAAGTTTGACTTTATGGATGTGAGCCATGTGGACTCCACATGGCTTCAGACCTCAAAATAAATCATGGCTTGTTTCCGAGGATTGTTGCAGTGTTTGCTATGACAGTTTAGTAGATTCTGCTATTGCATTCTATGGCATATCATTTCAATAATAACTTTTTTTTTTCTTAGACTTGAGTCTCGCATTGAATATTCTACCACAGTTCTTGTAGTTATTATTGCTGTGCCATTTGTATAGATTTATTTTTCAGACTACTGGAAACACACATAGAACTTTTTATTCATCTTCTGGAGAAAAACCAGTGTAGGGGTCCTGCTGGCTTTATTTATTTATTTTATTATTATTTTTTTTTTGAGACAGAGTCTCGCTTTGTTGCCCAGGCTAGAGTGAGTGCCGTGGCGTCAGCCTAGCTCATAGCAACCTCCAACTCCTGGGCTCAAGCGATCCTCCTGCCTCAGCCTCCCGAGTAGCTGGGACTACAGGCATGTGCCACCATGCCCGGCTAGTTTTTTCTATATTTTTAGTTGGCCAGTTAATTTCTTTTCTATTTATAGTAGAGACGGGGGTCTCACACTTGCTCAGGCTGATTTCGAACTCCTGACCTCAAGTAGTCCGCGGCCTTGGCCTCCCAGAGTGCTAGGATTACAAGCATGAGCCACCGCGCCCTGCCCCTGCTGGCTTTATATCTGTCAGTGGCATCATCCTTCAGCCAGTTTCTCAGGCAAGAATGGGAGTCACGATTGACACTTTCTTTTCCTCATTCTCCTCAGTGTGATTTAAAAGCCTGCTGACAATTATCTACTCCTCATCACCTCCACACCTTTTGTAATGCGACTCTGCAGTTCCTCCCATTAAGAGGTGGATCTGTTTCCCCTTCCATTCAATTTGGGTAGGCCTTGTGACATTTTATACATAAGAGAGTAAATATGTATGTGTGTGTGTGCGTGCATATATATGTATATGTTTCCAAATATTTACACTTTAAATTCACAGGGCTTGTTCTAGTATCAAGTATAGTAGCTCTATTTGTAAAATCTATAACTCCAGGGTCATCCCAGCTTCTTGTCATCATTATCCCAATAAATCCTTTTCTTAACAGCTTTATTGCATGAAGGTTCCAATTTCTCTGTAATGCTTGCAATGGCTTATCAACACGTACATTTCACATTTTCATGAAACTAATGTCTATTTGTCACCAGTTTCTCACCAATCCAATCCACTGACTATAAAACTATCATAGTGATACTTCTAAAACATTTTATCAGGTAACACTTGGGAAACATGCAATTTCTTCCTATTTCCTGTATGCCAAATACAACTCTTGAAGCCACATTTCAAAGTCTTGAATAATCCAAAACAACTTGCCCTTTATCCTTAATTCTTTTCCTGGTCAGGCCTAGATTTCTGCCTCCTCACTTTTGGTCTGGAAATGTCCCATTATTTTATTAACTGTATTCATTCTTGTTTCTTCCCACCTTAGAACAGTCTTTCTGCTGCCAATCAAAATTCTAATTAAGATGCTCCTGTTCTGGAAATTTTCCCTGAATCACTTCAGTATGTATTGAATTCTTCTTTCTATGAATGCCTTTCACATTTGTATTTAAGAGCAGATGTGCTAGTTTTCTCTTTCCAACTAGATTGGAAACTTCTGGAAAGTAAGAATTATGTCTTACACATTTTTCTGACATCCAGCCCCCCATCCATGGGGCACTTAATGGATACATCAAAACACTTGTGGAAGGAACAAGATGGAATGGCTACTGTTACATAATGTGCAACATGCCTGGGATTTGCCCCTATCTTGCTAAAATTGGAGTAATTTCCACAGAACTATTTTCAACAGGAGAATAGCAAACGTATGTAATATAAATGGTCCAATATATCACTTATCACTGAAAGCTGCTATTCTAATGAAGAATTAATTGATTTTTACAATGTTTTCCCCTCTTTTGTATTCATTAAAACTCAAGGTGATTTGTATTGCAGAAAGTAAATTTCTTTCAGTTTAGTCATGGATTCGGAGCATAAAGTTATTTAAATGCTAGCAAATTGATCTGGCACAATTTCTTATCTGTAACAAAAATGCCATGATCTCTTTATTATGGTTTTTACTTAACATTAGGGTATAGATTGAAAGTCTCACAAAAGATGATAGGATGTTAAGGTTATACTTAGTGATTTCATGCTATAAAGAAATGCAAAGTGGTTAGAATTCAGAGAACAAAACATCAGAAGTGAAATATATTGCCAAATGTCTTGGGGAAGGAAATCAGTGCTATGGATTCCAGTGTCCTCAAACCATTTGTTGCTCTGTATGTTTTAAAACTTGTGAGCCTAATATTACCAACTTTGTGTTTATTTAAAAGTTTAGCATTTCAGAATTTAAGGCACCTGCAAGCTAGTTAAGGGAAGGCTTGGCTGCTGCTGTAACAAAGAAAACCATAGTTTAGTGGCTTAGAGAAAATAAGACCTTACTCTAAGGCAGCAGTCCTCAAACTTTGTAAACAGGGGGCCAGTTCACTGTCCCTCAGACCATTGGGGAGTGCACACTGTGGGCCCGGGATGAATCGGCTGCTAAGCAGGACAGGCAGTGGTGGCAAAAACACCCGGCAGGCCAGATAAATGTGCTAGGCCGCCCGTATGTGGCCTGTGGGCAGTAGTTTGAGGATGCCTGCTCTAAGGGAATAGTCTAGGTTGGCATACAGCTAAGTTACAGGAAATCCTTTAGAACTGGTTTTGTTCTACTTTGTTTCTGGGTGACACACTGGGGCAGCAGTCCCCAACCTTTTTGGCACCAGGGACCAGTTTCATGGAAGATAATTTTTCCACAGACAGGGCGGAGTCGGGGGGTGGGTGGGGGGAGGCAGAGCTCAGGGGGTGGCAGTGTGAGCAAATGATGGGGAGCGGCTGTAAATACGGATGAAGTTTTGCTTGCTTTCCCCTGCTCGATTCCCGCTGTGTAGCCCAATTCCTAAGTTTCCTGGAAGCCAGTTTTTCTGTGGAGGCTGGGGATGCAGTGATGCCTGGCTGGGTTCTCGACAGGCTGCATGCCGACCAGTAACAGGCCTGGTGGGGCGATGGTGCCCACAGCACTGGGCGTTGTTCTCAACGGCTTGAGAGAAGATGGGTTCAGGTACTTTCTAATTTCAGTCTGTGAAAACAAAAGCTGAATTCTGGGGGCTCAGTGCAAGGCCATCAGATTAGCCCTGCAAGTGGCATCACTTCTGTTGACAGTCCATGAGTAAGTAAAAGAAGTCTTAAAAATGACTTCTTAGAAAATAGAAGCTTGGGCTAAATTAAGACCCAGCAGGCAGATTTAGCAGTGGCTTGGCTGTATCTCATAAGGAAGACCCCTATATATCTTATATAAAATGTAAAAATATGAATTATGAAATTATTTCAGTGAATTTTCTGGGGATAATAAATTTTTGTAGATTTACAAGTGCAAAAATATTTACATTTTGTTATGACATTTTCTGAAGGATATTATATGTTGTAATAATATTTAAGAACTTGAGGAGTTTTCATAGCCCCAGCATATACCTCCTGGAATGGAAATATTTATTTAAAAAAGAAATAATCATTGCCTAATGGTCTCTTACTAATATACATGAGTCAATCTGAAACCTAGATATGTGGATTGTATTTTGGATTTTGCTGAAGTAGCACTAACATAAAAATGTAGCTTAAGGTAAGTTATTTTTAAATAATCTAGTTTATTTTAATAGTTATAGCTTTAAATAAATTTTTGAACTAATTAATTTTTAGAAGATAGTGAAAGTGAAAAAAGTGTCACTGTAATTAAAATTAAACAGTATTTAATTGCACAAGATTAGACAAGAACTTGCCACCTCTTTTTTAGAACTACTTCACATAAATACATTAGAGAGTCATTAAGTTTCTTTTTTTACATAAAAGTATGTTTATCGAACATTAATATACTATTAGTCAAAACATTGTCCTGGTCAGCATCTCATTTTATTTCTTTACAGCTTGCGGCTACTAACAAGTTTTGCCACTGGGGGGTAGTATTTATCTATATTTTAGGAAAGCAATTACTTAAAGTCATGATGTAACTGGATTATTTGTAGTGCGTGGTTGACAGTTTAAAGAAACATTGCTGCTAGAAAAATCTAGATTTAGACAGAAATTCCTAGAGACTAAAATTCCTTCCTTGGTCAATGAAGTGATTCCACAGAGACTACTGATATTTTTCAAGATATTTTATTCAGAGATAACTAGTGATCATGTCCAAAATAACCATGTATATATTTCAGTATACTTTACCAATTTGAGGCAGGTTTTTATGGGCTGAATGCTTTCCGGGGCCCCCAGAGAATAACGAAGGAAACACAAAGATATGAAATGGATGGAGCATGGCCAAGGACCTAGGAGGAGAGCGAGGTTCCACTCTGAACTCTGTCACTCGCTGGGGACTTGATCCAGTCTCTTACGCTCCGGCTTACCCCTTTGTAAAATGAAGGTGGCAGGTGCCATGATTTTAATAGTTCCTTCTAGTCCTATCCTTCTGAGAGTCCCCTTCATTATCTGTCACATGGTAAAATTTTTGGACAAAAGAGAATTAAACTATTTCTACTCTTTCATTTCCATGATAGACAAATATCAAGACAGCCACAACCAAAGTACTCACTTTTTTTGTGGCATCTAATATTTTATGACGGCAGAATGCAGTGACCGTTATTGGAAGCTGTTCTTTTGATATGAGGCACAAGGGGGAGCCAATAGGCTGGAAAGTTTGTTTTATAACATTTTAGATCAGGTTAACATGCTTTTGATCAGTTTTGCTTAATGGATTATTATTTGACTAGTGCTTCTCTCCCACTTATTAGATACTGATTGATCCCTGGCCCAGGATTTTCTTCTTTTTTTTTTCCAGCTTTCGGTCAAGGAAGATTCACTCCCAGGGGAACATGTGAGCTCCATTTTCTGGCTTGGTGCTGTTTCAGTCTCTAGCATTCGTTCTAAGCTAGGTGTCCCCAGTCTTGTGCCTCAGATCCGTCAATGGTAAAAAAAAATAACTAGAGTTTGTATGTAGTGCAGGGCAGAAAACTCAAGGGGAAAGCCACAGTTGTAATAGCTTAAGTGGTTAGGATCAGAGTTCAGGACTGCCAGCCAGCTAGAAATGAAGTAGGGAAATACTTAAAAAAGATGAAGGGCCCCAAATCTGCATATAAAACTCTCTCGTATCTTTGGATAAACCTGAACTTTGCATGCAGAGAGGAGATCCTAAGGAATATAGGTGAAAAAGAGTTTGTAGGCTGAAAATGCTAAGCAAAGATTTGAATCTTTGCCCAGCACAAGAGGTGACAGGAATTGACATTTAAATCTTTCTAAACGAGAAAGGCTTTCAGTTGAGATCCCAGAAGAGCGGTGGTTTAGGAATAATGATTATTTTCCCCAGACTAAGCATTATTTTCTAAGACTAAGTCTAAACTGAAACAAACCCTCATTAAACAAATTATAAAGCCAAACCTACATAAGTTGAAGATACATCATAAGTAATTTAGTTATCTGTTAACCCCAAATCAGTACGGTTTAGAGGAAGACTCCAGAATCCACAGTTTACTTTGTGCAATTCACGATGCACAGTATATAACCAAAATTTTCTAAATGTGAAAAAAACAACAAACAAACAGAAAAATGTGTCTGATGGTCAAAAGCAAAAGTAGACAATAGAAACATTCTTTGGGATGACTCAGATGTTAGAAGATAATAATTTTTAAATAAGTTATTGTAGATATGTTTAAGAGTATAAAAGTAATGGTGCTGAACAGATGAAGAATCTCAGCAGAGAAATGTATGTTACAAAGAAGTAAAAAATGGAAATTATACTTAAAAGTCTAAAATTTTGAAATGCAAAATTCACTAATGATGTTTAATAGATAGAAGGTGGCAGAAAAAAACCCATTGGTCAGTGTACTTGAAGACAAATTAATAGAAATTGTACAATCTGCAGAATAGAGAGAAAAATAATTTTAAAAAATGAATGGAACCTCAGTATGTTAGGACAGTATCAAACTATTAACATGTGTGTAACTGGAATATACAAAGAATAAAGAGAAGAAACGGAAAAGAAAAATATTTAAAGAAATGATGGCTAAATTTCCCAAATTTGGTGAAAAATTATCAACCTAGAAAAATGTAAAGCTAAGTAGACCCCAAGGAACAAAATGACAATATACACACACAGCATTAGGAACAATATCATCAAATTACTAAAAATGAAAAGTAAAGAAGGAATAATACCAAAAATTACAACCAAAAACTCACAAAAGAAATTAAAATAAATTACTAAATGTATTTCAATAATCTGAAAGAAGTCTTGAAAACAAGAGGAACATATCACATAGTGATACACATTATATTATAAAGAATAAGCAATCTTAAGTAAAAAGAACAAACTGGGAGGCATTAGTCTTCCTGACTTCAAGCAATAATAATTGAATCAGCCTGGTATTGGCACAAGAACAGATGCATTGATGGTTGGAATTGGTCTGAGATTCCAGAGATGAAACTATCTGCATATGGTAACCTAATCTTTGATAAAGCAGACAAAAATATACATTGGGGAAAAGAATCTATCTTCAATAAATGGTGCTGGGAAAACTGGATATCTACATGCAGAAGAATGAATCAGGATCCCTACCTCTCACCTCTCACAAAAATCCACTCAAGATGAATAACAGACTTAAACCTAAGGCATGAAATTCTAAGAATCCTAGAAGAAGATGTTGGGAAAAACCTTTCTGACATTGGCCTAGACAAAGAATTTTTGAAGAAGACCCCCAAAGCAATCACCACAGCAACAAAAATAAACAAATGGAATCTGATCAAACTAAAAAGCTTCTGCTCAGCCAAAGAAACTATCATTACAGCAAGTAGACAACCTACAGAATGGGAGAAAATATTTGCTCTCTACACTTCTGATAAAGGTCTGATAATAAGAATCTATCTAGAACTCAAAGGATTTAACAAGAAAAAATCAAACAACCCCATCAAGAAATGGGCAATGGAAATGAACAGAAACTTTTCCAAAGAAGACAGAATAATGACCAGAAAACATATAAAAACATGCTCAACATCTCTAATCATTAGAGAAATGAAATCA
Source organism: Microcebus murinus (assembly GCF_040939455.1). Lineage (NCBI taxonomy): Eukaryota > Metazoa > Chordata > Mammalia > Primates > Cheirogaleidae > Microcebus > Microcebus murinus. Next base: position 19,629,318 of record NC_134129.1, on the reverse strand, counting down.
AAACCACAATGAGATATCATCTAACCCCAGTGAAATTGGCCCATATCAAGACATCCCAAAACAACAAATGCTGGCGAGGATGCAGAGAGACAGGAACACTCTTACACTGTTGGTGGATCTGAAAATTAGTGCAACCTTTGTGGAAAAGAATTTGGAGATACCTCAAACAGCTAAAAATAGAAATACCATTTGACCCAGCAATAGCATTGTTAGGCATCTACCCAAAAAACCATAAGACATTCTATTATAAAGACATCTGCACCTGAATGTTTATGGCAGCACAATTCACTATTGCAAGGACGTGGAAACAACCCAAGTGTCCATCAATTCATGAGTGGATTAATAAAATTTGGTGTATGTTTACAATGGAATATTACTCAATTCTAAAAAAATGACAGCCAGCTAGCACCACTTATATTATCCTGGATTGAGCTTAAGCCCGTTATCCAAAGTGAGGTGACATAATCAGAAAAATGGGCTCCACATTGGTGGAGTCACCGTCACATTGGTACTGACCGATTATCAGTATGGTGCTCAAAGGGTGGTGGTGTTCATCAGAGATTCAGGGGGTGGGGGGAGTAGACCCACATCTGAGGGATGTGGCGAACAGTGTGGAGGGGAAGGGTATACCTCTAACCTTTGCTAGGTAAAGGCAAAGTTATAAAATCTAACCAAAATGTTATTTATTTATTTTTTTTGAGACAGAGTCTTGCTTTGTTGCCCAGGCTAGAGTGAGTGCTGTGGCGTCAGCTTAGCTCACAGCAACCTCAAACTCCTAGGCTCAAGCAATCCTGCTGCCTCAGCTTCCCGAGTAGCTGGGACTACAGGCATGCACCACCATGCCCAGCTAATTTTTTCTATATATATTAGTTGGCCAATTAATTTCTTTCTATTATAGTAGAGACAGGGTCTCACTCTTGCTCAGGCTGGTTTCGAACTCCTGACCTCGAGTAATCTGCCCTCCTCAGCCTCCTAGAGTGCTAGGATTACAGGTGTGAGCCACCGCACCCGGCCGAACCAAAATGTTATTAAAAAAAAAACAAAAAAACATTTATCGGGTGTCGGGGGGCAGGTGGGGGGCAGGGGATGGGTTTATATATGTACATTGTAAGTGCAATGTGCATTGTCGGGGTGATGGACATGCTTGAAGCTCTGACTCGAGGGGGGAGGGAAGGCAATAGCAATGTATGTAACCTTAACATTTGTACCCCCATATTATGCTGAAATAATAATAATTAAAAAAACTAGGTGACTTGTAGTGATGAGAAGGTAGGTGGTGGTGTTTCATAGAGTGTTGTCAGGAATGTGACATTTGATCACTACCTGAGGGTGACTAAGTAACAAGCCGTGTAGATACTGGGAAGGAGAGGATTTCAGGCAGAAGATAACAAGGGCAAATGTCCTGATGTGGGACTTTGCTCAGTGTGTTAGAACAACACCTGTGGAGTCATGGAGTCCTGAAAACCTGCAGGAGGGTGAATGAGGCAGGAGAGGTGGCCATAAGATCTGAAAGATGCATGTATTTTAGGTAATGGATTTGGGATTTTACTCTAAGTAAAATAGGAAGCCGAGAGAACATTTTATAATATGTAGAAAAATCTATTAGATTTTTGCCAAACTTTCTGAAATTCCCCAAATTTATTAAGAGTTCTAGTTCTAATTCTGCTGGGCTTTATGTTCAAAATTGGAAAGAATTAAACTATTATACTCTTATGTATTAAATGTAGATAAATGATATTCTGGGGAGGTATGTAATTTCCCAGAAGTAAATAATAATATCCTAAATTGATAATTAATACCAATATAACCCTATTCCAGCTGTTCTGAACTATCTGTGAAAGCAATCGGAACACTATCGATTACTGCCAAGAGTTAGGGTAAAACTTGAAAATTATCTGTTAATATTTCCTCTCATAAAAAGCATTGTGTATTTAGGCATTACCAAACGCTGTCAAAATAAATGGAGTGTTTAAAATACTGCACTTGAAAGACCAGGCTGAGTTTGAATCGTTGCTCTGCTGTCACTCGCTATGTGACCTTGGAGAATTTCCCCTAGCATCTTCCAGTCTCAGTTTCTTTATTCCTAGCATGAGCATAATAGTTCCTAATTGATGGGTAATATATGCAAAGTACTTAACCCAGTTTTTACCACATAGTAAGCATTTAAAAATAATTGTGGCTATAATAACTATATCGTTTTTGTCTGTCCTAGCACTGTTACATATTGAGCAGACTAAAGTAGGTTACAATATTTGCATTCTGTTGAGTATAGTCAAGATTAATATTTACTAATGTACTCAATTTTTTTTGCTATTTCTAGGATCTAAAAATAATATGCACAAGAATAAAGCAAAAACTCCAATGACACAAATAATTTAGACTGTTAGGCAATACATATACTTTTGTGCAAATCAATTAACAAAATTTTAATATTGGACTACCCAACCTCTTTCAGTATTATCAGGATTTATTTTTTATTCAAATAATGCAAGTTTAACAATTCCTTATTTGTCCTTGACTCACCCACCTGGGCATGCTGTTGACTATAAATATTCAGTAAATGCTGGAGAGAGGGAGAGAGAGAGAGAGAGAGAGAGAGAGAGAGAGAGAGAGAGAGAAAGAGAGAGAGAGAGAGAGAGAGAGAAGCAGAGA